>NC_134687.1:581428548-581779381 GCF_050947455.1 Rhinoderma darwinii | reverse complement strand
GCCACTCTTCAAATGCCCATTTAATGGCTAAGAGTTTGCGGTTGCCAATATCATAGTTACTCTCAGTGGGCGAAAACTTCCTGGAGAAGTAGGCACAGGGACGGAGATGGGTGAGGGACCTGGTACCCTGGGACAAGACGGCCCCCACTCCCACCTCGGATGCGTCAACTTCCACGATAAATGGCTCCATTTGGTTGGGCTAAACCAGTACCGGGGCCGAGATAAAGCACTTCTTAAGGACCTCAAAAGCCTGGACAGCCTCAGGAGGCCAGTGGAGGAGATCAGCACCTTTGCGAGTGAGGTCCATAAGAGGCTTAGCGATGACCGAGAAGTTAGCAATAAATCTCCTGTAATAATTAGCGAACCCCAAGAAGCACTGAAACGTCTTCAGGGAGGCAGGTTGGACCCACTCCGCCACAGCCTGGATCTTGGCGGGGTCCATGCGGAATTCATGAGGAGTGAGGATTTGACCCAAAAATGGTATCTCCTGCACCCCAAACTCACATTTTTCGGTCTTCGCAAACAGTTTGTTTTCCCGGAGGACCTGGAGCACCTTCCTGACATGCTCAATGTGGGAGGACCAGTCCTTGGAAAACACAAGTATGTCATCAAGGTACACTACAAGAAATACCCCCAGGTAATCTCTTAAAATCTAATTTATGAAATTCTGGAAGACCGCGGGAGCATTACACAACCCAAAGGGCATGACGAGGTATTCGAAATGACCTTCGGGCGTGTTAAACGCAGTCTTCCACTCATCCCCCTCTTTGATTCGGATAAGGATATACGCCCCCCGTAGATCAAACTTAGAGAACCATTGGGCCCCCTGAACCTGATTAAAGAGATCAGGATATCAAAGGAAGGGGATACTGGTTCCTTACAGTGACCTTATTCAAGTTACGGTAGTCAATGCATGGCCTAAAACCACCATCCTTCTTCCCTATGAAGAAGCCAGCACCTACCGGAGAAGTAGAGGGGCGAATTTAACCCTTGGCCAGGCATTCCTGGATATACTCTCTCATGGCTTCACGTTCGGGACAAGAGAGATTAAATATCCTACCCTTAGGGAGCTTAGCTCCTGGTACCAAATCGATTGCGCAATCGTATTCTCTATGAGGAGGTAACATTTCGGAGGCCTCCTTAGAGAAAACATCAGCGAAGTCCTGAACAAACTCAGGTAGCGTGTTCACCTCCTGAGGGGGAGAAATTTAATTAACAGAAAAACATGACGTCAAGCATTCATTACCCCATTTGGTAAGCTCCCCAGTATTCCAGTCAAACGTGGGATTATGCAACTGCAACCAGGGAAGGCCTAAAACCAAATCGGACGATAATCCCTGCATCAACAGTACAGAGTACTGCTCCAAATGCATGGAGCCAACAAGGAGTTCAAAAACAGGGGTATGATGTGTAAAATAATCATTAGCAAGAGTAGTGGAGTCGATACCCACTACCGGGACAGGTTTAGGCAAATCAATCAAAGGCATAGCTAAAGACATAGCAAATTCCACAGACATGATATTAGCAGAAGACCCTGAATCCACGAAGGCACTGCCGGTAGCAGACCTACCACCAAAAGAGACCTGAAAGGGAAGCAAGATTTTATTACGTTTCATATTTACGGGAAATACCTGTGCGCCCAAGTGACCTCCCCGATGATCACTTAGGTGCGGAAGTTTTCCGGCTGCTTATTCTTACGCCTAGGACAGGTGTTCACTTGATGCTTGTCATCCCCACAATAGAAGCAGAGACCATTCTTCCTGCGGAACTCTCTACGTTGTCGGGGGGACACGGAGGCCCCGAGTTGCATAGGTACCTCCGAGTCTTCCGTGGAAGAGCGAAGCAACGGAACCTCGGGAGGCATCATGGGGGAGTCAGAGGGGAAAACACAAAAACGTTCAAGTTGTCGTTCCCTGAGACGTCGGTCAAGTCGTACCGCTAAAGCCATAACCTGGTCTAGGGAGTCAGAAGAGGGATAGCTAACTAGCAGATCTTTCAGGGCGTTCGACAGACCCAACCTAAACTGGCACCTTAAGGCAGGGTCATTCCACCGAGAAGCTATGCACCACTTCCTAAAGTCAGAACAATACTCCTCAACAGGTCTCTTACCCTGACGTAAGGTCACCAGCTGACTCTCGGCAAAGGCAGTCCTGTCAGTCTCGTCATAAATGAGTCCGAGAGCAGAAAAGAAAAGATCAACGGAGGAAAGTTCAGGGGCATCAGGAGCCAAGGAGAAGGCCCATTCTTGGGGCCCTTTCTGGAGCCGGGACATAATTATACCCACCCGCTGGCTCTCAGAACCTGAGGAGTGGGGCTTTAAGCGAAAATAGAGCCTACAACTCTCCCGAAAGGAGAGAAAAGTCTTCCGGTCCCCTGAGAACCGGTCAGGCAACTTGAGGTGGGGTTCAAGAGGTGAGGTGAGGGGCACTACCATGGTAGCATCAGGCTGGTTGACCCTCTGAGCCAGGGCCTGGACCTGTAGGGAGAGACCCTGCATTTGCTGAGCCAGGGTCTCAAGGGGGTCCATAGTAGTGTGAGGGACCAGGGTAGACTAGGTATATGGGCTTGTGATTAAGTAATGATGGGGGTAGGGAAACAGACAAGTGAGCCCTAATCTACCCGCCACTCAGTCCCTGCCTACTTGCAACGACCAGCCCTAGGCGACGGGGTACAACTGGGCGACGGTCCCTACGCTCAGTAAATGCACGACAGACAAACAGACAAGGGTACACAGAAGCTAAGGGAAATGGGGCAGTTGCCCACGGCAACACCGTGAGCAACAAGAGTGGTGAACGAGTCAAACCAGGAGTGTACGAGATACCAAACGCAGAGCAGGAGAGTAGTGAACAAGCCGAGTCAAACCAGGAGTGTACGAGGTACCAAACGCAGAGCAGGAGAGTAGTCAGAAAGCCAGGGTCAATATGAAGCAGGGTCAAATAGTTCAAAAGCTGCAGCAGGGCCATGAAACCAAACGAGAAGAATCACAAGCAAGGAGGAACAGGAAAGGCAGGTATAAATAGACAGAGGGCGGGAGCTAGCTCCGTCTGGCCAGGCTGTGATAGGCTCTCCCACTCCTAAGCCTGCCATCCTGAGTGGTGGAAGATGGAGTCAGTCTCACAGACATAGAAGCAGGTGCAGACTGATTACCTATGGGCGTTGACACAGAAGCTGTGCCTGGCAGATCCTTTACAAAAATAATTAATTTTTTGTGTCACCATATTCTGAGAGTCATAAAACTTTTTTATATTTTAGTCAAAAAAGCTGTGGGAGGTCTTGTTTTTTGCGGGACGGGTTGTAGTTTTTATTGGTACTATTTTGGGGTACATGCAACTTTTTGATCACTTTTTATTCTATATTTTGGGAGTGGTGATGACCAAAAAAATAGTGATTCTGGCATTGCCTTTTACTTTGTTTTTTTGCGATGTTCACCGTGCGGGAAAATTAATATTATAGTTTTATAGTTTGGGTCGTTATGAAGTCGATGATACCAAATATGTGTACTCTTTAACGTTTACATTTTTTCCCTATAATAAAAGACTTATTATAGGAAAAAAAAGCAGTTCTTGTTTATGTCACTTATAACTTTAATTTTTACACTTTTCTAAAAACATTTTTATTACCTTTTTTTTTACTTTTTATTTTGTCCCACTAGGGGACTTGAAGACTTGCAGCTTTAATCGCTGCTAGAATACATTACACTACCTAGGTAGTGTAATGTTTCCTAACTGTCATTGTGACGTGACAGTCACTCTGACAGGAAGCCTATGCATAGGCTTCCGTGCATGGCTGACCAGAGGTCATCGTCTGACTCGTCTGACCCCCAGTTGCCATGACAACCATCGGCAGCCCCCAAAATTGCATGTGGGGGCTGCCGATCCGATCTTAACCCCTTAAATGTGGCGATCACAATCGACCGCCGCATCTAAGGGGTTAATTGACGGGCCCACTGATCGGCAACGGGGAGAGCAAGGCAGACACTATGCACAGTTGACCGCAATGGGATGTAGCACCGCTCCGCGGTTAATGCGAAATTAAGCGCATGCTGCAAATTGTTCAAAATCTATTCTGGATTGTACAGCAAATTTGCTTTATCATCGTTATTACGGCCTCAAGCACCGTCCCAACCGCGGGTCCAATGACCCGAACTAACAGCATCATAGATCCCTGTGATGCTGTTAGTTTGGGTGATTAAACTCGCTGTCGGACGGAACATGCGGCAGTAAAGCAAACGCTAAAATATGGCTGCATTATGGTCATCTAAGTCTTCGTTCACATCTACGTCAGGGTTCCGTTCCGACGTAGTCGACTACGGTATTCATCTCGTCAAAACGACGGAACCCTTGCACAACCGAGATAAACTGAAACCATTAACACCGGATCCGTTACCATTGAAATTAATAGTGATGGAAACGTAAACCTATGGTTTCAGTTAGTGTCAGTCAGGGCTCCTTTCCGACGGAACGGAGACCTGACGCAGATGTGAACATAGACTAAATGAGGCCTGACAATTTTAAAAGTGCTTATTTTTCACTGCCATTAGAGCTCATTAGTTGGGGGAGGGGCAACACGATATCAATTGTGATATTTTACAAGATCTGTATGACAAAACTCTACACTGAGAAATAAAGAATAAGAGGGCCTGGATCGCAATAGGCGTGCCACTTCATCCCAAAGATGTTAGATGGGGTTGAGGTCAGGGCTCTGTGTGGGCCAGTCAAGTTCTTCCACACCAAACTCACTTAACCATATCTTTATGGACATTGCATTGGGCACTGGGGAGCAGTCACAGTGGAACAGAAAAGGGCCTAACCACAAACTGCTCCCACAAAGCTGGAACAATACAATTGTTCAAAATGTCATGGTATACTGAAGCTTTAAAATTTCCCTTCGCTGGAACTAAGAGGCCTAGGTCAAGCTCTGAAAAACAACCCTATAGCATTGTCCCTCCTCCACCAAACCTTACAGTTGGCACAATGCAGTCAGACAGATGACGTTCCCCCACCATTTGCCAAACCCAGACTCATCTATCAGACTGCCAGATAGAGAAATATGATTCATCACTCCACAGAACACATTTCCATTGCCCCAGAGTCCAGTGGCGGCGTGCTATACACTCTTCCATCCGAGACTTGGCATTGTGCTTGGTAATGGAAAGCTTGCATGCAGCTTCTCGGCCATGGAAACCCACGCCACAAAGCTCCCGGCGCAGTTTTTGTACAGATGTTTATACCAGAGGTGGTTTGGATCTCTGTAGTTACTGAGTCAGCAGAGTGTTGGCGACTTTTATGCACTATACGCCTCAGCACTCGGTGACCCCGCTCTGTAACTTACGTGGTCTGCTGCTTCGTGGTTGAGTTGCTTTGGTTCCTAAATGCATCCACTTTTCAATAATACCACTCACAGTTGATGGTGGAATACCTAGGAGGGAAGAAATTTAATGAACTGACTTGTTGCAGCGGTGGCATTCTATTACAGTACCACGCTGGAATTCAATGAGCTCTTTAGAACGACCCATTCATTCACACGTTTGTAAAGGCGACTGCATGGTGCTTGATTTTATGTCAATGGGACTGAATGAAAAACCTAAATTGATTAACAGTTGTGTTCCAATAGTTTTGTCTATATAGTGTACCATGAATGTCTGATAGATGCAGGACCTAGCTTTGAGACCCTCATCTATTTCTAGCATGGGTGTCACCTGTTGAGGCGGCCCCAACATCCAGGTGTCGAATGAATTCCTTTGAGAGTCGCGGAAAAGCTAACAAACTGTGACCGGCATCTATGATATAATCATAGCATATCCCACGAATATGCCATAAATGTTTAAGTTGTGAATACCCCTTAAATATAGGGTAATTGATTATATTTTAGTTTGTTTATTTTATGTATCGTTTCAATCGTTTTTTTCTTTGAGGATAACCATTTACTTAAAGGGAACCTGTAACCAGAATTTCACCGATTAAACCAGCAATACCTGATGGAGATCGGTGAAAAAAATCATTTTTAAGCAACCTATAATTATCAGTCAGCTCTGTACCTTTAGTATTAAATTTTTTAGTGGTCCTGTGCCGTATGCTCATGTGAAGGATGGTTTATTTGCTTATATTCTCTGTATTAAATTACATTATGAATTATCAAGCAGGATGCCAAATTAATAAGATATGTATTCTCCATTCTGTATTCTTTACATTATGTGAAAGTGATTAAAATAATGTTTAAATGATTTCATTTTGTGCAGCAGCCATCTTGTCTGAAGTTCCCATCTTGGTTCTTTTGTAGTGAATAAGAAAGTCATTGTTCCTTTAAGACAAGTATATTTATGTTGATTTCATATGTTATTAAAGTTAGTTATCTTTGACCTTGGTTCCCATACGAGGCTTGGAGAAAAGGGACAGGGAGTGAGATGAGAGGGCAGCAAATATGCATGTGGGAATGCCTACCCCATCTTACAGGAATATTCTTGCCAAGAGAAATAAGGCACCTGCAAACCTGATGTGTGAAGAATTATAATGATGTATCTGGAATGTATCGTATGTCTGTAATTGGCTGAATAAGAAATATTGTCAGAAACATTACAAGCCATGACTAAGGACGCAGCAGGCGTCTGAAACGCGTAGGCTACAGCCTATTATCTTTCTAACCATCCTCTGTACTCTGGACTAAACCCGCTTTCATTATTTTTCACTGCTTTTAAACTTATGAAAATAAAACTTGGAAGAAGTTTCCTGTTTTTACCAGATGCACCAATTTCCAGCGCTGGATTCAATCCTTTATCTTCTTTGTCTATGCAAGTACGTGTGCCGACACGAGGATCCGTGCTCTAACCACTATACCTGTGATAAGGTGAGCTGGAGGAATCCTCCCTTTTTTTCTGTTCTAATACCATCGGTTTTCCTATTCCTTACGTGCTCAAATCCAATAAGCATTTCAGGGTGTCCAATATAATCATTATATATATGTTGATAAAAACCATATACTACAGTACAGAGAAAATCTATATGAGATAAATGACAAATGATAAATTGTAACGGAGATAATACAGATTTTTTATACATTATCCCAATAACATACATATATTGATGGCTCATTTTTGCTTTTAAACTCCATTGTTCGCTCACTGGCTCTTTTTACTTGGAGAATTTCATAAGATAAAGCACAAATAATCTTGAATAAAATGACCAACGAAACACAATACACCCGAGCTGATATGGCAGCGAAAGTTTTTGGTAACATGGACAATACAAGAGAAAATAGTTTTGAAATGCAAGATCTTTTCCATACATTGGAGAAATTAATGATACAGGAGGCAAAAGTTTGGTGGGACCTGACAACCCTTAAAAACTACAGTACCAAGGAAATGATCCCGAGGGGTCTACGTATGAAGAAAATCCCCACTTTCAACTACTCGGGAAGACTTTGGCAATGAATGGACCCTTTCAGACTGCTCCTTAAAATTGATGAAACTCATCATTACACAAGAAGAGTTAAAATTAATAGAACTAAAAGACGAGATATCAACAATTAAAGGAAAGTTGGAGTCCTTTTCCAGCTCACCTAATTTCATCACACTGGAAACTCGTACTTCTTACAGCATAGACAAAGTTGACAAATCAATAGCAGAAATAAAAAGAACTAAATTTCAATGAGATCTGCGTGATTACGCAAACAACGAGGTATATGAATGGGAAAATCGGGGGAGGAATTACAACAAAATAAGACCCATTCTAAAACAACGAAAATACCAAAGAAAATACGGACAATATCAAAACAGAGTTAGTTTTAGTTCCACCGAGCCTGATTCTGGGGATGGCGAAAATGAGGGAACAGATAATGAAAATTCGAGAGAAAGATTCAAAAATAATCCCAGATTCGACAAAAATAAATATATGTCAAAAAACGAGGCGGGAGGGGCGGCCGTAAGCACAAATACCATGGACCAGGAACAGAGCTGTCGCCCCCGTACCCGCAGAAATTATCATCCAATCTGAACATCACCAACCTTTCATCAACTATTCTTACCAAAGAACAAACTGAAGTTTTATAATTAGGCCTTAATTTTGCACCTACTCAAAATTTTGACCCATTCAATACACTATTAGATATCAATAAATTTGTGAGAAACTTAACAGTCAAAAGGCATTTCTACACTGAAGATTTGAATCCACAAGAAGAAAGATACAGCATAGAGGTAAAAACCACTCATGAGAATACAGGATTTCACCCACAAAAAGAAGCCTCGAAAATGGAAGAATTGAACTATAATACATTATCTTTTCAAGAATCAAGGACTATTATTTGTTTAGAAAGTTTGGACACAGAAATCCCTAATAAACACGTTCATACATCAACTAATTTCAAGACCACTAATCCCAAATTATATCCAATCTCATCAAGAACCGAAACGATGGACCGTTTCCAAACAGCTATCGAAAAGGATCTACAACAATTATCAGAGTCTTTGAATAAAGAAAAGATGAAAACTAATTTTCCAACCAAACTCAAAAAAGCAGCTAAGTCTCTCCAAGATAATAAAGATTTAATCATCAAAAAATCGGATAAGGGAGGAAGCATTGCAGTAATGGACAGGGAAGACTACAAAATACAAATTGAAAATTTACTATCTGATCAATTTACATATAAACTATTGAAACATAATCCAATAGCGATTTTCCAAAAAGAAATAAAAAATTTAATACACATAGGATTGGAAAGTGGCTCCCTTACCCAAAAACAAGCGGAATACATGTTTGTAGAATACCCAATAACACCAATACTACATGCTCTTCCCAAGACCCATAAAAACATTATTCCCCCCCCCCCCCAATGCGACCCATAGTGTCTGGAATAGGGTCTTTTCTTGAAAGAACATCAGAATGGTTAGATTCCCTTCTACAACCGATTGCACAAAACACTCCAGGTTTCCTAAAAGACACTAGAGACTTTCTATGTGCCTTTCACAATAAGATATGGTCAAACAAATACACATGGTTGACATGTGATGTCACATCTTTGTATACAAGCATACCTCATGATATAGCTTACATCGCCATGAAACATCACTTGACCACTCACAGTAATTATAGTGATTCATTACAGGCTTATATTTTGGAGGTTCTCACATTCCTAATGACCCATAATTATTTCCAGTTTGACACCAACTTTTACCTACAATTAAAAGGTGTTTCAATGGAATGGGTGCTAAATTTTCTCCCTCTTTGGCCAACCTGGTGATGGCGTAGTGGGAAGAAACATCAATTTTTTCCATGTCTAACCCCTTCTGGAATAATATAAATTGGTATGGCAGATATATTGATGACCTCCTGTTTATCTGGGAAGGAGATATATCTGCCATCCCGGATTTCGTAGATTTCCTTAATTCCAATCTATCAAACCTTAGATTCACATACACTTGTGACAAAACCAGCATTATATTTTTAGATCTTGAATTGACTGGTAACGAAGGAACATACATACAAACAAAAACTTACAGAAAACCAACGGCGGGCAATACTATACTACATGCGGACAGTAATCACTCCAAACAAACTATCATCTCAATCCCAGTCGGAGAGTTATGTAGAGCAAAACTAAATTGTAGCTCAGATATACACTACAAAACGGAAGAACAACACATCTATAATAGATTACATAATAGGGGATATCCACGCTGGTCTTTAGATAGAGCAAATAGGATAATTGCCAAGAAAAACAGAGCTACCCTGTTATCTCAAAAAAGTTCAACATCAACATCCAACAAACCTACTTTAGTTCTACAACAAAGTAGCCAATTTAATAACATAAAAATAATTATTAATAAACACTTACCTATGCTCATGGAGGATAGGATTCTGGAAGACATCCTCAAGGAAGGCTACAGAATTGTTACACGCAGAGCCCCCTCTTTAGGCACCTCACTCTCCCCTTCTCTATTCAGCTCTAATAAAATCAAAAGTACATGGTTGGAACAGAAAGTTTTTGTTTTTTTTAAATGCGGCAATAACCCCTGCAAAGTTTGTTCACATGCGACACCTAAAAAAGTATTTTCGAATTCAAACAATACCAACACTTTCACTATTAACAACTACATTAACTGCAATACAGATTCTGTTATATACATAGTTGAATGCATATCATGTAACCTTAAATACATAGGATGCACTAATCGAAAGTTCAAAACAAGAATCTTGGAACATTTAAGTTACATCCGTAATCCAAGTATTGTAAATATTTCAAATGCAGCTAAACATTTTATCCACCATCATAACAGATCAATAAACAGTTTTGTATGCTATGCCATTGAGAAGATCCATAATCCTAAAAGAGGCGGTGATATCAAATATAAAACACATACAAGAGAAGCCTATTGGATTTATAGACTTCAAACACGAGTTCCTAAAGGTCTAAATCTAAGAAAAGATCTAATGTTCCATTATTGATTTTATCTACATAGATTCATCTTTTTCCGACAACATACAAACAACCAAAAGTGTTCATTAGCCTCAAAAAAACATAGGGACCACTA
Organism: Rhinoderma darwinii; assembly: GCF_050947455.1. Classification (NCBI taxonomy): domain Eukaryota; kingdom Metazoa; phylum Chordata; class Amphibia; order Anura; family Rhinodermatidae; genus Rhinoderma; species Rhinoderma darwinii. Next base: position 581,768,859 of record NC_134687.1, on the reverse strand, counting down.
ATAAATGAAATTCCAAATGAATGAGCCCAAAAAAAAGACTAATGTATTCACTTTCATCCTTGTTTCTAATAATTTTGATAAAATTTTATTACTAAGCTATATAAAAGTACAGTAGTCATCTAGGAAAAGTCTAATTAATACTGGAATATTAAAGAAATCTGTAATTTGAAGAAATGGTCCTAGGATCTGTCACTAACAATTGTCAGGGTTTTTGCCGCTTTCTAAAACACATAAATATTAATGTTCCAACATAAGAAAAAAATCGGTCATAAAAGGCTCTATAAATATAACACATTTATGTTATGGTCGAATATATAGTATAAAAATTTCGACGATTACAATACACTTATATCTTGGTCAATGTCATATTACCAATCACAAAATAGACAATATTGGGAAGATAAAAAATATACAAACAAGATCAAAAGTACGAAGTATGTACTAATAAAATTACATTCCCATTTCGAGACTATAACCCACAACATTATATGAATAACATCTCCTATAAGAATATAAAAAAGAACTAGTTTTTTGTGTACGTTACATTTATCTATACATTTTTTAACAGTTTATCTTCTATCTAATTTCTCATTCCAGATGATAATAGGTGAATCATCATTACCCAGTCATTCTCCTTCTATGTTTACACAATCGAACTAACAAATTAATTATATCATAATTTAAACATTAAACCATAATCATACAGTAAATTTCATTGGGAGAGTATTCAAGTAGAAGAGGTTCCTGCCTCTTACCTCTTCCAGAAAAATATTGTTTAAAGGTAGAGAAAAAGGAGCCTCGCAGGAATCCTCTATAAACTTGGACCGCAATCAACTATCAAAAGAATATGATTCGGACCCGTCTTCTCCTCTTTTGACATTAAACAATTAAATACAAACATAATACAAGAATAAAACATTTCTGAATTTACAATAATTACTAAACAAATAATAACTTGATATAAATATATGGAATTTGTTTAATTTAAACTATAACGGGTCTGTATACATCACGGCAGACAAATTTCTCAGGAAACAGGAAATTACTTGCGTTCCAAGGGATTCCTCCCTCTTTCTCCCTACTTGAACCGCAATCAATTAACTGCTAATTAGATTGACTGGATACAAATGTCTAGACTGCACTGTCAGAAACATTACAAGCTATGACTAAGGACGCAGCAGGCGTCTGAAACGCGTAGGCTACAGCCTATTGTCTTTCTAACCATCCTCTGTACTCTGGACTAAACCCGCTTTCATTATTTTTCACTGCTTTTAAACTTATGAAAATAAAACTTGGAAGAAGTTTCCTGTTTTTACCAGATGCACCAATTTCCAGCGCTGGATTCAATCCTTTATCTTCTTTGCCTAAGAAATATTGTCACATTGTCTCTGATTGGTTAACCTCAAGTCTACACCCCTTTTGAATGATAGTATTATAATTGAGTTTTGCAATAAACCTCAAGAGGAGTATTTTGAGCATACCCGCAGCGTCTGTGTGTTATTTCTCCTATATATATATATATATATATATATATATATATATATATATATCGGTATGAAATCTCCTGATTAGGATGCTGGATAAAGTGCCTGGCGTGAGTGTCTGTTGGAACACTCGTCTAAATTTCAGTCTAATATATTTTGAGGCATTGACTTCTACGACAGTAATGGTGCCGAAAATCCCGGGAGATTGCTCGTCTGATAAGCTGTCGCTAGAGAGGTCTGGCTTTACATCTGTGAATTACAAAAAAAACGCGGTAGGTAAGGAGCTTATTCTTACACCATTCACACATATATTGCGTAAGCCTCAGAATTTAGCAGTCATGACGTAACATCTTCTGGACGGGGTACTTTATCCAGTAATATTATGAAAGGATGGATCCAAAAAGGGTATGTTGAAACTTTTTGTGTGATGAAAGATTGCAGGTGCGTACGTGATCTTGAACTGTTGATATGAAAGACATGAGACAATTTTTGCCAGCAATTACATTAACTAGAAAAAGTTGGGAGAAGTGTAATACGTCCCCCCTTTGGAATGCGGTGACGTAGCGCATGGTGGAGAGAAGTTGTAGCTCACATATGAAGTTTTTGAAATGAAGGGATTGTAGTCTGGACAGTGAGGAAACAAAACTTGCTCTGCTCCAGTGTAGTGTGTCATTTGTTATTTAGTTCTTGTGTAAAATCGTTGAGGATTAATAGTTATTCTGTTACCCGTTTGCTCTGAGATTATAGTTGGGAGGTACTGAATGTAGGTGACAGAAAAGTTGGATATTTGTGGGTAATATCCTGTAGTACCACAAGGGCTTCAATGGTTAAGTCCTGATAATGGAGAATCCAGTGCAACAGGGAAAACTTTGAATGTTGTTTTGAATAATCATTGATACACTTTTAGCACACACTGCCAGCTTGTAATACTGTGTGTAAGGGTCCAGTTGTATCCAGTGTCAGTCTGGCATAAGCTGGGAATCAGTACAGACTGATTTCTAGCACGCATTTTATAATCCGGCATGGACTTTTGATTTAGTATAACATCCAAAGTCAGTCAGTATGTAGTAATATAACATCAGACCACCGGCTTGAATACCGTTGTAAAATAACATCCTGTATTCAGTGAATGACCGACACCCCAATTGCCATCTGTGTCGTAGTAGTATAACAAACTACAAAAATTACAGTGAAAGACATTGGTATTAGCTCACACCAAGGACCCCTAAAGAAACTATCACCAAAATACATCACAGACTGTATGAACCAAAAGCTATACCCCGGCAGTGAGGGGTTTGTAGATGTTTGAAATGAATGAGACCAACTCCTGTTTGATTTAATGGAGGTTCATGAATGTCGATTGTGTTGAAGGATTTGCTCTTGCAATTGTTGATTGGCAGAATTGTGTCTGTCCTTGATGTTCAATACAGTGAGGGATCAGAGGAAAGGAGACCCTACTGCTAGAATGCAGGAGGAACGACTTTTGATATCGTATTGGTAAGACAGTCTAGAAGATAGACTGGTCTGAGATATCTGTCGGCAAACGTGGCCAGTTTGCCTGGAGGTGGGGGATTTACTGGAGATCACCCTACTGCTCTCCGACCATGGGGTCAGGAGAAAGTGAGACGAAAATGCGGGACAGCCTTGGGGCATGGGTCACGGCCATCATTATAGTAGAACGAGCAAAAGGAGCTGGGGCTTTAATTGTAAAGACTGTTAAAGAGTGATGGGAGTTGGATCTTGTGATGCTGGAAGAATGTGAAGACAAAATAACACACAGTAAAAAAAAAAAAAATTGTTGAAGAGGCTGGCAGCCGTAAGATGGATGTTTGCATGTGATAAATAGAATAGTTTGTGGAAAGTTGAGAAAGGGACAGTGGATGGCCAGGAGTAACAAGGCATAAGTTAAATTGACAAAGTAAGTGATTACAGGTGGTTACAAGAAAGTTTATGTGAGAAAGAACAATTTGAATACAAGTGTAAATTTTGATAGGATGAGTGAAGAAAACGGAGCAGCCAGGTACATTGCAGAGACTAATGTGGGTCAGAACGGGGGGAGTGTAATGTGATCGGGTGTGATGTGACATCTGTGTGACGTGTGAGACATGTGTGTAATGTAACATGTATGAAGTTTGAAACTGGCGGCCACAATATAGCAGATCTATATTGTATGTTCTTATTTTTAATAGCAGTAATGTCTAAAAAATTTTAGTGTTTTGTGTATGGGGTTAAAATCAGTTGCTCTCCTCTGTGTAAAGGAATATTTGTTATCTCTGCGCATGCGCTGTTATCTGTAAGTACCAAGTAAAAAAATACAAATAAAATTCTTAGTGTTTTGTGTATGGGGTTAAAATCAGTTTTTCTTTTCTGTGTAAAGGAATGTTTCTTATCTTTGCACATGCGCTGTTGTTCGTAACTACACCAAGCGAGAAAAATATTACAGCTGGCTGAATTTGTCTGCAAAAAGATAAAAATTACGTTGCATATTTATGTGTTATGATGTGATAAGATTTAATGTTGGAATGTTTTGCTGTTAATTCAAATGAATTAAAATACAGATATTGTGAGACACGGGGTCTTGAAAATGTATGTACCCCCACTGTTCCCTATTCTCACATATAGTTTATTGGTTTGCAGTAATTAATATTACCAGATATATTATTTTCTGTATTATTGGATAAATAATTACAATTGTTTTTGTTTTCACACATGCAGGCAAGTGCTATAGTGCTGCCTAAATGCTATTTTTTAAAATGTATGATGTTTTAAAGGTAAATGGTTGTGAGTTATTTAAAAGATAAAATGTAATTTCTCGCTATAAAATGTATTTTTGTCAGGAGAATTTTGAGGTTTTTCTGTATAGATGGTTCCAGATCCTTCCAGAAGAGAGAGTAAGAGACCATCCCCCTCCAGCAAATCTGCACAGGGAGCCGAGGTGACGTCACTCACAGATGAGTCTTTACAGGTTTAGATGGGGAGAAGGCAAAACCAAAAAAAATGTTGTTCATTTTATGCCAGATTTCAGTAAAATAATTTGTTTGTTTTTGTATAAATCAGGTATTTACAGGACCTGGTGGGGGTGGGATTTACAAGTGTCCTGGATCATCAGATGAATGTGGAAAAATAAAACTCCACCCTTTTGAAATAGCCTATCTATATGTAACATGGGTTTCCAATGTAAATTTGTAATGTAGAGATACTTTATCATATACAGTATGTACAAGACAGGATACGGTGCACCAGGTAAATCTTTCAGAAACCACTTTCACCTTCATGTTCATCTCAAGAAGCAGAGCTGGAGGTGCTCGCTGAGGCTTGTAACCTGGCAAAAGGTAAGATGGCCGACATTTACACTGACTCTAGGTACGCTTTTGGCATTGCACACAATTATGGGCCCATTGGTAGTAGGACCTTTGTTGGATCATCGGGTAAGCCAATTACCAGAGAGCAAGAGATGACAGACCTAACAACAAGAGTATGTGCAGCCAGGTAACAGTAAATTGGCTTATCCCTGGATACAATAATGCCACCACTAGGTTTGTAGCAGCCTGCATGATGTGCGCACAGCATGACATAGGTAAAAAAGCAAAGGTACCTATGAGAAGTGCACCCGGCCAGATTACCCGTTCCAGCGAATGCAGAACATACGACTACCCAAGGTAGAAGTGTATGAAAAGGTGCTCGTATGTGTAGACCTGTTCTCAGGGTGGCCTGAAGCCTGGCTGGTATTTTCCCACTGTAGAAGTTGTGTGTAGTGACAGGGGAATCGTTTTTATCCCAAGTATTGAACTGATGTTTGTACAATGATAAGATGTCAGCAGTTCTCCAGATGTTATTCCAAAGTTAGTTTGTTTAATAATGATATTCAAGAAGTGTTGTGGGAATATTAAATACTGAGGTTAAGTATTATGTAAAGTTCTAGATCAGCGTGCCTTAGCATTGGACTATTGGAGGCATGCGTCAGATAAAAGGTACAGAAGCGGAATATTCCCATTTGAAGAAAAAAAAAATTGTTGTGAAAGGAAAATTTTAGAACATTCTGGCAGTCTATATATAAAGGAGAAAAATCAGTTTGTATGTATCACTTCTAGTTACTGCTCAATGTGAATGTTTAATGTAAAGATGTTATTTGATAATGTTTTTCTTCAATTGAAGTATCTGATTAAGATCAATTAATGATTATGCGATGAAAAAGATTGTTCTCCACAGAAAGTGTCCAACTGGGAGCGACAGGCATGAAAACCAGATTCTAACAGAACGTGGATGGATAAAGGAAGGTAAACCGGTAGCATCCAAGGCACTCTTGATGGCACTTGCATTGATGGTGTGTGGCCTCACATATGCCCCTAAGACTGCAAGGATCAATTTGTTAAGATCTAATTGGCATGTCCCAGGTTTTAGAGCTGTTGCTGCTAAATTCCGTTTGAGATGTTTGATTTGCCTACAGAACAGTCCTGGCAGACCAGTGCCAACCTTATCATACCCGCCTCCCACATTTTCTAGGTGCCCTGTCCATATAGGTCAGAGAACTTTTTCTTATATAAAGGTGTGTGTTTGATTTAGTTTAAGGGTCTGTCATTGTTATTGTATGTATTAAGAACAATTTTTATATTACGTAGATCATGTTATCACCAGATTAGTATTTATTTTAACAATTGACAAGGGTTGGCGATCCCCAGCAAGTGCCAGTAAATATGAACTAAAAGACTTTAATATGATGAACTCCATCACTGAGATGCGGCAGGCGAAGCCTGAGCCAATACAACACGTTTGTTATGAACTGACAGCAGTGTCACAATTCTAAGCAGCCGTGCAGACAAGCAACTTACCGGAGGAAGAGGACAGATGCGGAAAGTTTGTGGTAGTCACAATAAAACTGCACTACTCCGTCTATGTGGGATCTCACCTCAGGCTCACAGTACAGCCCGGTGATGTATACTAAAAGAGATGGTGTGTCTGACAGATGAGAAGGACCAAGCCAAGTCCTGATGACATCAGCAAAGGTCAAAGTAAAGCAAAGACCAAAAAACCTAAGCGAACCCGTTAGCAGCATCCAAGTGTTTTAATAAGTAAGTGACCAGGATGAGGGTAATAATAAATCCCTCACTGGACACCACCGTACAGTCTGACATCATAATTGTGTGTGTTACCCTAAGGGTGACAGTCAGTGAAGAGCAGAAAGACAGAAGAGGATGACAATGTGCAGGACTTGTCAATGCACTGGTGGGACCCTATACCCAAAGCTGACATTGGTGATGGCATACTATTAGTTATAGCCCTATTAATATATTGTTTGAGGTTTATAATCATAATATATAATTTAATATGAGAAAAATGGGGGGTTTGTGAAGGATGGTTTACTTGCTTATATTCTCTGTATTAAATTACATTATGAATTGTCAAGCAGGATGCCAAATTACAAAGATATGTATTCTCCATTCTGTATTCTTTACATGATGTGAAAGTGATTAAAATAATGTTTAAATGATTTAATTTTGTGCAGCGGCCATCTTGTCTGGAGTTCCCATCTTGGTTCTTTTGTAGTGAATAAGAAAGTCATTGTTCCTTTAACCCCTTAGTGACCACTAATACGCCTTTTTACGTCGGTCACTAATGGGCTTTAGGCTAGGCTGACGCCTTTTCACGTCAGCCTAGTCTAAGTCCTGCACGGGTCTCCCGAGCAGGCTGGTGCCAGGGCTCTGCTGTCTGATGACAGCTGGGCTCCTGCTCCAACGCCCGCGATCGAAGTTTACTTCGATCGCGGCCGTTTAACCCGTTAAATGCCGCCGTCAATAGCGACCGCGGCATTTAACTTTGTTTACAGAGGCAGTGAGCTCCCTCTGTCACCCATCGGCGGCCCGCGAATGCAATCGCGGGTCTCCGATGGGGTGTCATGGCAGCCGGGGGCCTGATAAAAGCCCCCAGGTCTGCCCTGGACATATTCCTGTTAGGACGCGCCGGAGGCACGTCCTAACAGATTGCCTGTCATATTTACACTGACAGGCAATAATGCTCTGGTATACGAAGTATACCAGAGCATTATAGCAGCGATCGGAATATCGCACAGTAAAGTCCCCTAGTGGGACTAATAAAATAAGTCATCAAAGTGAAATAAAGATTATTAATAAAAAGTACAGTAAAAAAATAAATAAAACCATTTTTTTCCATAAAAAGTGGTTTTATTTTTAATAAAAGTGTAAAAAAAAAAAAAAAGAACACATATGTGGTATCGCCGCGACCGTAATGACTCCATTAATAAAGTTAATATGTAATTTAAACCGCAAAGTGAACACTGTAAAAAAAAAACGCAAAAAACCATGGCGAAGTTGCAATTTTTTTCCATTGCCCCCCAAAAAAGTCATAATAAAAATGAATCAATAAGTCCCATGCACCCCAAAACAGTACCATTCAAAACTACGTCTTGTCCCGCAGAAAACAAGCCCAAAAAATCACTACATTGATGGAAAAATAAAAAAATTACGCCTCTTGGAAAGCGACGATGCAAAAACAAATAATTTTAGTTCAAAAGAGTTTTTATTGTGCAAAAGTCGTAAAACATAAAAAAAAAAAAACACATATGTGGTATCGCCGTAATCGTACCGACCCATAGAATAAAGGTCACATGTTAATTACGTCGCACAGTGAACGGCGTCAATTTAAAAACGCATAGAACAATGGCGGAATTTCAGGTTTTTTTTATAATCCCCCCCAAAAAGGTTAATAAAAGTTAATATAAAAATTATATGTACCCAAAAATGGTGCTATTAAAAAGCACAACTAATCCCGCAAAAAACAAGTCCTCATACAGCTATGTAGACGAAAAAATAAAAACTTTATAGCTCTTTGAATTCGACTATAAAAAAACGAATAAAATAGCTTGGTCATTAGGGCCTAAAATGGGCTGGTCACTAAGGGGTTAAGACAAGTATATTAATGTTGATTTTGTATGTTATTAAAGTTAGTTATCTTTGGCCTTGGTTCCCATATGAGGCTTGGAGAGAAGGGACAGGGAGTGAGATGGCAGGGCGGCAAATATGCATGTGGGAATGCCTCCCCCATCTTACAGGAATATTCTTGCCAAGAGAGATAAGGCACCTGCAAACCTGATGTGTGAAGAATTATAATGCTGTATCTGGAATGTATCGTATGTCTGTAATTGAATGAATAAGAAATATTGTCACATTGTCTCTGATTGGTTAACCTCAAGCCTACACCCCTTTTGAAAGATATTATTATAGTTGAGTTTGGCAATAAACCTCCAGAGAAGTATTTTGAGCATATCAGCAGCGTCTGTGTGTTATTTCTCCTCTCCTGATATATATCGGTATGAAATATCCTGATTAGGATGCTGAATAAAGTGCCTGGCGTGAGTGTCTGTTGAAACACTCGTCTAAATTTCAGTCTAATATATTTTGAGCCATTGACTTTCACGACACTAATGAGCATAAAAGAGTCGTATCTTAGTTTGAAAAGAGTCATATCTTCATTCCTCAAGATTTTCCGAGTTAATCCTGCCACCTTACTTTTGATTGACAGCTCTCCTCCCCCAGCACACACGAAATCCCGCACTTGCGCATCGATGTCCTGTTGCGATGTGCGCGCACAACTGGACACCATAGCGGCGCATGCGCAGTAACTAGATTTGAGGGCCGAACAAAGCAGGGAAGGGTATCAGACCTTACATGACAGGCGCATGAACACTATCTCAGACAGGATTTTGGCATTCAGGGAGAGCCAGTTTTCGGCGATGGTTGGGCATAAGAGGAACGAACAAGACTGCTGGATTATTACCATAAAAGGCGCAAAATGCTTGCAGACCGTTATTTATAGTCGAAGGAGTTAGGCGGGCAGCGAGGGGAGAGTAGGGTGACATTTATCAAAAACACCAGACATATACTCTATTATAACTTCATCGTTTTGATGAAATAATGCATCACACAGTGACAGAAAAACCAACGGAGGCTCGCAACACAGATGTGAACATAGCTTTTCAAGTCCGCGATCATGTTGCAAACTGCACTAAACTTATGAAAATGCTGCATGTGGGATGACAAACCGTAAACGCAGTCGTGCAGATTTATCTGGTGTAAATATTTTTAAAAATATCGCAACATGGTCTACAGCTAAATGCCATATTTACCCAGCCCCTGCACCCTATGTTTAGAACATACGTTGGAATAAGCGTGCGTGATCTCAGTGTCTTGAAACATTTCCCGCCACTTTTCTACTTATAAGTAACTATAATGGAGTTGTTCACGGTAGAACCTCGCTGCAGCAGTTCCAGTTTTGTCGCCCCATTACTGAACTGTGTAGATTGGGGCTGCTGCAGAGACGACAAACAACAACCGTACTCCATTCTCGCCGCGCCTATTCAGCGCCTGCGCGTCTATCACGCTGACGTTTCTTCCTGCACGTGGTTTTATGGGCCCTGCGCAACTACATGGGCGGAGCCAGCCGTCAGAGATCGAACGACCTCATTGGTCCGCTTTCAATCAGCTGACCGCCAGCTGTCCACTCAGAAATCGTAGTAGAAGGTCGCGTCCTTGGTTGCCGGGGCGCAAGATGGCGGGCCGCAGGATTTTTGGAAAGCTGCGGCACAATGCAGACTTGCCGGCTGCTTTGTATTTACCCCCGGAGCCCCCCGCGGCCACCCCCTCTCTCTATCCGCCCATTGTGGCCTCAATGACGGCTAATAGCAAGGCGTCCAAGCGGCGACGTAAGGAGGGGCACTACAGCCGGGTGAATGCTCAGACCGATGTCGCCAGCAAGCTGAAGCTGATCACCGGCCTGCGGCGGCTCAAGTATGTGGTGTACCCGCAGACATTCGCGCTCAACGCGGACCGCTGGTACCAGCACTTCACCAAGACGGCGTACGTGCGGGGGCTGCCGGGGATGAGCCAGGGCACAGCCGGCCTAGGGGAGCAGGAAATGTCGGGGCTGAAGTCTCTGCTGTGTGAGGCGCTGCTGCAGGAGTTCTACTTTGCCAAGAAGGGCCGCACCTTCCTGTATAGGACCCAGGAGGTGTCCGCGGCCCCGCTCCTGACCAGTGTGATGTCCATCCTCAGCAGCCAGTGTGCCAAGTACAACCCTGTGCTTACCCGCTGCAGCATGGGTGAGTGTCCTGCGGGCATCCTTATCTACATGCCAATATGGCACCTGCTTATGCTCTGCCATCCGAGACTAGGCAGCTGTTAGACTACACCACCCAGCATGTCCTGACCGCAGGACGATGATTAAACTCTGAACAGCACCAAAGGGGTTTAGTTGCGTATCCTGCACATTGCCTGGTCGGGATGGGCACTGTGCAGAATAAAAAGCCAGAGGTCAAGCTTTCTGTCACATAAGGCGCACAAGGATGTGTTTGATTGCAAGTCATTCCCGAAAGGCCCCCCAACCTAATTAAGGAGTTCCATTTGAGCTCTGCGTTTGCCTATAGTGGTGCCCGGGCATCACCTGGAGCTTGAAGTCTAGGTTTGGCTACTCAAAAAGCAGGGGGCCAGGGTTGCAGCGGGATGAGGAACCTTAGGTATGCTGGCATACTACTCCCCACCACACCTTCGGGAGGGACACCCAAAAGGGAGCTGCGCCCTGAAAAATCCTTGAGACGAACCAGGTGCAATATGAATGTAGAACTGTAACAAAAACTAATGAATAGGAATTTCTCATAACTGCCCAGCCATCCTACCAGTATTGTTCTAAACATTTCCCAATTCCTCCTAAACGTAGAGCGAACAGTTTTCCCCAATACAAAATGAAATCTGATCATTAAAGAGTTTGTCTCAACAGTGAGGGTATGTTCACCTGCAGTGGTTTCAGACGTAAATCGGGCATTTTACGCCTCGAATTACAGCTGAAAAAAACGCCCCTAATGCGCCTACATACATCTGCCCATTGCTTGCAATGGGATTTACGATGTTCTGTTTCCACAAGCCTTTATTTTACGCGTCGCTGTCAAAATACGGCGCGTAAAATGACGGCTCGTCAAAAGAAGTGCAGGACACTTCTTGGGACCTATTTGGAGTCGTTTTTCATTGACGCCATTGAAAAACGGCTCCAAAAAAGGCAGTGAAAAACGAGTTGTTAAAAAAAAAAAAAAAAGTCTGAAAATCAGGAGCTTTTTTCGCCTGAAAAACCGCTCCGTATTTTCAGACGTTTTTGCTCACTGCGTGTGAACATACCCTTAGGCTTAAGCCAAAAAGCGACTTTTGCTAGTGCGTATGTTGCAGCAGAATTTTAGCTTTACTGTGACCCCAAAGGGAAACGAGATTTGCGGTTGACTATGGCATAAGTCTGACCTGGTCGTTTTCTATGTGACGGTCATCACCTACCTCCCAGTTAAGCATGGGTTAAACATTGGGGTTGTGTTACAGTAATCCAGTGAATGTAGTGCGACCAGATGTGGCCATGTAGCCCCGGCAGACATGTTTCCGTATTAAAAGGGGGTTCCGTGCGACCACCAATGATGTCTGGATAATCTGCTCTGGTCTTCGTGGTGCTGTGAAATACATAATGACTAAATTGTCCTCTGCCTGAGGATACTCCGTATTATAATGTTTCCCATTCTCCTTCAGACGTGAAGCCTCAAGTAAACTTTTACTGGTTGCGTGGTGAGATCCGAGTTCCTCGTGGCCACAGAAAAGGCTGTGTAGATCCAATCAGGTTTCAGGTTGATGATACCCCACTTGTGCAGATCAGGGTACCTAAACCCCTAAAAGAAGTAAGTCTTATCATTGCTGACTTGTGAACTGAACTTTGGTTTTAAAGGGGTTGTCCGGTTTCAGCAAATGTTTTTCTTTGTATAAAGAATCGTTATATAATTTTCCAATATACTTTCTGTATTCATACCTCACGGTTAAGATCCCCTGGAGATAATGAAGGTTACACTCAAATACATTTTTTTTGTCTTTTAGTGATTCCACTTTTGCGCTCCATTGGGGTTCTCCAGGGATCAGTGTGGGGCTCCACCTGTTTCTTCCCTACACCGTGCCCGTTAGGCAGACTTTCAGCAGTAGTGTTGCACGATGCATCTAAATTTCGATACTGTGCACCCTCAAATGTTTCAATACTGTTCACTTCGTATCAAAATACATTAACCGCTTCCCGACCGCCCACTGTATATTCACGTCGGCACTTGCTGGGCTCTGTGCAGTGCCGACGTGAATTCACGGTGGGTGTTAAAAGCGCGATCCGGGTGTCTCAGAGTAGCGCTGAGATTGCGGGTGCTGCAGTCGGTTATAAGGCAGAACCGGGGGCCATATAACAGCCCCCGGGTCTGCCATGCACAGCAGCCTTTGAGAACCAGCCGGATGCTGGTTCTCATAAGCTTCCTGTCAGTGTGACTCCCAGCGTCACACTGACCGTTTATAATACGTTACACTACCTAGGTAGTGTAATGTATTATAGCAGCGATCAGTGCTGCCAGGCTTCAAGTAAAAAGTAAAAAATAAAGTAATAAAAAAGTTTTATAAAAGTGTAAAAACAAGTTATAAAAGTTACAAAAAAAAAAGAATGTTTTTTTCCCTATAATAAGTCTTTTATTATAGGAAAAAAATGAAAATGTTAAAAAAGTACACATATTTGGTATCACCGCGTTCATAACGACCCAAACTATAAAACTATAATATTATTTTTCCCGCACGGTGAACGCCGCAAAAAAAAATAATTAAAAAACAATGTCAGAATCACTTTTTTATGGTCATCACCCCTCCCAAAATATAGAATAAAAAGTGATCAAAAAGTCGCATGTACCCCAAAATAATACCAATAAAAACTACAACCTGTCCCGGAAAAAACAAGCCCTTACGCTGCTTTTTTGACGGAAAAATATAAAATTATGACTCAGAATATGGTGACACAAAAAATAAATAAGTTTATCAAAGTGATTTTATTGCGCAATCGCCACAAAACATAAAAAACCTATATACATATGGTATTGCCGTAATCATACCGACTTACAGAATAAAGTAAAATGTCATTTATAGCGCACGGTGAATACTGTAAAAAAAATAAATACAAAAAACATTGTCAGAATTTGTTTCTTTGTCACTTTGCTTCCAAAAAAATCTAATAAAATGTGATTAAAAAAAATCACATGTACCCTAAAATGGTACCAATGAAAAGTACAGATTGTCCCGCAACAAATAAGTCCTCGCACGGCTCCGTTGGAGAAAAAAATAAAAAAGTTCTGGCTCTTAGAATATAGCGATACAAAATGTGCAGAGTGTTCCAAAAGCGGATGAGATCGGGCGCCATTTATCAGTGCGAGACTGGCCACATAGCTGTGGATTATTATTTATGTACCCCGTTATTATACCCTCTTATTATGTCCTGATGTACTCTGCCCAGTTTACACATACCCCCACATCATAACTGAAATACCAGCAAAACCCGAAACAGAACCGTTACCAAGGCAAAATCTGCGCTCCAAAAGCCAAATGGTGTTCCCTCCCTTCTGAGCCCCACAGCGTGCCCAAACACCAGCTTACGTCCACATATATGACATTTTATATCCGGGAGAACCCGCTCAACATTGTATGAGGTATTTGTCTTCAGTGGCACAAACTGGGCACAATATATTGTGCATTAAAATGGCATATCAGGGGAAAATTTTAATTTTCACTTTGCACCATCCGCTGCGCATTAACGCCTTGGCGCACCACGACTTAATAGCATGTCGTGGTGCGAGGGGTTATTTATGGAGCGGGCTCATGCGCTGTGCACGCTCCATATTCTGCAGGTGTCCGCTGTGTATTACAGCTGACACCCGGGACTAACGGACAGGAACAGCGATCGCGCTGTTACAGGAGCCTGTAAAATGACATTATACTGCAATACATTCGTATTGCAGTGTATTGTACCAGCGACCTAATGATCGCTCGTTCTAGTCCCCTAAAGGGACTTTTGGGAGGTTTCCACTGTTTTGGTACCTCAGTGGCTTTGCATATGCGACATGACACTCGAAAACCATTCCAGCTAAATTTGAGCTCCAAAAGCCAAATATTGTTCCTTCCCTCCTGAGTCCTGCCGTGGGTCCAAACAGCAGTTTATTACCACATATGGCGTATTGCTGTAATCGGGACAAATTGCTTTACAAATTTTGGGGTAATTTTTCTCCTTTATTCATTGTAAAAATTAAACATTTCTATGTTTTTTCAGAAAAAAAGGGATTTTCATTTTCACGGCCTAATTCCACTAAATTCAGCAAAAAAACTGTGGGGGTCAAAATGCTAACTATACCCCTAGAACAATTCCTTGAGGGGTGTAGTCTTCAAAATGGGGTCAGTTTTGGGGGGATTCCACTGTTGTGCTTACTCCAGGGCGTTGCAAACGCGACATGGTACTGAAAACCAATCCAGCAAAATCTGCGCTTCAAAATCCAAATGGCGCTCCTTCCCTTCTGAGCTCTGCCGTGGGTCCAAACAGCAGTTTAGTACCACATATGGGGTATTGGCGTAATCGGGAGAAGTAGCTTTACAAGTTCTGGGGTGCTTTTTAATCTTTATTCCTTGCAAATATTATTATTTTTTATATTTTTTCAGAAAAAAAGTAGATTTTCACTTTCACAGACAAACTCCAATAAATATAGCAAAATACCTGTGGGGTCAAGATGCTAACTATACCCCTAGATAAATTCCTTGAGGTGTGTAGTTTCCAAAACCGTCTCACTTTTGGGGGATTTCCACTGTTTTGGCACCACAAGACCTCTTCAAACCTGACATGGTGCCTAAAATATATTCTAAAAAAAGGAGGCCCCAAAATCCACTAGGTGCTGCTTTGCTTCTGAGGCCGGTATTTCAGTCTATTACCACACTAGAGCCACATGTGGGATATTTCTAAAAACTGGGCAATAAATATTGAGTTGTGTTTCTCGGGTAAAACCTTCTGTGAAAAAAATGTATTACAAATGAATTTCAGCAAAAAAAATAAAATTTGTAAATTTCACCTCTACTTTGCTTTAATTCCTGTGAAACGCCTAATGGGTTAAGAAACTTTCTGAATGCTATTTTGAATACTTTGAGGGGTGCAGTTTTTAATATGGGGTGATTTATGGGCTCTATCTAGTACATAAGGCCCTCAAAGCCACTTCAGAACTGAACTGGTCCCTGTAAAAATAGCCTTTTGAAATTTTCTTGAAAACGTGAGAAATTGCTGCTAAAGTTCTAAACGTTGTAACGTCCTAGAAAAATCAAATAATTTTCAAAAAACGATGCAAATATAAAGTAGACATATGGAATATATAAAATAGTAACTATTTTGTGTGGTATTACTATCTGTTTTACAAGCAGATACATTTAAAACGAGAAAAATCATAATTTTTGCAAATTTTCTCAAAGTTTTGGTGTTTTTCACAAATAAGCAATGAATTTATTGACCAAATTTTTCCACTAACCTAAAGTACAATATGTCACGAGAAAACAATCTCAGAATCGCTTGGATAGGCAAAAGCATTCCGGAGTTATTACCACATAGAGACACATGTCAGATTTGAGAAAATGGGGCTGGTCATGAAGGTCAAAATGAGCTTGGTCTTGAAAGGGTTAATTGTGTGGCCGCACAGCTTAGTATTGTAACACATAAATTTAGCCAGTAGCAAGAAATGGTGGTGCTGCACTAATGAGCAGCAGCGCCGGCCCAGAAGACAGAGAACATGGCGGGCGCACTGCAAAACATCATGTTCCGTCTTCAGTGTCTCCACCGCAGCTCACCATGCTGACCGCGAGGGCGCAACAAGTGTGCACGTTATCAGGAGCAGGGCAATGGCTGTAATACACAGCCGCAGCCCTGCTCTAACGGCGGGGATCAGAGAAACCTCATCTCTACTGTTATTCTCTTAAATGCCGTGATCAAAGCAGCCAGCCCAGGGTGCATTGAAGGACTCCTAGGGCTGTCTGACCATTTTTCCTGTTTGGGCATACTTGGGTATGTCCTAACAACTGCCTGTGTACAATCAGTGTATAGATATACGCCAGAACATTAAAGTTTAAAAATAGAAAAGTTAAACAAAAAAAACACAATCACATTTTATTTTTTTTCTTTACAATAAACATTAAAATAAGTCTCATTACATAAAATATACGCCTACTCTGTATCGTCGTGACCGTAATAACCTTCACAACAAATTTATAGCATCATTTATGATGTGTACGCTGTGAAAAAAGAAAATAAACACGGCTACCTTTCACTTAATGTGAGGTATTATGAATCTTGAACCTCCATGTGCCTCACAATAAGTTTTTAACCCCATCATGTACCTCACACATTAACTGAATGTTGTCCATTATGACTTTGAGGTACATGATGGGTTTAATTACTATTAATGTGAGGCACATGGAGGTTCAAAATCCATAACACCACGTACCTCACATCAGAAGATGGAAGAACTTTTTGTTGTTGGCAATGTATCGTTTTGGTATCGAGAGTCGCAATATTACACGATGTATCGGTATTTAAGTGCAAATTCCGGCATCACGACAGCCCTGTTCGACCGGTTTGGTTTCCAGTAATATATAGTAAATCCTCCCAGGTCATTTCTCCTGCTCCTAAATTACACCAGTGAGTGTCTGTCCGCTGTCATGTCCTCTTTATATCTAATTTTGCTTGCCTATCTAGGAATGTGTTGCATTTTATTATGCATATACATATAAAAAAAATTACTTTACCCAAAGATGGATTCAAATCATGTGAAGACATTTTTTAATGTTACTACTTTCTTTTTTTTTTTTTTTTCCCCTCCAGATTGTACCTTTAGACTTTGTTGTACCTGAAGAGATTCCTGTTGTTCCGTATGAGCCAAGCAGATTACCGCTGTTCCAAAGACAGTACGAGAACAACATATTCATAGGTAAATCGCCTCGGGGGGCACATCTACACTGTAGTAGGGCTTATGATTAGAAAGTTTTATAATACAGCGTTCGCTGCATGTGCATTACCGGAGAAGTGTCCTGAGATGAGTCCCAACGGCGTCCCACACGTGCTCAGATGAAGCTGAAGACTGTACAATTGGCCTTCTCTCAGGACACTTCTCTGGTAATTTACATACAGCGCATTCTATATTAAAACCTATTTTTAGAAAAAATGCTAAAAGTGACAGTTTTGAGAGGGACATGTTTAGGACACTAAACCACCAGCTTGTCCGTATACTGTTGGGGTTTAGTGTGTGAAAATCTGTTGGCATGTTCCCATTAATGATTTAATTCATTTTTAGCAGTTTTGTGCACTTGGTGGTTTAACCCCTACCCGCACGAGTAACTATACCTCGTCACGAGAGGTTACTTCCCGCACGATGATGTATAGTTACTGAGTTGTTTCCGGTGCACACTGTCGGCGACAGTGTGCACTGGGAACCGGGAGGTCAGCTGTCGCCAACAGCTGACACTCCACTCTTGCCGGCCAGCGGTCCTTTGCCGCTGATTTCGGCAAATTAACCCCTTAAATTCGGCGATCGGTTGCAATTGCCGAATTTTAGAGGTTTCTAGCCTATCGGCAGACCCCGGTCCGAAATCGCGGGGTTTGCCGATAGTATGGCAAACGGAAGCCAAACAATGGCTTCCGTGTCTACCATGGATGGAAGCCCATCAGGACCAACCTTCGGCTGGTCCTGATAGGCTTCCTGTCAGAGTGACAGGAAGTCACTGTGTCGTTCCCGATTCACACTGTTGGCGGCAAGGTGTGCATCGGGAACTGGGAGATCAGCTGTCCCCTACAGCTGACACGCAAGTGTTGCCGATCAGCGGCTCATCGCCGCTGATTTCGGCAATTAACCCGATAAATGTGGTGCTTGATTGCGATCCCCACATTTAGGTTTGTAGCACATCCGCAGCCCCCATGCAATTGTGGGGGATGCTTGTGATGGCATCCGGAGGGCAGGCAACGGCCTCCGGGTCTGCCATGTATGGAAGCCTATGAGGACCAGCCTCTGGCTGGCCCTCGTAGACTTACTGTCAGAGTGACTGTGACATCACATTGACAGTTGGAATACGTTACACTACCTAGGTAGTGTAATGTATTCTAGCAGCGATCAGAGCTGCAGATAAAAAAAAAAAGGAAGTGTAAAAAGTAAAAAAGGTTAATAGAAATGTTTTATAAAATTGTAAAAATAAAAGTTTTTGTTTTCCTATAATAAGTCATTTATTATAGGGAAAAAATAAAACCGTTAAAAAAAAAAAAAAAAAAAGTACACTTATTTGGTATCATCGTGTTTGTAACGACCCAAACTATGAAACTATAATGTTATTTTTTCCGCACGGTGAACGCTGCAAACAAAATAAACGGGAAAACAATGTCAGCATCGCTATTTTTTTGTCACCACCCCTCCCAAGATATAGAATAAAAAGTGATCAAAAAGTCGCATTTACCCCAAAATAGTAGCAATAAAAACTACAACCCGTCCCGAAAAAACAAGACCTCCCACAGCTTTTTTGACGAAAAAATAAAAGTTACGGCTCAGAATAGCGTGTCTCAGAAAATAAATTCATTTATAGAAACGTAATTTTATTGTGCAAACGCTGCAAAACTTAAAAAAAAAACGATACACATATGGTATCGCCATAATCGTACCGACTGGCAGAATAAAGTAAAACGTAATTTATTGTGCACGGTGAACTCTGTAAGAAATAAAGAATTTAAAGCGCCAAAATCGCTGTTTTTTGGTCACCTTAGCTCTAAAAAAGATCCTGTGGGGTCAAAATGCTCACTATACCCCTAGAAAAATTTGTTGAGGGGTGTACTTTCCAAAATAGGGTCACTTTTGGGGGTTTACACTGTTTAGGTACCACAAGACCACTTCAAACCGGACATGGTGCCTAAAATATACTCCTAAAAAAAGAGGCCCCAAAATCCACTAGGTGTTCCTTTGCTTCTGCGGCCGGTGTTTCAGTCCATTAGGAGACTAGGGCCACATGTTGGATATTTCTAAAGTCTGCAGAATCTGGGCAATAAATATTGAGTTGCATTTCTCTGGTAAAACCTTCTGTGTTACAGATTTTTTTTTATTACAAATGAATTTCGGCAAAAAAAATGAAATTTGTAAATTTCACCTCTACTTTGCCTTAATTCCTGTGAAACGCCTAAAGGGTTAAAATACTTTCTGAATGTGGTTTTGAATACCTTGAGGGGTGCAGTTTTCAAAATGGGGTGATTTATAGGGACTTTCTAATATAGAAGGCCCTCAAAGCCACTTCACAACTGAACTGGTCCCTGAAAAAATGGCCTATTGAAATTTTCATGAAAATATGAGAAATTGCTGCTAAAGTTCTAAGCCTTGAAAAATAAAAGGACGTTAAAAAAAAATGATACAAACATAAAGTAGACATATAGGACATGTAAACTAGTAACTATTTTGTGTGGTATTACTATGGTTTACAAGCAAATACATTTAAATTTAGAAAAATGCAAATCTTTGCTAAAATTGTACGTTTTTCACAAATATTGAATTTATCGACCAAATTTTTTCACTAACAAAGTACAATATGTCACGAGAAAACAATCTCCGAATCGCTTGGATAAGCAAAAGCATTCCGAATTTATTACCACATAAAGTGACATGTCAGATTTGCAAAAATCTGTGTCCACAAGGCCAAAACAGGCTCAGTCCTAAAGGGGTTAATGGCTCTATCATCTGTTATTCATTACCTCTTTTTGTTTTTCCTGCTATTATAGCAATGTAGATGTGATTATGGCAGAACAAACATGAGGAGCAGGAAGAGCATTAGTATTAGTAGAATTTTTTTTTTATCTGACCATATTTCTGCTCCATTTTCTTTACAGGTTCCAAGTTAGATGACCCTTGTGGCTTTGGGCACACACAGTTTCACCTTGTACCTGACAAGTTCAAGAGGGAGCGGCTACAGAAGCTGAACAAAGGAGATCACATCGAAGTTTTCCTGCGTGCAAATGCCATAGCAAGTCTCTTTGCCTGGACAGGAGCACAGGCCATGTACCAAGGTGGGGCTAGAAGTCCACTCACCGTTTAGGATGTGAATTTATGAGTGTGTTTCTCTAAAGCTATGCCACTTCTTTTTGCTCTGGGCAGAAATTATAGTGTGCTATGCCAAAAGCAGGGCCTGACGAGGCTGGTGCATGGCACAAGAATTCTCTTTGGTGGTCTTTGAATCGTGCACTGCCCTGTCAAGCCATGAGGTAGCCATAACCATGTAAAATTTCCCTGGATTGTTCCTTTTGAAGAGACTGCCTGCCTAAATGTATTGATTTATATTGTAAGATAAGTTAAGGAATGTCATGGCTTGATCGCTTCCATGCTGTATTTATCCTTTTTATGTTGGCAGAGTACTAGTGTAGAACTGAACTTCTTAGCAGAGTCTTTTGAGACTAGTTGCTAGGGAGTGCATGGCTAGCAACCAAATAGCTTATTTATTTCGTTTTTTTTCTTAATGGGGTTGTCAAGTTGTCAGTTTGTTTTTTGTTTTTTTTTAAGCATCTGGCATGTCCCCAGTTACCTTGGTCTTTTTCTTAAAACAGCAATCTGGGCAAAACTGATTAATTTCATTTAGCCTAATGGAGGACCTAAGGTGGATGCATGACACAGGGAATCTATATTTGTCAGGTCCTGCGCTAGACATACACCACCATTCAAAAGTTTGGGGTCACCCAGACAATTTTGTGTTTTCCATGAAAACTCACACTTATATTTATCAAATGAGTTTCAAAATGACTAGAAAATATAGTCAAGATATTGACAAGGTTAGAAATAATGATTTTTATTTCAAATAATAATTTTCTCGTTCAAACTTTGCTTTCGTCAAAGAATGCTCCATTTGCAGCAATTACAGCATTGCAGACCTTTGGCATTCTAGCTGTTAATTTGCTGAGGTAATCGGGAGAAATTTCACCCCATGCTTCCAGAAGGCCCTCCCACAAGTTGGATTGGCTTGATGGGCACTTCTTGCGTACCATATGGTCAAGCTGCTCCCACAACAGCTCTATGGGGTTGAGATCTGGTGACTGTGCTGGCCACTCCATTACAGATAGAATACCAGCTGCCTGCTTCTTCCCTAAATAGTTCTTGTATAATTTGGAGGTGTGCTTTGGGTCATTGTCCTGTTGTAGGATGAAATTGGCTCCAATCAAGCGCTGTCCACAGGGTATGGCATGGCGTTGCAAAATGGAGTGATAGCCTTCCTTATTCAAAATCCCTTTTACCTTGTACAAATCTCCCACTTTACCAGCACCAAAGCAACCCCAGACCATCACATTACCTCCACCATGCTTGACAGATGGCGTCAGGCACTCTTCCAGCATCTTTTCAGTTGTTCTGCGTCTCACAAATGTTCTTCTGTGTGATCCAAACACCTCAAACTTCGATTCGTCAGTCCATAAGACTTTTTTCCAATCTTCCCTGTCCAATGTCTGTGTGCTTTTGGCCATATTAATCTTTTCCTTTTATTTGCCAGTCCCAGATATGGCTTTTTCTTTGCCACTCTGCCCTGAAGGCCAGCATCCCGGAGTCGCCTCTTCACTGTAGACGTTGACACTGGCGTTTTGCGGGTACTATTTAATGAAGCTGCCAGTTGAGGACCTGTGAGGCGTCTATTTCTCAAACTAGAGACTCTAATGTACTTGTCTTGTTGCTCAGTTGTGCAGCGGGGCCTCCCACTTCTCTTTCTACTCTGGTTAGAGCCTGTTTGTGCTGTCCTCTGAAGGGAGTAGTACACACCGTTGTAGGAAATCTTCAGTTTCTTGGCAATTTCTCGCATGGAATAGCCTTCATCTCTAAGAACAAGAATAGACTGTCGAGTTTCACATGAAAGCTCTCTTTTTCTAGTTATTTTGAGAGTTTAATCGAACCCACAAATGTAATGCTCCAGATTCTCAACTATCTCAAAGGAAGGTCAGTTTTATAGCTCCTCTAAACAGCAAAACTGTTTACAGCGGTGCTAACATAATTGCACAAGGGTTTTCAAGTGTTTTCTAATCATCCATTAGCCTTCTAACACAGTTAGCAAACACAATGTACCATTAGAACACTGGAGTGATGGTTGCTGGAAATGGGCCTCTATACACCTATGTAGATATTACATTAAAAACCAGACGTTTGCAGCTAGAATAGTCATTTAGCACATTAACAATGTATAGATTGTATTTCTGATTAATTTAATGTTATCTTCATTGAAAAAAACCTGCTTTTCTTTAAAAAAATAAGGAAATTTCTAAGTGACCCTAAACTTTTGAACGGTAGTGTAAGTGTATCAGTGTCCCTGGATTGTTCTTTCATACTAGATTGGTGCTGGTTGGAGGCATAAAATGGGCTCTTAAAGGGGTTTTAATATATAATTGCTTTTCTCTTGGTATTCCTGCAGGTTTCTGGAGTCAGGCAGACGTCACACGACCTTTTGTCTCACAAGGTGTTATTTCTGATGGGAGGCATTTTTCATTTTACTGCTACCAGCTCAATACATTAGCCCTGGCCATGGATGCAGACAAAGACGCAAATCGTAAGAACATTTGTTGGGGAACCGAAAGCGCTCCTTTGTATGAAGCAGTGGAAAACGACAACATCAAAGGATTTAATGATGATGTGTTTAGGCAGCTAGTTGACTTTTTCCTTAATTCCCCCTCATAGCTTTATGGCTTCAAAGAAAAGAATACCAAGTTTCATAGTTATTTCATATGTACATGTATATATTTGCAAACTTCCTCGTGCATTTATTAAGTAAATAAAATATCAACCATTTTTACCATCTTGCAAGATCTCATTTTTCTTCTTCTATAAGGGTATGTCCACACACAGCGGAAAAACTGCATCATTTCTGGACAGATTCTCTGAGCATAAATTCTGCGGTTACCGCAAGAGAAGTTTCCATACTACTTTTCTGCATTTTTTTTTTTTTTCTGCATCGTATCGAGGAGATTTGTTGAAATCCCATCCACTTTGCTGCTACTGTAATAAGCTGCGAATTTTCCACAATGAAAACCATTGCTGAAAATCCGCAACTAATCCGCCTTGTGTGCACATACACTATGGCCGGGTTCCCACATAGTGTAAACGCTGTGGAAATTCCGCAGAACTTACAGTAGTGGCAAAGTGGAGGAGATTTAGAAAAACTCACACCCACGCTGTAGGGGAAAAAAAAAGCAGCGTAAACAATTTAGTTGACCCGTCGGTGCAGAATTTACATCCGAACCATGTCCATTTATACTGCGTTTTCGTTGATTTTTTTTGTTGCGGCTTTTTCACATTAAATTCAATGGGGATGCAAAACAGGAGCAGGAAGCAAAGTGTTGCGACTTTTGCAGTAGAAAATGTATGGGAGGAAACCTCCAGCTCACCTTAGGGCAAATGGACTTCCAATGCCTCCTGCGCGCGGATCCTCGTGTCGGCACACGTTGGGAGGAGTGTAGAAAAGTAGTAGATGAGATCCAGCGCTCAATTATACAAGATAATCCAATGGTAGATTTAAAATGGAATCTGGTTCCAATTTTATTTGAATGAATGTAAAACCGGGAGTCAGGCTTCCCACAACGGGTAAGGTGGATGTATGGAAGAAGAAATAGGTGTGTAGCCTACGCGTTTCAGACGAAGTCCTCGTCCTTAGTCATGGCTGAAAGAATGAAAAGTTTGACAATCGGGGTTGGAGCTATATCCGGTTCTATGCAGGTGAATTTGATTGCGGTTCAGAGAAATGGACATATGGAACGCAACAATACAATTGGTGTTTAAACAATTAACATGTTTTTGAACTTTCGAGTATCGTAGTGAACAACTAGGTACAATTTCTGTGTAATGAATGAAGTACTAACAAAAAGAACTAAATTCATAAGCCCCTTGCCAGATCGTCATTCATTTGAGACGCACTATAGTCGAGGCAAGCAGCATCATGATCTACGCCTGGTAAGATAATTTTTTTATCAGCGTGATTTTTGTGTTATAAATATTCTAATGTCAGATTTATAATTACAGAATAAAAGTATGTGTAGTTGATCTAGAATAGTAATGTTTAATTGAATTAGAACCGGAGATAAGTCCTGCTTAAATAGAAACACCCCAACTTGTCATACAAATTGTAATGGAGTGAAAAGATGGTGTGAATGCGGTACAAGAAAATTTAAAATAGATTAAAAGTGACAAACATTGATGTATATATCTATAGGTCTGTACTAGACTGCTGATCAGATGAAGCATGTCTCATATCACATAAACAATCAAACAGAGACCCTGAATGTATATCAATTAATTGATTTCGGAACAGCTAAAAACCTAGTCTACCATAAAATATTGGTTATATTTTTTGTGGGGCATGAACGATGGATATAAATTAATTTATATCCATCGTTCATGCCCCACAAAAAATATAACCAATATTTTATGGTAGACTAGGTTTTTAGCTGTTCCGAAATCAATTAATTGATATACATTCAGGGTCTCTGTTTGATTGTTTATGTGATATGAGACATGCTTCATCTGATCAGCAGTCTAGTACAGACCTATAGATATATACATCAATGTTTGTCACTTTTAATCTATTTTAAATTTTCTTGTACCGCATTCACACCATCTTTTCACTCCATTACAATTTGTATGACAAGTTGGGGTGTTTCTATTTAAGCAGGACTTATCTCCGGTTCTAATTCAATTAAACATTACTATTCTAGATCAACTACACATACTTTTATTCTGTAATTATAAATCTGACATTAGAATATTTATAACACAAAAATCACGCTGATAAAAAAATTATCTTACCAGGCGTAGATCATGATGCTGCTTGCCTCGACTATAGTGCGTCTCAAATGAATGACGATCTGGCAAGGGGCTTATGAATTTAGTTCTTTTTGTTAGTACTTCATTCATTACACAGAAATTGTACCTAGTTGTTCACTACGATACTCGAAAGTTCAAAAACATGTTAATTGTTTAAACACCAATTGTATTGTTGCGTTCCATATGTCCATTTCTCTGAACCGCAATCAAATTCACCTGCATAGAACCGGATATAGCTCCAACCCCGATTGTCAAACTTTTCATTCTTTCAGCCATGACTAAGGACGAGGACTTCGTCTGAAACGCGTAGGCTACACACCTATTTCTTCTTCCATACATCCACCTTACCCGTTGTGGGAAGCCTGACTCCCGGTTTTACATTCATTCAAATAAAATTGGAACCAGATTCCATTTTAAATCTACCATTGGATTATCTTGTATAATTGAGCGCTGGATCTCATCTACTACTTTTCTACACTGTTGCGACTTTTGCAGCAGAATCACAGCTCAGGAAAAAAAATAAATTCCCAGAACACTCTCCTTCCTGCAGTCCGGCCTCCTGGCATGACATTTCATCCCATGTGGCCGGACTACGCGCAGTAAGGGGGTAAGTATGGTTGCGTTTTGTTTTTTTAACCCCAGCGCTGTGTTCTGTAGCAGAAAGTCAGTTCGAAAAACCGCACCACAATATTAGAAAATAATCTATTCTGGACTGTGACGTGCACTGACGACGAAAACGTGTAATCCCTTTCCCCAGCGTGGTGGTGGTGTCGTCATACATCATGTAGAGAAGTTTCTATTAGCATGTTCCTCAAGTCGTCACAATGACGCGTAGAATGTGTACAACAAGCAGTCTGAGCATTAACCGGAATGTTAAAGTCTTCACCTAATATTGTCTCTTGCGCTACCTCGAACAGTTTAAAAAAAAAAAATAAGCAAAAATCTCACATATGATAGTTGATGCATATTAGGTACATAAACATTAGCAATTATATATATGATATTATTTATCTTGCATATAAGTATGAGATATCTACCTAATGCGTCAGTGACGAAATGCTGAACAGAAAAGCTCACAGAGGACTTAATCCCAATACAGCCGGAGAGTGAAATATATAAGGAAATCTATTATGTTTACATCAAATGTTAGCTACCTCGAGAACATGTGACTCCTGTACCATCAAGATGTCACAGCGGGACTACAGTGCATCAGACCAAAGGAGGGAGCTTTTAAATGGGTGAGTTAAGGCCCTTAACATTAACCTGTTCACGCGCTGCACTGCAACTGCAGAGGGCTTGCTTTCCGCATCAGGACGTACAGTTGCGGAGTAGTTCCCTGCGCACACTGCCTTAACGGACAGTGTCCGGGAACCGGGAGGTGAGCTGTCCACGACAGCTGACACTCCAGTCTTGCCGGTCAGCGGACCATCGCCGCTGATTTCGGCAACTAACCCCATAAATGCGGCGACAGATTGTGTTTGCCGCATTTAAGGGGTTTGAAGCACATCGGCAGCCTCCAGGAAGTGATTGTGGGGGCTGCCGATGCTTGCCGCGTCAATCGGAGGCCAGACAATGATCTCCGGGTTGCCATGTACGGAAGCTTCGGAGGAGCAGCCTCCGGCCGGTCCTCCGAGGCTTCCTGTCAGTGTGACTGTCACGTCACAATGACAGTTGGAATACATTACACTACGTAGGTAGTGTAATGTATTCTAGCAGTGATCAAAGCTGCAAGTCTAAATGTCCCCTTGTGGGACAAGTAAAAAAAAGTAATAAAAATGTTTTTAAATAAAAGGAATACGTTATATAAACAAACACTGCTTTTTTTTCTTCCTATAATAAGCCTTTCATTATAGGAAAAAAATGAACACATATTTGGTATTGCCGCGTTCGCAACGACCCAAACTATAAAACCCATAATGTTATTTTTCCCGCACGATGAACACTCAAAAACAAAATCAATAAAAAAAACACCAGAATGGCTATTTTTTTGGTCACCACCCCTCCCAAAATAGAGAATAAAAAGTGATCAAAAAGTTGCATGTACCGGAAAATAGTACCGATGAAAACTACAACCCGTCCCGCAAAAAAACAAGCCCTTACACAGCTTTTTTGACTAAAAAATAAAAAAGTTACGGCTCTCAGAATATGGTGACACAGAAAATAATTTTTTATAAAAAAAGTGATTTTATTGCGCAAACGCTGCAAAACATAAAAAAACCTATATACATATTGTATTGCCGTAATTGTACCGACCCGCAAAGTAAAGTAAAACTGTCATATCATACGGTGAACGCTGAAAAAAAGAAACTAAAAAACATTGTCAGAATTGCTTGTTTTTGGTCACCCGGCTTGCAAAAAAATTGAATAGAAAGTGATCAGAAAAATCGCATGTACCCCAAAATGGTACCAATGAAAACTACAGATTGTCCCGCAACAAATAAGCCTCCACACGGCTCCGGTGGAGAAAAAATAGAGTTCTGGCTCTCAGAATATGGCGATGCAAAATGTGCAGTGTGTTCAAAAAGCGGATAAGATCGGGCAACATTTATCACTGCGACACTGGCCACACATCTATGAATTATTATTTATTTACCGCATTATTATACCCTCTTATTATGCCCTGATGTACTCAGCCCAGCCTACATATGCCCCCACATTATGAACTAAAATACCAGCAAAACCCCAAACAACTACTACCAAGCAAAATCTTCATTCCAAAAGCAAAATGATGCGCCATCCCTTCTGAGCCCTGCATTGTGCCCAAACAGCATTTTGCGCCAACATATATGGCATCGCCATACCCTGCCACATACCTGAGAGAACCCGCTTAACATTTTATGAGGTATTTGTCTTCAGTGGCACAAACTGGGCACAACATATTCTGCACTAAAATGGCACACCAGTGGAAAATTGCAATATTCACACCATCTGCTGTGCATTAACCCCTTTGAGCACTATGACTTAATAGCACGTGATGGTGCGGGGGTTGATGTATGGAGCCGGCTCAGCTGAGCCCGCTCCATACGCTGCGGGTGTCAGCTGTGTATTACAGCTGACACCCGGGACTAAGGGGGGATTCACACGAGCGTGATTTGGCAGCGTGTAGGCCGCGTGGTTTTCGCGCGGCACGCAATGCCCTATAGAAGTCTATGGGGCAGTACACACAGTCCGTGTATTTTGCGCAGCGTTTGTTCGCTGCGCAAAATACGCGACAGGTTCAATAACTGCGTATTTCACACATCACGCACCCATTGAAGTCAATGGGTGCGTGAAAACCAGGCAGGTCGCACGGAAGCACTTCCGTGCGAACGGACAAACAGCGCACGAGCTGTCAAAAGGATGAATGGAAACAGAAAAGCACCACATGCTTTTCTGTTTCCAAGCATCCAAACGGAGTGTCTTTGCGAGGAGCGAACCCCGACAACCGAAGCTAACTTCACCGGGTTCGGCCAAACTCGTTTTGGCCGAACCCGGCAAAAAAAATTCCGGTCCGCGACGTCGGGAGACATTCACTGTGCATGGTGCTGAAAGAGTTAAACTGTTTCAGCACCATGGACAGTGACTTGCGATCCCAAAATACATGAACCTGTAAAAAAAACCGAAGTTCTAACTTACCGATTACTCCTGTCTCCTTCCTGCAGTCCGACCTCCCGGGATGACACTTCAGTTCAAGTGACAGCTCCAGCCAATCACAGGCCAAGCACAGGCTGCAGCCAATCACAGGCTGCAGCGGTCACTTGGACTGCCGCGTCATCCAGGGAGGTGGGGCCCGATGTCAAGAGAGGCGCGTCACCAAGGACGCGTCACCAAGGCAACGGCCGGGAAGTTCTCGGTAAGTAGGAACTTTATCTTTTTTTTTTACAGGTTTTTCGCTGTTGTGTTCGGCATTCACTGTCGAGGGTGCTGAAAGATTTAGCTCTTTCAGCACCTTGGACAGTGACGGGCGTTGACAAGCCTCATCTCTATGATGCCGGCTGCGCGAAAATCACGCATCCGCGCATCAGACACGCATGACACACGCAGCTGTCAAATGGTTTTTGCGCTCGCAAAACGCTGCGTTGTTTGCGCGCGCAAAAACGCAACGTTCGTGTGAATCTGCCCTAACGGACAGGAACAGCGATTGTGCGGTTACAGAAGCCTATAAAAATAACCATATACTGCAATACATTAGTATTGCAGTATATTGTACCAGCGATCCAATGATTGCTGGTTCAAGTCCCCTAAGGGGACTAATAAAATGTGTAGAAGAATTAAAGTTATTAGTAGTGAGAAAGAAAAAAGTTTAAAGTTAAAAAAACTATTTTCCCATTTTTCTTCTAAAGTAATGTAAAAAAAATAAACAAAATTAGTATCGCTTTGTCCGTTACAATATACCACTATTTAACTCCAACGGTGATCACCGTAAAAAACGTAAATAATTTAAACCGCCGGAATCGCTGCTTTTTTGTCACTTTAGCTCTAAAAAAAAAATAAAATAGAACTTTTGGATCACTTTGTATGTACCAAAAAATGGTACGAATAAAAACTACAGCTCGTGCCGCAGAAAACTAAGACCTCCCACTGCTCAATCAACTGAAAAATAAAAAAGTTACGGCTCTCAGAATGTGGTGAAACAAAACTATTTTTAATTTAACAATTAAATTTGTCTTTTTAAAAGTAGTATAATGTAAAAAAAAAAAAACGATATCAATTTGGTATCACCGTAATTTTATTGAGCCGCAGAATAATGTAAACTGAAAAAACCCCAAAAAGTGGAATCAGATTTTTTTCCTATATCAGCCCGCAAATAATTTTTTTTCAGTTTCCCAGTACATTTTATGGCACTTTAAATGGTGTCAATACAAACTACAATTCCTCCCGCTAGAAATAAGCTCTCACACAACTCTTGACGGAAAAACAAAAAAGTTATGGCTCTAAGAACGTGGGGAGTGAAAAACAAAAATAAGACAGCAAAAAATTGATCGGTCCTGAAAGGGTTAATTCATTTCTAATGAAAAAAAAAGTATGACCCCCATGTGGGGTATTTCCGTACTCGGGAGAAATTGCTTTACAAAAATTGTTGTTTTTTTTTTCTCCTTTATCCCTTGTAAAAATTACAAAATTCAACATTTTAGTGGAAAAAAATAGTGATATTTATTTTCACGCCCTAATTCTAATAAATTCTGCAAAAGACCCGTGGGGTCTAAATGCTCACTATTGAGAACAGATGCCAAAGGCAAGGAAACCCTATTTCCCAACTACCATTAAATTGATTGATAATCTTTATTGTGCTATTAAAGCAAATAGACATACAGACAAAACCAACATATAAAGTTAAAATTTTCAATGCATGGATAGGGATAATAGCCACGCACGGCTATTATCCCTATCCATGCATTGAAAATTTTAACTTTATATGTTGGTTTTGTCTGTATGTCTATTTGCTTTAATAGCACAATAAAGATTATCAATCAATTTAATGGTAGTTGGGAAATAGGGTTTCCTTGCCTTTGGCATCTGTTCTCAATTTGTATATTAGACCTGCCAACTACCAAGGGCCCAACCCTCTTTATTTTGTAAATGCTCACTATAACCCTAGAAAAATTCCTTGAGGGGTGTTTCCAAAATGGGATAACATTGGTTTTGGTCCCTCCAGTGCGTTGCAAACGCGACATGGCACCGAAAACCAATCCAGCAAAATCCGTGCTCCAAAATCCAAATGGCGCTCCTTCTCTTCTGAGCCCTTCTGTGGGTCCAATCAGCTGTTTATTACCACATATGGGGTATTGCCGTAATCGGGAGACATTGATTTACAAATGTTGGGGTGCATTTTCTTCGTTATTCCTTGTAAATATTAAAAATGTCTATGTTTTTTTCAGAAAAATGAAAAGATTTTCATTTTTACAGACTAATTCCAATATATTTAGTGAAAAACTTGTGTGGTCAAAATGCTAATTATACCCCTAGATAAATTTCTTGGGAGGTTTAGTTTCCAAAATGGGGTCACTTTTGGGGTGTTTCGGCACCACAAGACCTCTTCAAACCTGACAAGATGCCTAAAATATATTCTAATAAAAAAGAACGCCCAAAAACTACTGGGTGCTCCTTTGATTTTTAGGCCGGTGTTTCAGTCCATTAGCGCACTAGGGCCTCATATGGGATATTTCTAAAAACTGCAGAATCTGGGCAATAAAGTATTGAGTTGTTTTTCTCTGGTAAAACTTTCTGTGTTACAAAAAAAAAGTATTAGAAATGAATTTCAGCAAAAAAAAAAAAATTTGTAAATTTCACCTCTATATTGCTTTCATTCCTGTGAAACGCCTAAAGGGTTAAAACACTTTGTGAATGCTGATTCGAATACCTTGAGGGGTGCAGTTTTATAGAGTAACTTCTGGGGATTTTCTAATATATAAGGCTCTCAAAGCCACTTCAGAACTGAACTGGTCCCTGAAAAAATGGCCTTTTGAAATTTTCTTTAAAATATGAGAAATGGCTGCTAAAGTTCTAAGCCTTGTAACGTCCTAGAAAAAATAAAAGAACGTTCAAAAAACGATGCAAACATAAAGTAGACATATTGGAAATGTTAACTAGTAACTATTTTGTGTGGTATTACTATCTGTTTTACAAGCAGATACGTTTAAATTTAGAAAAATGCTAATTTTTGCAATTTTTTTTCTACATTTTGGTGTTTTTCAGAAATAAATACCGAAATTATCAACCAAATTTTTTCACTAACATAAAGTACAACATGTCACGAGAAAACATTCTCAGAATCTCTCGGATAGATAAAAGCATTCCTGTGTTATTACCACATAAAGTAACACATGTCCGATTTGAAAAAATCGGCTGTGTCCTGAAGGCCAAAACAGGATGTGTCCTGAAGGGGTTAATAGAAAGAATTTTTGCCCCCATTATAGCGCGGCATATAAGTGCTTAACCAGAGTAAGACATGATATATACAATACAATAGATAAGCTGGTTGCCTGCTGTAAGAAAAAGGGAATAGAAAAAGAACAAACAAAAAACATAGGAACCAATGTTCCACAAAAGCCATTTTTAGCAAAAGGCAAAAAAGGTATACCAGGGCAGGTAAAAGGTAACAGTCAGTACCACACTAGCCGTGTCATCACCTCCCAGCACCAGAGCACCATGTTGGTAGTGTACTTTTTCAGGTAACGGTCCAATCAGGAGTAATCCGGTTGGATGTTTTAGCGTCCATTGTTGGAATGAGAGCTTTATCCAAAAGTTTGCTCAAGATCTTTAGTTTTTGCATAACCATGGCAGGACTATTGCAAATGTGTTGTGCACCATCATGATGAATGATCAGTTTTACTGGGAATCCCCAACGATACCTCATCTGGCGTTCTCGAAGCAATTTTGTGGCTGATGTAAATTCATTCCTTTTAGCTAAGGTAGTGGCTAATAAATCAGGATACACTGAAACACCATTGAATATATCTGCCAGAGCAGTATTAGCTCATCTTCGGTTTAATAAAAATGGATCCTTGCAACGACATCTCGAGAAATAGAAGGTGCCAATTTGGCGGTTTGGGGATTCTGTGTATTCTGCCTATAGTTAAGTCCATAGGTGATGCATTCAGCAGGGCCGTCATAGTCAAATCTTTAAGCAGTGGTTCAAGCTTGTCTGTACTCACAGATTCAGAGATGCCTCACAGTCTGACATTATTCCGTCTATGTCTGTCTTCCATATTGTTAAGCTTGTTAGCAATGTGAGACACCTAATTTTCCAAGGCCTCATTAACAGCTATCTGCGCATTATGTGAAGAAGTAAGTTCCGCCATTTTCTTCTCCATCCAAGAGGTTCTCTTCCCCATTTGGGATAACTCATGTTGTATGACTCGTACCATGCCCAGCATGTCTTCTTGCAGGGAAGACCGTAGGGAGGCCAGAAGATGTTTCATCCGTCAGAGGATGTGGGAATAAGTGAGGCGGGTTCCTGCTTGCAGCGTCAGATGCCATGCTAGTAGAGGAGGCAGGTGAGCTGTAGTGTGAGGGAGACAAACTGGGGAAGTATTTGGCTTTTCACTCTCCCCATCATTAGACCAGTCTGAGGAAGTAAGTAAGCAGGTAAGAAGAAAAATATTCTCTAGTAAAGATGGTGTGAGCTGAGTTATCTGGTGCTCAAAGCGGAGCTACAGGATCAAGCAGCTGGCGCCATCAGCGTGCAGGCCACGCCCCCTTTTTTCAGCTTTTCTAAAATGATTTTCAATAATGCCATGAATTTCGAGCGTTTTCCAATGCATTTTTTAAAAGCTATTTTGGTGGCATTTTTTATTTTGAACATGTGTTTTTCAGAAAAAATACCATTCCCAGAGCATGCTGTATTTAAAAAAGAAAAACAAAGTAAAACAGGGACCCCAAAAACACCCAAAATCAATATGCTTTATATGTAATATTTTCTTTATTGCACACTAGACTTTAGAGTAACATCTGGCTGCAGCGTTTTATTACAAAAAAAGCGGGAAAAAAAAAGCCGTAAAACGCTGTGTGTGAATCCAGCCTAAAGAGGTTGCATTTGTTTGAAGGGTTCCCCCAACAATAAGCTGACCACAGGGAGTCCAACTGCTGGATCAACCGTAACTTGTGAGGGAATCCAGTAGCGAGTGTTCACTTCACCACCACAGGGGAAATAAAACATAAATTTAATAATACAATTTTAACCTGACCACACAGGGCAGTCCGATAATTTCTCTAGATCAATTAGAACCGCTTTCTCCCACTTTATAACTCTGAATGTCATTAGTCATGAGATAAATGTCTTTCATTGTACTTCAATGGAGCTAATCCGCTTGCCTTACTATTAATACTTACTGCCCTCGCTCATGACAGCAATACCAGAGAGAGGATATGCGTGCAAGGACAGGAAACCTGGAGATAAAATGAGCCCCTCCTCTACTGCCTCAATAGTTTTCTGTGCTTCACTGGTGAGCTAAAGTGGTACCTCATTGTTTGATCATTTAATAGCTGCCGCTGCCATACGCAGCCGTATACTCACTAGTTCCTGGAGTCTTCTGGCTCCCGACCGGCACCACTCTTCTACTCCTGTCCATGCTGCTGGCGGCCTCCCATGCCCCAAGGCTTACCTCTCATAAGCCAAATTCCACCCAGCTTTCCCAGTATTAAAAGGTCCCTCTTACATTGCTCCATGCCTGAGCAATTAGGTACTTACTCTAGATTGCTAGTGGTATACTTCTGAGACTTGTATTTCATAGCCTGTTACCAACCTTGCCTGAACTTGACCTCACCTGCGTGGCGCCTGCTCTCTGCCCTGACCATTTGCCTGTTTACCGTAATGACTGCCTGCTCTGACCTCTGGCTTTTCCAAATGTGAGTGAATGTCTGCCGCCTGCATTGATCTATGCTAATACCAATCCAAGTTTATTAACAGTACGCTCAAATCCGTATAAAATACGGCATAACATAATGTTTTCATCACACATATCACAATACAGGTACATATGATTACCACAAACAAAAGTTTTGAACACCCCCCCCCCCCCCACAGCCCTATATCAACGAGTCAGAATCAGTCCTCAAGCAATGCACAAAAGAGAACAGGACATTCCCAACACAATCTAAGAAACAGCCATATTCGTTCACCTATACCGCAGTCCCGAACCCGAATAGGTCATCCATTATATCAGCCCCATACCCCCCGCCCCCATAACCATATCCCTATCCACCATCCCACTGTTTAAGAACCTTTCCAGTGTGAACATGACATATCACGTTGCTGTCAACTTGCCATAAGTTAGATTCTTCCTTCTCACTGCACTACTCCGGGCACTCGAAGTCTGAGCAGGGTGTTCGATGCCAACCCCGAGTGATCAATCCATTTATCCCATTGCTTTCCAAATTTCTTGACACTTACCCTTTTATTGTATATATTTTATTCCATCAGAATGGTATGATTACTAGTCCCAAGAATTTCCCCCATGGAGGGTGGGTCTGCATCCAACCAGTGTTTAGCTATACCTTTTCGGACCTGTATAGAATCTTGGCAATAACTAAACATTCCTGCCGGTCCCCTTCCAGATCCCCAACATACCCAAGAAGCAGTACCTTTGGCTCATCTGGAAGCCCCACCCCATAGACCTGCCGTATCAGATCCGTCACTTCCCCCCAAAGGGTTCTGAGAGCACCACAGGCCCAGAACATACAGTGAAGGAAATAAGTATTTGATCCCTTGCTGATTTTGTAAGTTTGCCCACTGTCAAAGTCATGAACAGTCTAGAATTTTTAGGCTAGGTTAATCTTACCAGTGAGAGATAGATTATATAGAAAAAAAAAAAAAAGAAAATCACATAGTCAAAATTATATATATTTATTTGCATTGTGCACAGAGAAATAAGTATTTGATCCCCTACCAACCATTAAGAGTTCAGCCTCCTCCAGACCAGTTACACGCTCAAAATCAACTTGGTGCCTGCATTAAAGACAGCTGTCTTAAATGGTCACCTGTATAAAAGACTCCTGTCCACAGACTCAATTAATCAGTCTGACTCTAACCTCTACAACATGGGCAAGACCAAAGAGCTTTCTAAGGATGTCAGGGACAAGATCATAGACATGCACAAGGCTGGAATGGGCTACAAAACCATAAGTAAGACGCTGGGTGAGAAGGAGACAACTGTTGGTGCAATAGTAAGAAAATGGAATACATACAAAATGACTGTCAATCGACATCGATCTGGGGCTCCATGCAAAATCTCACCTCGTGGGGTATCCTTGATCCTGAGGAAGGTGAGAGCTCAGCCGAAAACTACACGGGGGGAACTTGTTAATGATCTCAAGGCAGCTGGGACCACAGTCACCAAGAAAACCATTGGTAACACATTAAGCCGTAATGGATTAAAATCCTGCAGTGCCCGCAAGGTCCCCGTGCTCAAGAAGGCACATGTACAGGCCCGTCTGAAGTTTGCAAATGAACATCTGGATGATTCTGAGAGTGATTAGGAGAAGGTGCTGTGGTCAGATGAGACTAAAATTGAGCTCTTTGGCATTAACTCAACACGCCGTGTTTGGAGGAAGAGAAATGCTGCCTATGACCCAAAGAACACCGTCCCCACTGTCAAGCATGGAAGTGGAAACATTATGTTTTGGGGGTGTTTCTCTGCTAAGGGCACAGGACTACTTCACCGCATCAATGGGAGAATGGATGGAGCCATGTACCGTCAAATCCTGAGTGACAACCTCCTTCCCTCCACCAGGACATTAAAAATGGCTCCTGGTTGGGTCTTCCAGCACGACAATGACACGAAACATACAGCCAAGGCAACAAAGGAGTGGCTCAAAAAGAAGCACATTAATGTCATGGATTGGCCTAGCCAGACTCCAGACCTTAATCCCATCGAAAACTTATGGAGGGAGCAGATGATCCGAGTTGCCAAGCGACAGCCTCGAAATCTTAATGATTTACAGATGATCTGCAAAGATGAGTGGGCCAAAATTCCATCTAACATGTGTGCAAACCTCATCATCAACTACAGAAAACGTCTGACTGCTGTGCTTGCCAACAAGGGTTTTGCCCCCAAGTATTAAGTCTTGTTTGCCAAAGGGATCAAATACTTATTTATCTGTGCACAATGCAAATAAATATATATAATTTTGACTGTGATTTTCTTTTTTCTTTTTTTAGATAATCTATCTCTCACTGATAAAATTAACCTAGCCTAAAAATTCTAGACTGTTCATGTCTTTGACAGTGGGCAAACTTACAAAATCAGCAAGGGATCAAATACTTATTTCCTTCACTGTATGAAAAATATCTGCCTTGCCCAATGGGCACCTAGGGCACTTAGCATCCTTTTTTTTTCTTCAAACCCCACAGCGTCCTATACACCCTGTGTATTAAAAAGATCTGTGATCAATCTCCTTTGTGCTATATTCATGGACAGATTTCCAGGTGATGCCAAGATTTACTCCCAATGAGCTTTAGGTATAGGGCCCATATCCTGTTCCCATTTCACCCTTATGGGTTCCATAAGATCCCCGAAATGCTTAGACAACATAAGCCTATATACTACAGAAATCAACCCCTTAGGAGCAGGCGCTTTAGCAAAATACTCCAACACTCCCAAGACATGAAGAGACCGAACCGTGTATCTTGCCTGCCAAAACAAGAGCTGGAGAGAGAAGCAGAGTGTGCGCACGTGCGCACAGCTCCGACGCGGCCGCTACGGAACAGAAGAGGAGAAGAAGAATTCATATTCTTCTCTTCTATTCCGTGGCAGCGGAGCTGTGCGTGTGTGCTGCTCTGGTCAGACAGTGAAGGAAAGACTGTGAGATCACACAGCACAAGCCACTCTGACACGGTCGATAGCTGATTGGACAGTGTCAGAGAGCTAAGTATTATGCCCCCTGCCCTTTCCAAGAAAAGAAACGCCCCATTGACAGTACAGGGGGTCATTTAAATATCAGGCACTAAATATAACCGCACCGATATCTAAAAAAACGGAGGAGGCTAGAAACATAGTTTTAAGAGACGCAAGGTCTGTGCAGCCCTGCCTATTACATGGTGCACTCAGCTGAACATGTATGGGCTAGTGAAAGGTTCCCTTTAATTATTATTTTTATGTATCTATATATATATATATATATATATATATATATATATATATATATATATAGATATATATATCTATATATATATAGATATATATATATTACGGTACTCTACATTACTTCCTATGCATCTAAAATGCACCGACATCTCATTCATCGCACTCAACGGTGGAGCCCCTAGCGAGCAGACATTTATCACTTACCTGTGGATAGGTGATGAATGTCCTTCGTGGGACAACCCCTTTAATAAGATAAAACAACTTGTAAGTATTGTCTAAGAAACTATTTCACCGCCGCAAGATCAAAAAAAGATTGCTTTATGAGATTGACCCAGATGTTTTTATCCAGAAAAGTAGGTCATAGTTCACACTGTATTATCATCGACATAACAAGCAGTTTTTGAAGCCAGGGACGAGTCAAGCTTTTTTGTCTTTGACACGGGTTTTCATACTTCTCTCTGATGGGATCTGTTCACATTTTTGTGGAAAAAAATGGTAATTGTCCTACACAAACAGAAGACATGGCCTACAACTTTCCTCGCTCTTAGCTTATTTGATCGTGGTGGGAACCTGCTTGGTTCTGAGACCTTCTCGGTGGGAAAACTCCTGTACATACAGAGGGTGCTCACATCATAAATCACTTCATAGCTGTGTGAGGGTAGGTGAATTGGTTGTTCATTTGTGAATTAATCCGTTATTCCAAGTGATATTAAACCTTTGTGTGAACTGGAAAACTTTGAGACACTGCCCACAGAAGATATGTCTGAATGTAACTGTCCAAGTTGTTCTTAAACCACCTTAAATATATCATACAACGCTCCAATCTAGTTTTTTCAAGACGTTCTACTATGATTGATTACTTCTTCTTTTCTTTACTATACACCTGACTGGATACAGTTTTCTTACGTCCAGGTGCCAGCTATAAAGCACATATTTGCAACTTAGGCAAAATGGCTGCCTTCATAATCATGCAAAGAAAAAATATATATATAATCACATAAAACAAACAAAAGGGGTAAATTACCTTTTAAAGGACAACCCCCGTCCTTGCATCCTATTAGTGCACATGCACTTCATATAAAACAGAACTGAGAGCTGGTCTGTAAGGGTATGTTCACACGGCCTATTTACGGACGTAAATCGGGCGTTTTTGCCCCGAATTACGCCCGAAAATAGCGCCTCAATAGCGCTGACAAACATCTGCCCATTGAAAGCAATGGGCAGACGTTTGTCTGTTCACACGAGGCGTATATTTACGCGCCGCTGTCAAATGACGGCGCGTAAATTGACGCCCGCGTAGAAGAAGTGACCTGTCACTTCTTTGGCCGTAATTGGAGCCGCTATTCATTGACTCCAATGAATAGCAGCGCTAATTACGGCCGTAATTGACGCGGCGTTCAAGCGCCTGCACATGCCGGTACGGCTGAAATTACGGGGATGTTTTCAGGCTGAAACATCCCCGTAATTTCAGCCGTTATGGACCCCCGCCGTGTGAACATACCCTAAGAGTGGCTCCTGCTCTTGTGGACCTGGACCACATTACATGTTTGGCCATGGTTGCCAGGTGTGGCTTTCCTTGGTGATTACAGCTGATCACCAGGGATTAAAGAATTCTCAACTGTGTTGATCACCTGGCTGGCTTCTTTTTAACCGGTTCAGGACCAGGCTATTTTGATCCCTCAGGACCACACACCGTTTAGCCCTTACCAGGTAATACAGTTCTGGTTGTGCACTTTATTATTATAGCTGAAAGGCATCTTCTGGCACTTAATAATAATTGAAGAACGTGTGATTTGAGGTCCACCATTGTCCTGAGAATAAGTCTGCTGACTGGCTTTCTTTGAGGGATTGAATTTGTTTGCTATAATAGGTGAAACTAATTCTTGCTGTAGCTATGTGTTACGGAGCAGGTAGTGGACCCTCTATATCAAGATTGGATTTGCACAGGTTAACCTGGGGTGCAGCAGCCCTTGTCTTTACCATTAAAACCCTCAAGGGGGTATGGGCTTTGCTGAAGGGTACTCCCAAGTTCATCCCAAGGACCACTGCTCTACATTAATCAGTGGGCAAAAATATGGCCAATAGAAAGCCAGAGGTCAGACTGAAGGTAAAAGATGGCAGCCGTACCAAGAGCAGACGAAACACAAAGTCACAAACGTATCCTAAGGTTAGCAACTAAGACATCACAATCAGGAATCAGGACTAGAGGCAGGCACTAGGCACAAAGACACTGAAGCAGTGAGTATCTGGAAAAGTGGAGTTTTAATCACCTGTTTGATTGATGTCAGCAGGGAGCGATGGTTGTGGTGGCAAGTTGATGCATCCGGACAATATGTCTGGGGCGCCATGGAGAGAGCAGAGGTGGAGCCGAACAATCTAAGTAGCAGTATTTATCAATCATACACTGAGGTAATAAGTACT
The DNA here is from genome assembly GCF_050947455.1 of Rhinoderma darwinii. Classification (NCBI taxonomy): domain Eukaryota; kingdom Metazoa; phylum Chordata; class Amphibia; order Anura; family Rhinodermatidae; genus Rhinoderma; species Rhinoderma darwinii. The sequence goes on along the minus strand of NC_134687.1, from coordinate 581,728,675 downwards.
TTGATCTGTTCCTTGTTTATTGTATTTGCTGCAACTAAGGTTCTATTCACATCATGTTTGGGTGATACAGATAAATATATGGGGTTAAGGGGGTACCAATGAATGCATTTTAGACATACCTTTACTATGGGTGCTCCGCTATGGCTCCTTACAATTCGGAGGTTGTGTGAAGCCATAAGCCATGTGCATGAGACCTTAGCTAGATGCTCTGATTCACATGAGTGCTCTGATTCACATCATGTTAGAGCTTTTCATTGGTAATAAAGTGAAAATATCTTGGTCCCTCAATAATTGCTCTGAGATAGCAAAGTGACATCACACGGTTATTTCTGTGTTTCGAGCCATTCAATGTAATTTAAAGTGTAGCTAAACGTTCTACAAACTTCTGACATGTCATAGAGACGTGTCAGAGGTTTGGATTGGTGGGGGTCCGAGCACAGAGACCCCCACCAATCGCTAGAACGAAGCAACAGAAGCACTCGTGTGAGCGCTCAGCTGCTTCGTGTCTGTTCGGCTTTTTCCGGAAATCAATGTATCGGAGTACGGACTCAATAGAAAGTCTATGAGCACGTACTCTGATACATCGGCTTTCCGGAAAAAGCCGAACAGAAACTAAGCAGCTGAGTGCTCACACGAGTGCTTCAGCTGCTTCGTTCTAGCGATTGGTGGGGGTCTCAGTGCTCGGACACCCACCAATCCAAACTTCTGACATGTGACTATGACATGTCAGAAGTTTGTCGAACGTTTAGCTACACTTTAAGGTTAAGGAAACATTTTGGTGCCTTTTTTTATTGAAATGTATGTACAGGGTGGGCCACGTAAAACAGAACCCTGTTTTGCATGTGTAGTTTGTACAGAATAATGGACAAATGCGCGTACTAGTTACAGGAAATTCTGGTAGTGATTTCCGCCAGCATCTATGCAAAGTTGTGTTCCTCTTATAACGTTCACGAACACCTTCTGCAGCACCACATGTTCCATATCCTGGACATGAATTTAAATTTGCTGTTCAGTTCGAGCACTGTCTGGGGATTAGTTTCATAAACCCTAGCATTCAGCTAACCCTACAGATAAAAGTCACACACCGTTAGGACTGGACACCATGGAGACCACAACTCTTTGCTCACCATACGTTCTTCTGTGAAGGAGACATAAATTGTCATAGGGACACGTGTGATGTATAGCAAGTCCTTCTATCTTGTTAAAAAAAAACTATTTTACCACTCATGTTCAGTTAACTGTGCATAGAATTGCTCAAAGAAGTCCATGTACATGGTTGTGCTAACATTTTCCTCAAAGAATATTGGACCTACAATCCCGTCTAAAGACAGTTTTACTGTAAGGTAGCTTCGATGAATGAGGCCCGTAGGGCCGCCGACAGGAATTTCTGGGCCCCATACTGCCAAAGAGTCTCGGCCCCCCATTAATGTAAGAAAACACGGAGTGGCAGCCGCACGCAGGTGAAACCACGTCCACATGTGGTGGCAAATGGCAGCATGAGTTTTCAGGTAAAACAGTGGTAACCCTGGCACAACCGTATAGTCATTCGCCATTGCAGGCAGGCATGGTTCCGTTCTAATGCGGCTGCCACTTTGTATGTGCTCACATATATTGGTCCTTCTTCTTGTTCCCCATGGCGCTTTGTCCTTGTAACAATTGCCTTTCTTGTTGTGTCTCATATTTATACATGTAAACATGACAAATATATAAATGCAGACATATGACATATGTTAGAATCCTATTTTCCAATTTGTTAAATATAATTTAACATTAAATAGGTGTTTTTTATATTTTTTTCAAACTGTCATGTGTATTAATAGATTTTTTTTAGTTTTTTTTTTTACAGAAAACAATATCTGACAGGTTAAAACATATTGAAGGGGCTAATTTAAAAAAAACTAATATTTTAGAGCCTATCCACAGGATAAATCTTAAAAGTCTAAATGGTGAGTTCTGACCGCTGGATCCCCACTGATCGTGAGGTCAGGGAAAGCCTATAGAGAGAGAGCGCCCTCACTAGGCTGTTTCCATAACTATCATATGGAGAGTGGCCGTGCATGCTCAACCACCTCTCCACCAAGACCCTTGTTCTCAGGATTGGTGGAGATCCCAGCAGTCAGAAGCCACTATTCTGGATGTTTTAGTCTATCCAGTGGATATTCGAAGGGGGCAAAATCTAGAAGAGGCAAAGGGCCCTGTGTAGCTAAGGGGTACAACCTATCAGGAGCAATGTCCCTATGGGGGGGGAAGGGGGCCCCATCTACCAAGTAAAAAGGGCTCTCTAGGTGAAAGGGGCCAATCTACAAGCGGCCAACTGCTCTGTGGTGGAGGAGGCCCAATTTACCAGGACCAAGGTCTCTGTAAAAGGATGGGGGCCCAATCTACCATGGGCAATGGGTTCTGTAAGGGTGGGAGGCAAGGGCTCTGTAGGGACAGGAGGGAAAATCTAACAGGGGCCAAGGGCTCTGTGGGGAAAAGGGCATACATTTTGCATGATTACACAAATGCTGCTCCTGGTACTATTTCTTACCAGACAAGCAGCTCCAGCCTTCTCCTTCTTTGCTCCTTTTTTAATGTGCTGGTGTTTGGACTGCGGTATAACTCTAAAATCTTCTCTTCCCATGGTCTTTTCCTCTCTGGTGTCGCAGCTGTCAGGATAGTGAAGGGGGCAGCATAGATTTGTAAAGCTCGGCTATGCCACTTGATTATTAACTGCTGGAGCCCATGTAGTTTCCATTACATAAGACTCCAGGAACCCCAGTCATTATCATAAATGTGAGCGACGAAGAGGAGGCACAGAACTCCCGCCGCCGATTCATAAATTAGGACTCTGCCTCCTCTTACTCCCGTACCCACACATGGCTACGCAATGGAGGAGGAGAGAAGAAGAGGAGGCGTTCTAGTCGGGGCATCAGCAATGATACAACCAGCGATAGTCGTTTGCTTGGGCGGGCCCGGAGCTTTTACTTTGGAAGAAAGAATGAGAATTCGCAATGGGGCCCGTTCTTTCCACCAAAGTGAAAAAATGGGAGCCCGGGGCCTTATTGCGAAGGATTGGCCTTATTGCCAATGCAAGGCCTGTTTTAGTCAAAGTCTGTCCCTGGGCAAAGTTAAAAGTGGGGCCCCAAATGCTGAATTACTGTATCAATAAGGCAGTCAATTCAGAAGGCGGTGTGCAGAGAACTGCATCGCTGATTTCTAGCGCGTCCAGGAGTGTTGCAAGACCCAAGACATACGCATGTCCCCCCTCTCACACAATTTTTTTTATGCATATACAGTTATTAAATCAAACCACTATACAGATTAAATAGTACCTGCATACTGTTGCTGAACAAAACTCACTATTATAAGACCAATAATATCACAATATAAGGTCCAAATAACACCGTCACACCATAACCACATAGTGATTGAATAATACCCCCATACTGTTACTCAATAATACCACCACACAGTGATTGAATAATACCCCCATACTGTTACTGAATAATACCTCAACACCATAACCACATAGTGACTGAATAATACCCCCATACTGATACTGAATGAAAACCACTATACAAAGACAAATATTACCACCGTGTAGTGACCATATAGTGTTAAATCCCAGTCATACACAGGAGCTCTGAAGACAATATAAGTGATTACAGAACATTTATATCCAGTGACTCACAGGTGATGTTTTTTTCTGATTAGAGTTGTTCACTTTCCCTTTTTTCTCCATCCGGCCGAGACCACTATGATGACTTATTCCAGCCACGACTCGTCTCTGCAGAATTTAACACACAGACATATTGGTTTCTCGGTTTTCCAGCATCCTCCCAACTTATACCCCATCCTCCAAACAGACTCGTAATCCACAGTGCCCCAGATGATATTAATGATCCCTTAGTGCTTGACACCGTAAAAGTGCCACATTTGTGTCCCCACAGTAACAATGCCCCTTTGTGCCCCTTGTATATAGCGCCACAGCATCCCCTGTAGATAGCACCACACACAGCCTCTGTAGGTAGTGCCACACAGCTCCCTGTTGAATGTGGCTGTCGCTAGCATCGGGGCCCTCCACGGTGCTAGTGACGCCACCGTGCGTGTGGGGACAGTTGGTGAAGGCAGGCCCCTTCTTTTTTTTTTTTCATTTGGTCCAGGCCCCTGACGGTAGTACCACCAGTACTGCCCTGATGGCAGCCCTGGAGGTCTGATAAGCATTATCCTGTACAAACCACACGAGGGAAACATGGTTCTGTTTTTTTGGGATATTAACTTTTGTAATATACCTTAAAAATGTTCTCCGTTACAGCTCTACAGCTTCTATGTTTCCTCTGTACATAGAAGCTGCAGAACCCTGCTGTCAACTGAATCCATCAGTGAACTGGTCTGACGGCTCAGCTGAGAGCGGCTCCTCTTCGCCTCTGACACCTCATCTAAGCCTTGATCAACTTTGATTTTAGAAGTTATAGGCCTAGATGAGATGTCAGTGGCACATCGGAGCTAATATTATACGAGCCGCCAGACCAGATCACTGATGGATTTAGCTGACAGAGGAGTTTTGCAGCTTCTATGTACAGAGTATACATAGAAGCTGCAGTGCTGAAATGGAGCAAAATGTAGTATCCCAAAATACATACATTTTATTTTAAATAAAGACACCAAAGGTTTCCATAGACATTAAACTCATGGTGTCCCCAGATTTCTGTAGACTGTATGCAGCCCCTCAGGGTTTACACCTGCTGGGCAAGCTCTGGCCACCGGAGGTGGATCTCACTTTTAGTTTATAGGGGGGACACTAGAAAAGGACTGAATGACTCATCAATAAATAACCAAAGGTTCACAAATAGGAATACAGAAAACACTAAAATGCCAATCATGTTACATTCAATTCTATGCGGCCTGTTCATTGCCCACCCATGCATCTTTTTTTTAACTGCTAGCTACAGTACTTTCAATCTATTACTAATATTCTTACTTCTTTTTGTGCCAATTATAAGGTTATATGTGTTGTATTTTATTGTGACAATGTAAAATACAAAATGGAACCACTAGAGGGCAATGCTGGACTATTACAATATATTTTACTGAAAAAATCAGTACACATTGTATACTCAAATCCATAAAAAAAACAACAACAAAAAAACCAGTCTCTATATCTCAGTATTAAAAAAAAAACCTAGAACTTCAGCAGCATGTTAAGGCTTTTTTATATTACAGCTGATTTTCACTTCTATTGTATATTTTTTCATTGTCATAATCTGAAAATATATGTTCACATAAATATAATAAAACCTGTAAGACTGGGTTGACATCAGCATCGGGCTTCTGTTCATTGGACCCGCTCGACCTTTCCGTCTGATCAGCCGATGAACGGAAAGCCAAATGGAAACCATAGCTTCCGTTTGCATTACCATTACTATTGCTTCCGTTGCAGTTGGTTTCCATTTGTTTCCATTCCATAAGGTTTCCGTTTTTTTGCAGAAACAATACAGTGTAGTCGACTACGCTATTGTTTTCGTGAAAAAAACGGAAACCTACTGCATTGAAAGCATTATCATTTAAATCAATGGTAATGCAGATGAAAGCTATGATTTCGGTTTGGCTTTCCGTTCATCAGTTCCACCAATGGAAAGATCGAATGGAACAGAAGAACGAAGACCCAACGCAGAAGTGAACCTAAGTTTGGTGTAATTACATGAATTAAATAATATATTATTTATCTATCTAGTAAACTTCCTTTGGACAAATTCACACACTATATTAGCAATTTGGCTTTTGATTTAAAAAAAAAATAATAATAATTAATGGCAAATATGTGGATATTTGGATTTCCATTCAATGAAGTACAATAAAGCTGTATAGATTTTTTTTAGAGTGATAACATAGCTACAGCAACACTTCAACTGTTGCACAGATTTAAAGTTGTAGGTAAGCTTTCCTTCACCCAGGACAAAGATTGAGGGCTTATCCACACGTAACGGAATTGCTGCAGAAAATTTCTGCAGCATTTCCGCTAAAACTAGCAGACATACCGCTGCAGAAAAACCGCATCATTTAATGCATTTTTTACTTTTTTCAAGTCAATGAATAGTGATATCTCCTCTAAAAAAATGCAGCAATTCAGTCCACTTTACACAGCAGGAATGCTGCGGAACGAAAAATACGCAGCGCACGTGAATTTTGGGACAGAAACTTTACGCAGCGTGTTGATGAGATTTGTTAAATCTCACCCACTTTGCTGCTACTGTATTCTGCTGTGTATTTTCCATCCGTAATTCCGGACGGAAAAAACGCAACAATTCCGTTATGTGTGGATAAGCCCTAAGTTTGCTGCCTTAGCCCTGTATAATAATACTCTGGCCAATGCAGTGGGGTGTTAGGGCCATCCTAGCCTAGCATCAAGCACCAGGGGTAAACGCCCGCTAGCCCCTGCTCAGATGCCCAAAAAAATGTTCTAGATTGTTCGAATTGTTGAATGCATGGAAATGTGGCTCCCACTGTCATTCAGGTTGGTCTTACAGGCAGCCAAAAAAAGCCAAATCATGGCCTTCTATCGAAGGTGGAATAACAGCCAAAATACTCTTTTTCAAGGAATTTTTAGAGAGGGTCTCCTGCTCAGGACTCTCATCAATTAACCAGCGTGGCTACAAGGAGTGTCTCTTGTTTTGGAAGACCCATTTCATACATGCATTATACTAACATCCTATTGATTTAAATGGGAACCGTGTTATGCTTCATTTCCCCTGTGGTGGCGCTGCAGGGAAATTGAACACTTGCTGCCAAGTTCTCCAGGAAATTAATGTTGATTGCTTGGGGTCACAGCAGCTTAGGATCAAATTATCCTCATTGGAACCTGCTAATAAGAAGAATTAGTGTAGAGAACAATCCCCAACAAATCCAAGTTTCTTCATTTGAATCTTTGCCTGATGTACAGACAAAACCTAATATTCAATGATCCAAGGAAAAAAAAGTTGTTCTAGTTACTAATTAGTCTCTCACCGCAATGTTTGAGTAACGATAAGTAGAAAATGTCATTAATAATTACAATCTGCCACTGTACAACAGATGCTGAGATTCCACAAATATCCCTTGTTGTAATTGGATATTGTGACATTTTAACTAATTAGATTTCATGATCCTGTGGCCTTGTTACTATTCAGTTTAGTTATATTAAACTGATACATACATTTAATGAGCGAGGCCCAGGAGTCACACTTAATCATAGGAATTTAAGATTATAAGAGATGACATTTCCAGAATATCCCACAATGCAATAGGACTGAGACAATATAATGTGAAGGGGGAATTAGGGTTAGTGCAAGATGTCTATTATAAAGCACATTGTGGCTGCATTAGTAATGCTGTTGTAAAGATTTGTGATTAATGTCTCTTATGGTAATGAATAATTTGGAACAGTCACAAGCCTCTCTTATAAACATTGCTAGATATGCCACATGTAGGCGACTAACAAGCAATGCCCGGGCTACTCCCGTGTAATATTCCTTTTTTTAAGACAAAATCGAAGAGTCTTAGAAGTATCAAGAAATGGTTCAAATGTGTTCCTAAATATCATATGCACCACATATGACACTTTACTGGATGCAGAAGTTACAATAGTATCAATGCTTAGTGTATACCCATTCCGGTATTTTCCCTTTAACATTTCCGGCAAGTAAAGAGCAGTCTGCAACACTATTTGTGATGTCAAAAATACCCTATTTAGTCAATGGGGTCTGACAGGGTTCATAGGTATTGAATTGAAAATGGATCCATCTGTCATGGCTCTGTTATAAACAGAAGCCATGGTGCTAGTGTGTTTTATTTTTTAATATACTGTATGTATCTTCAAATAGTATATAAAGATAAAGATGATTGTAATTGAACAAACGCAAAGCACTAAGAAATGGTTTTGTCCAGTGCATCAGTGGAATGTGTGGAATGTGTCCAAAATATGAGTGGCATGTATAGTATATGTCTAGTGTGTGAGTGGCGTGTGTGGTATGTGTCTAGTGTGAAAATGGCGTATGTGGTATATGTACAGTGTGTGAGTGGCATGTGTGACATGTGTCTAGCGTTAAAATGGCGTATGTGGTATATGTACAGTGTGTGAGTGGTGTGTGTGGTGTGTGTCCAGTATGTGAGTGGCATGTACAATGTGTCAATGGCGTATGTGATAAATGTGTGTTGTGTGATTTATGTCCAGTTTGTGAATGGCATGTGTGATATATGTAAAGTGTGTGTATGTGTCCAGTATGTGAGTGGTGTGGGTAGTATGTGTCCAGTGTGTGAGTGGTGTGTGTTGTATGTTTCCAGTGTTGTAGCAGGGGCAGATATAATGCCAGTGCAGCCGGTTCGGCTGCAAAGGGGCCCAGAGGGGGTGGTGGCCCGCTCAGCTGCCCTAAACACTGGGTGCATAGATCAGCACAGCCGTGCAGCAGATGGAAGGGGGCTCCCTTCCCTCCCTGTGCACTTTCAGCAATATACAGATCGGGCTCCCTACCTTCACATATAATATATGTTAAGGAAGGGAGCCCGATCGGTGAGTTGCCAAAAGTGCACAGGGTGGGAGGGAGCCCTCTCTTCCTACCGTGGAGCCGCACTGGTCTATTAGTTAAAAAACGTATTAGCACGGGATGGGCCTGGCAGGGCTTGCTCTGTCTGGTGGTCTTCGTCACCTAGTAACCAGCGTCACTGTCAGATGCAGTGATGCAACATCTGACAGTGATGCTCACCAAGTGACCATGACCACCAGATAGAGTACACCGCACCTAGCAAGCAGCATCGCTATCTTCGGTCCAGTTATTGATCCGGCATAGCGGCGCTGCTGAAATTAAGCCTAATAGTGGTTGGCTTAACCTATCAACCAATCAGTGTTAGGGTTCATCTTTCTCTGCCCCCTGGGCCTGCCGATGCTTTTACTGTGTGGTGTGTGTGCTGAGCGTCGTGAAGGGGACTGACTGAAAATAAAAAGAACTAGGAGGTAGTGGTTGCTGCCCTGTCTGTGGAAAATGTTTAGCGTGGAGTGAAATTCAGTGGACAGTTAAAGGGGTTTGCCCTTCTTTAACATTTATGGAATATCCACAGGATATGCCATAAATGTCTGACAGCTGTGGGTCCCACTTCTAGAACCTGCGCCTATCTCTAGAACGGGCCCCCTAAACCCTGTTCTGCTTTTCTCAGCTCCTGCTGCTTCCCGGCCACTTCCTGATTAGATGGTCGTGAGTTATGAAAACAGGACAGCCTGCTGAGCTACGCTGTTTCCGTAACTCCCATAGAAGTGAATGGATATGCCATAAATGTCCAAGATTGGCAAACCCCTTTAAAGTTTTCACTCACTGTATGGTCACCACAGCGGAGGATTAAGTGTACCATGGGCACTGGGCTGTTGACACAACTTGGGCCCGCTCCTTCCCCCTCACACGCAATTCAACCCCCCCAACCCCCTGACACTGCACCCGTCAGTGCCACTGACCTGACGGATACTGGTTTTAGCACTAGATACAGCTGCTCTGTATTCATGATATAAAGCAGCTGTATCTCAAAAAGTAAAAATCATGTTTAATAAAAAGTATTTAGAAAGTTGCACCAAACACACTGATACACTGTTTTATTAAAGAAAAAATAAATAATAATAATAATAAAAAAAATATAACACCTCTCTTTAAAGTGTAACTAAACTTTTAACATGTCATAGTGATATGTCAGAACTTTTAATCGGTGGGGGGTTCGAGCACTGAGACCCCACCGATCGGTAAAGTGAAGAGGCAGAAGCGCACGATTGAATGCTTCGCTTCTGATCGGCATTCCTCGGAGTGGTGTACACCCGTACACCGCTTGCTGGACTTTCCGAGAAAAGCAGATCAGAAACTAAGCGGCACAGCGGTCACCTGAGCGCTTCTGCTGCTTTGTTTTAGCGATCCGTGGGGGTCTCATTGCTCGGACCACCAGCCGATCAAAACTGACATTTCACTATGACATGTCAGACGTTTTTTAGAAGTTTAGTTACACTTTAAAGGGGTTTTCCCGTGAGGGAAATTTATGATATATCCTGTGGACCCTGTCAGATAGGTGCAGTTCCCAGAGGTGGGACTCGCATCTATTTCTAAAACCGGGCCCCCTAAACCCTGTTCTACCTCTTTCTGCTATCGCTGCCTCTCGGACACTTCCTGACCATGGACTTTCCGTAACTCATAGTAGTGAATGGCAGTTACGGAAGCAGCGTAGCATGCGAGCTACGCTGTTTCCGTAACTACCATTCAGTTCTATGGGACTTACGGAAACAGTGTACCAGAACCAAGCTCAGCACATAAATACAACAACAGAAGCAAGCTCAGTACATAAATACAGTACTAGAACAAAGCTCACTACACATATACAACACCACAACCAAGCTCATTACATAAAGACAGCCCCAGAACAAAGCTCAGTACATATTTACAGCTCAATTTAGTGCAACCCCTGCTGTATAGGTTTGTATGGATAAAACTACAGCTCCCAACATGGCCCGAACAATGGTAAAGATATGCTGTTTCCCCCCAAAAAATATCATACCACCCATCATCTTGCTGCAGATAATATAGTGACTACAGTACTGATTAGAGGCAGAATAAACATTTACATTGTAGCGTACATGGCCGCAGGCCGTCGGGTTTACTCACCTCCCGACGCCCGCAGCCATGGATCCGTGAGCGCTGGTCCCCATCTCCTTACTAGGAGATGCCAGCGCTCACTTCTGCTCCGGTCTGCTGTGTCCCGTAGGGTGCGTGCGCGCGCTGGCACTTTAAGGAAATCGTCATCATCATCAACTGCCATGATTTCCTGGTCTATAAGAAGGCTCCAGGCCTTCTGATCCTTGCCTGAGCGTTGTTAGTTTTCCCAGTCTGTCTTGCAAATGGTCCATTAGTGTTTCCCGTTCCAGTGTTACCCGTGCCTTGTTACCTGTTCCTGTATCCCGTGCTGTGCCTATAGTGTGGAGTCCGCCACGTCCTGTGTCATCTGCCACATCCTGTGTCATCTGCCACGTTCCGGATGAATCCGCCATGTCCGGAGGAGTCCGCCACGTCCTGGGTCATCTGCCACGTCCTGTGTCATCTGCCACATCCGGATGAATCCGCCATGTCTGGCGCAACCTGCGGCACCTGTGTCATCCACCACGTTTGGCGTTTTCTGCTGCACCCATCTCCATCAGTGCCAGAGCTGTGGCCACTGTCTGGACTATCCAGGTACCCTTGTGCGGGACATTGTATTGCTGGGGTTTCCTGTTGTTTGGCCAGCTGCCTCCCCGCTACGGCGGTACGGCCTAGTGCGTCCACTAACCCGCTAAGTGACAGTACGCTCAGGCCATGGACCCCGCTGGTCAACCTGAGACCTTGACGACACAAGCCATGCTGGCCGAGATGGAGGATTTCCAGTCACGACAAGACCAACTCCTCCTGTCGGTGAACGCCATAGCCCATCGGCTGCTTGTTCCTACCATAGTCGTCACTGCATCCATTCCTGCTGTTCCTCCTGCTACACTTCCTGTCTGTACCAGTACCGATCCCCTGTGCTTCTTGCTGATACTTCCACGTTATGACGGAGACCCGAGGACCTGCAGGAGATTTTTTAATCAGTGCCTGATCCTCTTCAGACTATATGCCAGGTCCTTCTCTTCGGATGACGTCAGGATTGCCTTCATCATCTCTCTCCTTACTGGCAAAGCCCTGGCATGGGCAAATTCTCTCTGGGAACAGAGACCCGCGACTTGCAGTGCTTCTTACAGACCTTCCGCTTGATCTTTGAGGAACCTGGGAGAGTGTCTTCGTCTGCTGCATCCTTGCTGACCCTACACCAGGGAGACCTCTCTGTGTTCGAATATGCCATTCAGTTCCGTATCCTGGCTGCTGAATTGACCTGGAACGAGGCTTTGGTGGCCACATTCTGGTAGGGACTGTCTTCGGGGATTAAGGACGAGCTGGCTGCCCACGATCTGCCATCTACCCTGGACGATCTTATCCTACTTGCCTCCCGGGTTGACATGAGGATCCGGGAGCATTCCCAACAGGTTCTCACGGAGTGAGAACTTCCTAGGCTGGATTCTACTTTTCAACAATCCTCCTCAGTCGTCCCACCAGAGGATCCTATGCAGAGTAACTATGTCAAATTGTCTACCCAGGAGAAACAACGCAGACGCACTTCTGGACTTTGTCTGTATTGCGGCCTCGGAGGCCATATTGTGCGTCTGTGTCCCCAGAGGCCAGAGAGACCCCATTGCCTAGGATTGATTGGAGAGACAACCCTAGAAGGAACAGCACCTAATAAAGCATTCTGTTCCAAGCTGACTATTCCTGTGACCCTAGTATCCGGCGAGAGGACGCATCAAGTTTCTGCCTATCTTGACTCTGGTTCTGCTGCAAACTTCATCCAGAAAGAGCTTGTGGATCATCTTTAGTTGTCCACAGTTCCCCTAGAAATGTCTTTGGCTGTTGCCTCAGTTAATGGGCTGCCTCTGCCTGATCCCATCGTTTCTAAAACCAAGCCATTGAAGCTCCTGGTTGGAGTCCTTCATTTTGAACTAATTTCCTTGTTTTGCCCAAGGCCATCAATCCTGTTCTGCTGGTCCTGACTTGGCTTCGACTGAATTCCCCAGTCCTGGACTGGAATTCTGGAGAGTTTCTCCAATGGGGCTCCAAGTGCCATGGTCGTTGTCTGTTGCAGATCCATCCTGTCAAGCCTCCTCTGCCTCATTCATTGGCGGGACTGCCTCCCCAGTTTGCTCAGTATGCAGATGTTTTCAGCAAAAGGGAGGCTGAGACGCTGCCTCCACATCGGACTTATGACTGCCCCATTGAACTGGTTTTTAATGCCTCTGTCCCCCGTGGTTGAGTATATCCTCTCTCCTTACCAGAGTCTCTATCCATGTCGGCCTATATCAAGGAGAATCTGGAGAGGGGTTTTATACGAAAGTCTTCCTCCCCGGCCGGGGCTGGATTCTTCTTCCCCGGCCGGGGCTGGATTCTTCTTCGTTAAAAAGAAGGACCGATCCCTTTGACCCTGCATTGACTTCCGTGGTCTCAACCAGATCACGGACAAGAACAAATACCCGTTGCCACTTATATCTGAGCTGTTTGATCGCATACGAGGAGCCCAAAAATTTTCTAAGCTAGACCTACGGGGTGCTTATAATCTAGTCCGGATTCGCCGGGCTGATAAATGGAAGACGGCATTTAACACCCGGGATGGGCACTACGAATACCTAGTGATGCCCTTCGGACTGTGTAACGCTCCCGCAGTGTTTCAGGAGTTCGTTAATGATATCTTCCGAGATCTCCTCTATGTCTGTGTTGTTGTTTATCTCGATATTTTGATTTTCTCACCAGATCCGACGAGGAGGGCATGTCTGTCAAGTTCTACTACGATTAAAGGAGAATCATTTATACGCCAAGCTGGAGAAGTGCGTCTTTGAGAAGAGTTCTCTGCCCTTCCTGGGCTACATCATCTCGTATCAAGGTCTCAAGATGGATCATGAGAAAGTGAAAGCTGTCCTGGAGTGGCCACGTCCTCAAGGCTTAAGGGCCATACAGCGGTTCCTGGGATTCGCCAATTTCTTTTTTTTAAACTCGTTTTATTGAAGAAACGTAGTACAAATGCAATCATTCCATACACTTAATGCAGTACACATTGCAGACATGGATGATAATCTTTAACTTTCCAACTTTACATATAAGGAGAAGTGCATACATGCAATCAGACATTTAACATGAGTCAAGAATCCATCAGAATTACAAAAGCAACTATACTGGAGAACAGTAGCCAAGACAAATTTGGACACTTTGCATAAATGATTTAGATCCACCACCCCAGATGTTCAGACATGTGTTAATGACCTACGCAGGTCGCTATACGTGTGCGGAGTATACTGTGTCCCTGCAGAATCACACCAAGCTTCCCATATCCCATGAAACTTATCAATGCAACCCCTCTGTCTATACATTATTCTCTCATACGGGATAACCGCGTTCACCAGTGCTTTCCACCCTGCCACTGTGGGAGGACGGGGGTCCATCCACCTTAAAGCAATAGCTTTTCGTGCCATAAACAGAATTTCCCGGAGGAATATTTTCAGATAGTGTGGCCACTGTTCATCCTGGAGGATACCAAATATACACACTTGTGGGCTTACTGGGACCGGAATATGCATGATTTCCGCAGCAACTCCTACCACCTCCTTCCAAAAAGAGGAGATGACCGGACACTCCCATATCATATGCCAAAAGTCTGAACTAGGGTGCCTGCATCTGTGACATTCTGTGCTCGGATATCTACCCATTTTATGCATTCTAACAGGTGTCAAGTAGCTTTGGTGGACTATTAACAGCTGTATCATCCTATTGTTGGCAGCTGGCGACACGTATAATGGAGAGGTTAGGATCACATCCCAGTCCTCTTCTGCAAGGTCAGGTATCCTCGCAGTCCATCTATCCTTGACCATCAGGGGTGTACTAGCTACCTTGGCTGTAATGAGAGATGTATATATAGCTGATATCAGACCTCTGGGGCCTTGGGACCTAAAAACTCCTATCAGAGGAAGCCGAGTGAATGTCGTGTCAGTGGGGGGGAATTGGGCATTGAGAGCATGTCGCAGTTGTAAATATCTGTAAAAAGCAGTCCTGGGTATTGCAAACTCCGACTGCACCTGTGAAAATGATTTGAGGATGTTATCCGTATACATGTCCCCTATAGTACATATCCCCTTTTGAATCCAAAATTGTGGAGCCAGTTCCTCTGATATCTGAGGGAGAAGGGGGTTAGACCATAGTGGCATATCAATTTGTACTCCCGAGTGGCTGTATATGCTCTTCGCAGCCCTCCACACCTGAGAAGCCACCCTATGGATTGGCAACACATTTTTTATTTCGTTCAGGGACCCCTCCAATACCGGCCACAGAGTGGACATATGCATATGGAATGCCAGGTGATGTTCCCTATCTGGCAAGGCCATATTGGCGACCCATACTTTGAGGTATCTTAGTTGCCCCGCCAAATAATAAAGGTAAAGATCTGGCAGGGCCGCCCCCCCTGATGTTTTGGGGCGCTGCAGAGTAGCAAGACTGAGCTTCGATCTATTGGAGCCCCATATAAACCCTGGAAATAGGGCATGTATCTGTTTGAAAAACTTTTTGAACACTGGTGTCGCTGCATGTTCGAGGATATAGAGACATTTAGGAAGAATGACCATTTTTATTAGATTTATTCTACCCGTTACTGCTAGGGGAAGAGTGCTCCAAATCCGAAATTTAGCCTTTATATATTCTAACAATGGCAAGACATTACTGGCATGATCATTCTTATGCTCTTGATTTATAACAATTCCTAAGTATTTAAATGAGGAGACCACCCTTAATCCGTGCATCACTTCCGGCCCTCCCGCCCCCCGTAATGGCATAAAAAAGGACTTGGTCCAATTGACGTAAAGGCCAGAAAACCCCCCAAAGATTTCCAAAGTGGTGATTGCCAAGGGCAGTGTCACCATCGGTTGGGACATAAAGAGAACCATGTCATCTGCATATAGGCCAATCCTATCTTCCCTACCCCCCAAACTAATCCCTTTATATCCATTATGTTGGCGTATGTGTAAGGCTAAGGGTTCTATAGCAAGTGCGAACAGCAATGGGGAGAGGGGGCAACCCTGCCGAGTACCCCTCTGTAACCGGAAATATGGGGACAGTATGCCGTTCACCAGGATTTGTGCCCTCGGTGCTTTATATAGAATCGAAATCCATCTAAGGAACTGTGGTCCAAACCCAAACCTCTCCAAAGTTTCCAACAGATATATCCATTCGATGGAGTCAAAAGCTTTCGCGGCGTCTAAAGATGCCATCGCCCAGTCAGCCTTCATCTCTTTCCCTATCTGAGCTATAATCTGTACCCTCCGGATGTTATTGGAGGTAGATTTCCCAGGCATAAAGCCTGTCTGGTCTTCATGGATTACTTGGGAAATAACTTTGTTCAGCCTATTTGCCAATATTTTAGTAAGCAATTTGTAATCATTTTTCAGTAATGATATTGGGCGGTAGGAGCCACATTCCGCGGGGTCCTTATCTGGTTTCAGCAGAACAATAATAGTGGCGTCATACATACTTTCGGGTAACTGTCCTCTCTCAAGTGCATACGAAAACATAGCTGCTAGTGAGGGAATGAGATGCTCTGAATATTTATGGTATACCTCAATAGGGATCCCATCAGGACCCGGTGCCTTTCCCTTAGCCATATCTTTCAAAGCTTCCCTTATTTCATCTTCAGTCACAACCCCTTCCATGGTCTCTCTACCTTCCGCACTCAGCTTAGGGAACTGAATACCATCCATATACGACTGGAGCTCTGACTTATCATATCTAGATTGTGAGGCATATAGCCCCCTGTAAAATTGAACAAATGCCTCGGCTATGCCTTGGGAGTCAGTCAAGCATTCCCCAGAACTACTTTGAATTTTAAGAATAGCCGGGCTTTTAGAGTTTTGATGGATTAAATGGGCCAACAGTTTACTAGACTGGTTACCTAGTTCAAAATATGTTTGTTTCGCAAAAAATGTCTTCCTATGTGCCTTTTCCTGCAGCAGTAGCAGGTACTTCCTCCCCATTTGCAACCATTGGTCTCTATTTGTGTCAGTGGGGTCAGCCGTATATTTACCCTCTAGTTCAGCGCATTGTTTTCCCAACTCCACTTCTGTTCTGGAGGAATCTTTTTTAATGTATGAAATAGTGGACCGGAGACACCCCCTAAGATATGCTTTCAGTGTATCCCAGGCAATGCTGGAGTTTTCAAAAGTGCTATGTTCCCTGTTAAACACCTCCAGTTGATCAGGGATCCTATCCTGTGGGCCTATCAGGGTTAGCCAAAAGGGGTGTATTTTCCAACTTCTGGGCAGTGGAGGGCCTGGGATGCTGAAGCTGGCCACTATTGGAGAGTGATCAGATACTGCCCTGGGTTTATACGAGATTGATTCCACCAACGGTACAATTAAAGAGTTTCCCACCATATAATCTATACGGGACAGGGAGTTTCTGCCTAGGGAGTGACATGAATACACTGTAGACATCGGGTACTTATATCTATAGAGATCCTTCCAGCCCATCTCTTCAAACAGTAGACCCAAAACTGATACCGCGGAGGGTGTCCGGACCTGCCCGGTAATAGCATTAAACCTATCCATGTTGCTGTCCACCACCATGTTGAAGTCTCCCATGCCAAGCACTCTTGCGGTCGGGTATGTGGCTGCAAAGGTGGCCGCTAAATGTAGAACCTGTAATGAAGCTGGCGGGGGGATGTATACACCCAACAAGACATGAGGTACATTTTCTATAAGCGCATACACAAAGACATATCTACCCTCACTATCCACTTTAGTGTGAATTGCTTCCCATCTCACCGATTTGTGCACTAGTATGGACACGCCCCTTGAGTATGTCGTGTGATATGAGTGGCTAGACCACTGCACCCATGGCCGGAGAACCGTTTTCATTTTAGCTGGCGTCAGGTGTGTCTCCTGAAGGCACAGTATATGAGGGTTAATCTTGCGTATATAACTATATAATATCATTCTCTTCTGTGGATTGCCCATGCCCCTCACATTCCACGACATTACCGTTAAAGAAGACATTTCTGAACTTTATCTTCCACATACAGGAGATATCCATATTGCCTGATATACATCAACATTCCATCCGATCTCAAATAATGACTATAACTATGCATTCCATCCCTTATGCGGTTACATTTGTACATGAATGGTGCTATAACTATCCGCACCCAAGGCACATTCCAACTTAAAACCCAGAACAACAGGTTATTAATAAGACAACCATACTGGCAATGCATTGAGATGCATATTACATTACCGGTGCGTGCCGTATAACGTGGCATTTTGAATATACGGGGGTAATACCCGCTCCAAACATCAACTATGAATGCTTCCATCAGGACTTAAACGACCAGCAACTTCTTCGGGCAAGACGTCCAATACTTCAGGATAACTTAAGTCAGTACTGGTCTAGCATAAGGACCAGCCATTCTCTGCCAGGCCCGGTCTGTATCCTCTTCAAGCTGGGGCCTTATATGTTAACAGGAAAGTCCAGCGGCAACAAATACTTCACCACGAGGCACCAACCTTGATATCAGGCATAACTAGTTCCTTCGTGGCTGACGCTTGCCTCTCACCCAATCATCAGCATCCTGCGGAGAATTGAAAAAGATGGTTCTCTCTCCGTCCACAATACGCAGCCTAGCCGGATAAGACATGGAGTAAGGGACTCCCAGCTCCCGTAAACTTCGTTTAACAGCCAAAAATGTCGCCAGTTTTTTTTGTAATTCTGCCGAGAAGTCAGGGAAGATGGAGACTTTCGCCCCGTTATATGTAATTTCCGGCAACCTGCGAGTCAGACGCAAAATCAAGTCCCGATCATTGCAGTTTAGCATACGTGCCAGAAGCGGTCTGGGGGGAGCCCCCGGTGGTGGCGGCCTCCCCGGCACTCTGTGGGCTCTCTTAACCGCCAAGGCTTGCGAAAATGGCGCATCAGGAAGCAGGTCTTTAATCCACTGCAGGACGAAATCACCAGGAATCTGACCTTCAGCTCTCTCTGGCAGGCCAATTATGCGTATGTTGTTACGCCTAAGTCGATTTTCCATGTCATCTGTCTTCTGTTTCCATAATTCAGCCGCCGATTCTAAGTCAGCAATGGCCTCCGGTAAGGACGCCGTTCTGTCCTCCACCCCGGATACTCTATCCTCCACGTGGGTCAGACGCTCCCTCATGGTCTGCATGTCCTGTCTCATAAGGCCTATGTCAATCTTCACTTCCTCCAGCTTACCGGTAAGTGAAGTTTTACATGCTGCTATAGCTGCAAGGAGTTGAGTAGTCATTTCGGACAGCGTAGGCTCCGGGGTTGTCTCCGTATCTGATTCCTTGCTGCATGAGGCCTCTCCTCCCTTAGATCTCTGAGGCAGAGGTGTGCGTCCGCCATCTTGCCCCTCACCCCTTGCAAAGTTTTGCAGCTTCTCCGCGGCCGTCTGACCTCTAGTGGGGCCCATGCTGGCTCCGGTACTTGCCCCCGGTCGTCTCGGGCGTCTGGACGGTATATTTGTAAGTTATGGAAGCCTCAGGATCTTTGCAGGATAACGATGGCGCGGGTTCACTGCGGAGCTCCTAGAACATGCGACCGCTCCTGCTGCGCGCTAAGCCACGCCCCGGGATTCGCCAATTTCTACCGGCAGTTTATTCCTAACTTCTCATATCTGACGGCTCCCATTTCTACCCTTACCAAGAAGGGTGTGAATGCCAAGGTGTGGACTCCAGAGGCAGAGTCCGCATTTATTAGCCTCAAGAAAGCCTTCACTTCAGCCTTGATCCTCCATCATCCAGACGTATCTCGGCAGTTCTCACTGGACGTGGACACTTCCTCTGTTGGTGCAGGTGCACTTCTGTTCCAGAGAAGCTCCAAAGGAAAGGCAGTAGTATGTGGCTACTACTCAAGACTTTTTTCTTTTGCTGAGTGCAATTACTCTATTGGAGATCGGGAGCTGCTGGCCATCAAATTGGCTCTGGATGAGTGGAGACATCTTCTAGAGCAGGGGTCTCAAACTCGGCAGGGTAAGTGGGCCGAATATAGAAAAATGTGAAGTTGACGGGCCGCATTACTTTCAAATTTGATACAACACAAAATTAATGTTAATAAATTACTTATTTGAACTACTATAACACTATATTACTATAATAATAATAATAATAATAATAATACATTACTATAAAATTAATATTACATTACTATAATAATACAGCTAGGTTTAAAATTTGAGATATTTCTCCACGTGCTTATTTCAACAATCCAGTTTTCCAGTTTAAGTGTCGCTAAATGCAGTCCGGCGGCTCAGTTGGCAGCGCTTGGCAGACACACATGTCAAGATTGGGCAACCCCTTTTTAGATAGTGCCACTGTGCCCTCTGTAGATGCTGCCAAAGTGCCCTCTGTGGATGCTGCCGCAGTGCCCTCTGTGGATGCTGCCGCAGAGTCTTCTGTAGATGCTGCCGCAGAGTCTTCTGTAGATGCTGCCGCAGTGCCCTCTGTAGATGCTGCCGCAGTGCCCTCTGTAGATGCTGCCGCAGTGCCCTCTGCAGATGCTGCCGCAGTGCCCTCTGCAGATGCTGCCGCAGTGCCCTCCGCAGATGCTGCCGCAGTGCCCTCCGTAGATGCTGCCGCAGTGCCCTCCGTAGATGCTGCCGCAGTGCCCTCCGTAGATTCTCCTGACACTCTGTCCATATATGGACAGCGATGTCAGGGAATTCCACAGAGTCCCGGAGCAGAGCCTGTACTAGCACTCTGCTCGGGACTCCGCTCGGGACACCGCTCTGGGGAAGACCCTGACACACTGTCCTTATATGGATGGCGATGTCAGGGAATTCCACAGAGTCCCGGAGCAGAGCCTGTACTAGCGCTCTTCTCAGGACTCCGCTCTGGGGAAGACCCTGACACACTGTCCATGTATGGACAGCGATGTCAGGGAATTCCTGAGTCCCGGAGCAGAGCCTGTACTAGTGCTCTGCTCGGGACTCCGCTCTGGGGAAGACCCTGACACACTGTCCATGTATGGACAGCGATGTCAGGGAATTCCAGAGTCCCGGAGCAGAGCCTGTACTAGCGCTCTGCTCGGGACTCCGCTCTGGGGAAGACCCTGACACACTGTCCATATATGGACAGCGATGTCAGGGAATTCCACAGAGTCCCGGAGCAGAGCCGATACTAGCGCTCTGCACGGGACCCCGGCTCTGGGGAAGACCCTGACATCGCTGTTCATATGTGGACAGCGATGTCAGGGAATTCCAGAGTCTAGCGGCTCTGTGTCCCGCGGGCCGCAGATGACAGCCCCAGGGGCCGCATGCGGCCCGCGTGCTTGAGACCCCTGTTCTAGAGGGTGCTGCTCACCCCCATCCTGATTTTCACCGACCACAAGAACCTTACCTACCTTCAGTCTGCACAACGACTGAATCCCCGTCAAGCCAGGTGGTCGCTGTTCTTCACCCGTTTCCAATTTGTGCTCCACTACCGTCCCGCGGACAAGAATGTGAGGGCCGATGCCCTGTCCAGATCGTTTGAGACGGAAGACACGGTGGAGTCCCTTCAGACTATCATAGACCCGTCCTGCATTGTCACTGCTAATCCTCTGCAGGTTAGAGACATCCCTCCAGGGAGGACTTTTGTTTGGTTGGCAGACAGGAGAAGAATACTCCGCTGGGGACACAGTTGTAAACTGGCTGGGCACCCGTTTGTCCGTAAAACCCGAGACCTGATTGCTCGTCACTTCTGGTGGCCCACGCTACCTAAAGATGTTCTGGAGTTTGTCTCTTCTTGCACAGTGTGTGCCTCTAACAAAGTTACTCACTCCAAGCCTGCCCGCCTGCTTCAACCTCTGCCTGTGCCCAATGCGATGGACTTTGTCACAGACCTTTCCTCCTCAGCAGGATGCAACACTGTCTGGGTGGTGGTGGACCGGTTCTCTAAGATGGCACATTTTTTCCCGCTGACCGGCCTACCTTCTGCTCCTCGACTGGCGAGTCTCTTCATTCTACACATCTTTTGCTTGCATGGCTTGCCTCTACACACTTTTTGTCTGACCGGGGGGTTCAGTTTACTTCAAAGTTCTGGAGAGCCCTCTGTAAACTCCTGGATGTGAGATTGGACTTTTCCTCAGTTTATCACCCCCAGTCCAATGGGCAAGTAGAGAGGATCAACCAGATTATGGAGAATTATCTCCGCCACTTCATCTCTTCAAAGCACGATAACTGGGTACAACTTCTTCCATGGGCCGAGTTCTCATATAACAACCACACAAATGAGTCCACCACTTCCATTCCATTTCACATTATGTACAGTCAACATCCTAGAGTCCCTCTTTCAGTGTCGACCACATCTCAAGTACCCGCTGCTGACTCTGCTTATGGGGACTTTTTGCAAATCTGGCAACAGACCCGGTCCTCTATTTTACTGGCAGTCTATCTCATGAAGCGAAAATCAGATACTAGGAGAAGAGAGCCGCCTCAGTATCTTCCGGGGACTAAAGTCTGGCTGTCCTCTCGGAACATTCGCTTGAAGGTACCCTCATACAAGTTTGCTCCCAGGTTCCTTGGTCCTTTCGAGATTCTGCAACAGATAAACCCTGTCTCCTCTAAGCTGCGGCTGCCTCCTACCCTCAGAATCCCCAACTCCTTTCATGTGTCTCTCCTGAAGCGAGTGGTCCTGAACCGCTACAGCAAGACTTCTAGTTCCACAGTTGCTCCCAGCGGTTCTTCTGATATATTCAAGGTAAGGGAGATCCTAGACTGCAAGAGGGTAAGAGGAAGGACTTTCTATTTGGTGGACTGGAGAAGGTTTGGTCCTGAGGAGAGGTCCTGGGAGCCAGAAGAGAACCTCAGTGCCCCTGCGCTTATTAAGAAATTCCTCTCTCGCTCTGGCCCCAAGACAAGGGGACGTAAGAGGGGGGATACTGTAGCGTCCATGGCCACGGGCCGTCGGGTTTACTCACCTCAAGACGCACAAAGGAAATCATCATCAACTGCCATGATTTCCTGGTCTATAAGAAGGCCCCAGGCCTTCTGATCCTTGCCTGAGCGTTGTTTGTTTTCCCAGTCTGTCTTGCAAATGGTCCCTTAGTGTTTCCCGTTCCAGTGTTACCCGTGCCTTGTTACCTGTTCCTGTATCCCGTGCTGTGCCTATAGTGTGGAGTCCGCCAAGTCTTGTGTCATCTGCCATGTCTGGAGGAATCTGCCACGTCTAGAGGAATCCGCCACGTCCTGGGTCATCTGCCACTTCCGGAGGAATCCGCCACATCCTGTGCTATCTGCTACGTCCGGAGGAATCCGCCACGTCTGGCGCAACCTGCGGCACCTGTGTCACCCGCCATGTTTGGCGTTATCTGGTTAACGTGGTGCCCCACAATACGTCCCTGTATATAATAGTACCATACACTGCACCTCTAATTATAATAACGCCATACACTGTGTCCCTGATTATAATAGCACCATACACTGTGTCCCACACACACATAGTGCCCCCTGTAGATAGTGCCCCATAGAGCCCCCTGTAGATATTGCTCCCATAGATAGTGCCCCACATATAGCCCCCTGTTGATAGCGCTCTACATATAGCCCCCTAAACATAGCACTCTACATATAGCTCCCCCTGTATATTGTGCCCTACATATAGTCACCCTGTAGATTGTGTCCCACATAAAATTGGGTAAGGGAAAAGAAGGAAAAGGGGGGCAAGACTGTTATTATATTTATGTTGAGGTCGCCTTCAATTATTATTGTTGATACCGATAATTGAGTAGGGAAAGGAAATCCAATGCAATGTCCCCTTTAATTGCTATGGAAAGTTACCTCTATCTTTTATGTTCAGATATTGTTTATTGAGTAATTTTTATTTCTTTTTATTTTACTCTTAATATTTATAGAAGAATAGTTGTTGTAAATTTCTTTATATATTGTATTATCAATTCCTAGTGAATCTAGACACCCTTCTGTGTAACAGGCTGTGTCTATATCACCAGGACTAGAGAGGGAGTACTCAATAGAATTTAAATAGTATTTTTTATATTTATAATTTTAGTTTTTTTATTTATTAGTTTTTGTTTGCTCTCCCTCAAATAGCTTTCCCTATTTCTAGAGTCGGTATAATCCCGACGTACGTTTCGCTGACATAGAGTTAGCTTCTTCCGGGGGCGGGAGCCTTTAGTACATGGCCCTTTTTATGGCCCTTTCTTTTTTCGTGTCCCACATAAAGCCTCCCCTGTAGATTGTGCCTCACATATAGCCCCCTGTAGATTGCGCTCTACATATAGCGCACCCTGTATATAGTACCCTACATATAGTCCCCCTGTAGATTGTGCCCCACATATAGCCCCCTGTAGATGACGCTCTACATATAGCACTCTACATATAGTCCTACTGTAGATTGTGTCCCACATATAGTCCCCCCCTCGTGTAGATAGTGCCACCCACACTTTTTAGTTGAAAACAACAAAATTTATATACTCACCGTGATCCCGTTTCTGCGCTGTACTGTGTCAATGCAGGCATGCTCTCTTCTGAGCAGGTCTGCTGGCGCTGAGCGACGCCATCGCGCCGTGTAAAGGCGCTGACTGGCAGGGCAGAATGACATGCCCTGTTATTCAGCGCCCTTCAACAATGGAAGCTGTGCGATGACGTCATCGTGCCGCTAACATCGTTTATTGGCAGAGCAGAATGACTTCCCCCGCCAATCAGCGCCTTTCAACAAGTTGAAAGGACATATACTACACTAATGTGTCTAATGTGTCTCATTAGTATACACTAATGAGTCTAATGTGTGGGTGATGGGAGTATAAATGACATATATGTAGTATAAATTACACTTTTAGTTATATAAGCATTAGGAAAAAATATACCGTAGTTTAGTTTTTTTTGTCATAGTGTCAATGGAGATAGTCCACCCCTGGTTTGAGGCTGCTTTGCAACTTCTGGGTCTGGGCAGCTCACCATCATATAATCCACCATAAATTCTTTATTGTACCAGAGGATGCTTGAGGATAATGTGAGACCATCTGCCAGAAGATGAAGCTTAGCTCAGCACTTGCCCCGCATGGACTGTGAAGAAGGGTGCAGCATGAACCCTCTCCACATTTTAATACATTTAAAAATTGTCCATTATCTATTGGATTAATCTAACAACCCTCTTCACTACAGGCTCTTGTTCAGCTCCACTGCTGACTGGCGTCAGGACATAGTGTGGTGCACAGAGCTGTACACTACGCTATTGATTATGAAAATAACGTAAACCTAGCGGAACAAAGGCAAACTGAATCGAACTGAAACAAAAAAATACCATTGAAATCAATGGTAATGCAAACGGAAACTATACTTTCCATTTGTCATTTCGTTCATCTGTTCCTCTGAGGGTACAGGTGATCAGAAATCCAATTGGAAGCCCAATGCTAATGTGAACAGGCCCTTAATGAATTTTTGGTGGGGTTTGGTATAGCAGCACAATTTATGCACACTGTTTATGTGTGAGATATAGCAGCATTATTTATTAGTTACTGTCAATCTAAAATGTAACTGTAGTCCTGCCTTTGTAAATTAGAACTTATTTTAATATACACAATATGGGCAAAAGTATTGGGACACTTACACATTACACCTACAGGAACTTTTATGACATCCCATTTTAAATCCATAGGTAGTAATATAACGTTGATTCCCCTCCCCACTTTGCAGCTAAAACAGCTTCCACTCAAAGAGCATTTGTGAGGTCAGACACTGATGTTGGGCAACAGGGCCTGGCTCACAATCTCCATTCTTTTTTTTTATTTTTTAATTCTTTATTTTGTTGACCAAAGAGATCCATTTTATAACATACAGGGTACATAAGACAAAGCATTGCATATTTAAAGTACAGAATCTAACAGTAAGTGTAAACACAGCATATATACATTGTTATACACCGTTGGATATCACTATCATTCCCTTATAGGGAAGTTGTTCTGAGTGAAGAAAGAAGGGCAAGAAAGGGAGAACTCAAACCTCCAAAGTGGGGCTTGAACTGAGTTCCCAAACTGAAGGGCGAAGAAAGGAATGATAGAGAAAAGGAGGAGGAGGGGACCCTCCAAGACATCCCACAGGCAGAAGCGCTAATCCGGCTGGCTAGAGAAATGTGGCTCTCGTATAATGTCTTTATAGGAGTCTGAGTCCTGAAAAACTATCCATTGAGACCAAGTTTGGCAAAACCTGGAGCTTGAGTCGTGAATAACGGATGTCAAGTCCTCCATATGCATAATGTCGTTAACCTGTGAAGCCCAGAGGGATAGCGTGGGGGGAGAAGGATCCTTCCAACGTAGTGGGATGCAATGACGTGCTGCCATCACTAGAAAGTGAAGCAGGGAGCGTTTATATTTGTTCGCTGGAATGTCGCAGTGATGAAGAAGGAAGAGGGCCGCATCCAATGTTATACCTGTATCTGTGACTTCAATTATCACCCGTTTTATTCCTTCCCAGAATGGGGTAAGAAGGGGACACGACCAGAAGGTGTGAAGGAGGGTACCAATGTCTTGCCCACATCTCCAGCACATAGGGGACGCTGTAGGGAAGATGCTATGTAGGCGGGCTGGGGTCCTATACCAGCGAGAGAGCAATTTGAAGCTTGCTTCTTGGTATCGCGAGCAGATTGAGGTTTTTTGGGCTATAAGGAGTATACGCTGGCCTTGTCTGGGAGAGAAGGAGATCTCCAGATCCGCCTCCAATTTAGAAATGTATGCAGGGGTGGGCAAATCAGGGGGATCCATAAGGATTTTGTAAATTGCGGACAATGTATGTCTAGCCAACTCTGAGCCAGTACAGAGGTTCTCTAATGGGGTCTTGTCCACTTGGTAGGACGCAGGAGCTGAGATAGAGGCGAAGAAATGTTGTAGTTGCAAAGATCGCCAATGTCCCAACGGGGGGAGATCAGGAACCTGGGCCAAATCCGCAATAGAGAGCCATTCATTGTCCGTCAAGAACCGATCTGCTCGAAACCATCCCGAGGTCTGCCATGTACGGAAAACTGGGTCCGTCATGCTAATGGGTAAGGATGGGTTGCCCAGTATCGGATACATTGAGGAGTGGAGTGGCAGGCAAGATGTCCTTACTGAGGGGAGAGAGCAGCACAATAGTGTTGGGCCTATAGTGGGATGATGGTGGAGGTGTTTGAGTCGGCTACGGTGTAGCCAAGGGAGAACCAATAATGGAATAGAGTGGAAACTCTGCTCTAGAACCACCCATGGTTTAAAGGCCGCATGTCTGGACCAATCAACTACCCGAGCAAGGTGAGATGCAATGTAATAAGTGCGGACGTCAGGGAGTGCAAGCCCTCCCGATGCCCTGGATCGACACAGCAGTGTGCGGGAGAGTCGCGGAGTCTTACCATTCCAAACGAAGGCAATCTGAAGAGAATTGACCGTTTTAAAGAACTGCATCGGGATAGCTATGGGAAGGGTCTGAAATAGATATAGTAGCCTGGGAAGTGCATTCATTTTGAAGATGGTACAGCGACCCATCCATGTAAAGGTGCCTTTTGACCATCTGGCGCAGTCCGCCTTGAGTTCAGCAAGGAGTGGAGGAAAGTTCAGGTGAAACAGATCTCTCAGATCTGCTGATAAGCGAACCCCAAGATATTTCAGAGCTGACGGAGTCCATTTAAAACTGAAAGATTGTTTCAGGGCCGCGGTAAGGTGGGGTGGGAGGGAAACATTCAGAGCTTCTGATTTAGAAAAGTTAATCTTAAAGTTGGATAAGCTTGAAAAGCGATGGAATTCCCGCATGAGATTAGGAAAAAAAGCAGATCGTCCGCGTAAGCAGCCACCTTTTTAGCTGAGATATTCGTTTCTAGTCCCGTTACATCCGGATTAGCACGAATATGGCGGAGAAAGGGCTCCAATGTCAGTACAAAGATCAAAGGTGATAGGGGACATCCCTGTCTGGTGCCATTGTGTATAGGGAACTCCTCTGAAAGAAGTCCATTCACTCGAACTCGAGCGGATGGGCATGAGTACAGGGACATTATCCAACCCATCATATGGGATCCAAGACCAAGGCGTGAAAGGGTTTCTTCCATAAAGGTCCAGTTGACTCTATCGAACGCTTTTTCCGCGTCCGTAGATAAAAGCATTAGGGGTACATTGGAGACTTTTGCCTTGTGAATAAAATTGATGGCTCTAGTTGTATTATCACGTGCCTCTCTACCTGCCATAAACCCCGCCTGGTCTGTGTGCACAACATCTCCAAGCAGTGGCGCAAGCCGAACCGCCAAAATCTTGGCAAACAGTTTGATGTCCGTATTAAGGAGGGATATTGGTCTGTAGCAAGCACATTGCGTAGGGACTTTACCAGGCTTGGGAATCACCGCAATATGTGCCCTAAGAGCGTCCGGAGCGATGGGGGAGGAGGCGGAATAGGAATTGAAGGAAGCTAAGAAATGCGGTCCTAGTGCCGTCAGAATTTTTTTATAATATTGGATTGTAAATCCATCTGGGCCAGGGGCTTTGCATACACGGGAATGTTTTAAAGCGTATGAGAGTTATTGCGTAGTAAGTGGTTCTTCCAGGCTAGTAATATTATCTTCCGATAGAGAGGGTAGACCAGAGTCTGCGATGTAGGTAGAGATATTAGACCTGAATTCACGGGATGCTACGGAAGGATTAGTGGAGTCCGTATCATAGAGAGCAGCGTAGAAGTCCCGGAATGCAGAAGCTATATCCAACGGCAATCGGACCCGTGTTTGCGAGGGGGATACAATAGAGGGTATATAATTCTGGGTTTGTTGAATGCGCAAGGCTCTAGCCAGCGATTTGCTACTTTTGTTGCCATATTCATAATAGTGACGTTTACATTTAGAGAGCGTAGCTTTGGCTCGGGCCATCAGCAAGGTACGAAGTTCCTCTCTTTTGCGGAGGAGGGCAATCCTACATTCCGGGTCACGGGAACGTTTGTGTGAGATCTCAAGGAGCTCAATCTCGGACAACAAACGGACAGTGGCCACCGCCCGTTCCCTCTTCAGGCGGGCTCCATGTTTGATAAACATACCCCTGATCACGCATTTATGAGCCTCCCAAATAATGTGAGGATTGGTGGTCTCTGTGACATTAGTCGCGAAGTAGTCAGCTATGGAGCGCTGAATATCTGCAATAACGACTGAATCCGAAAGAAGAGCCGGGTTCAACTTCCACTGAGATTGGCGGTAAAGAGGGGAATGTAGCGAGAGGGTCAGGGTGACTAGAGCGTGATCTGAAAAGGAGATCGAGTCGATGTCCGCAGAACGTATAGAGTGTAGCAAGTGATGTTTAACGAAAAAGAGGTAAATTCTGGAGTACTTGTCGTGCACTGCGGAATAGAAAGAAAAGTCC
Organism: Rhinoderma darwinii; assembly: GCF_050947455.1. Taxonomy (NCBI): domain Eukaryota; kingdom Metazoa; phylum Chordata; class Amphibia; order Anura; family Rhinodermatidae; genus Rhinoderma; species Rhinoderma darwinii. The sequence goes on along the minus strand of NC_134687.1, from coordinate 581,699,747 downwards.
CTATCTGTTGGATGTAGGAGCCGCCATGTGTCCACTAATTGGTGTTCATAAAAGGATTTCAGAATGCGGCGAAGATGTGCCATCGAGAAGGATGATGACCCACCGGATGTGTCTAGAGTGGGATCTATCGCTACATTGAAGTCCCCTCCCAGAACAATGGTACCCTCCCCAAACTCCTCCAGAGCGTTCAAAAAGCCAATAAGGGCTGTGCCTTGACCGGAGTTGGGCAGGTAAAATGAAGCAAAGGTGTATACCTGAGAGTCAATAGCTCCTTTGATCAAGAGCATCCGTCCCAATTCATCACTGCGAGACCCCCCGAATTCCCAAGGGAGAGATCTGGAGATCAAAATACTTGTCCCCCTGGATTTCGTGTCAGGCGAAAAACTATGGTATGCATTGGGGAACCATGCGTTAGAGAATTTGAAAGGTTTTTGCGGGCATAGGTGAGTCTCTTGAAGAAACGCCACCTGTATATGCTTGCCTTTCAGCAGATTGAAAAGTATGGATCGCTTTCCAGGGCTGTGTAAACCCTTGACATTCAGTGAGCCTATTCTCAGGTCCGTTTGTGTATGTTGCGCCATGTCCGCCCTGTGATGCGATGGAGGGGGGGGAGAGAGAGGAATTAAGGAAGGAACGAACGAGGAGAAGACAGGTAAGAACAAGAAAGAAAGAGACTGAGACGATACGCAAGAAAGAGGCCCAAAGGCCGACTCCTAGAGGGTACGAAACCTGTAAAGGAAGGGTGTTAGATTCGTGGGGACCTGGAAAACCACGGGGGGGGGGGAGCCCCGGACAGCAAACACAATCATCAAACAGTAAACCATTTCTTCCATCGCCTGCCTAGAGGAAAGCGACGGAGGCACAAACATTTATAGAACCGACGTCCACCTCTCAGTTTCTAATATACCAAGGCAAGGTATCGAAATCCTGTGCTAATAGCCATGACCGCTTATGATCAACATACAGAGTTGCAGCACCCGTCCGGGTAAGTATTAAAGGCTGCCATAACCGCATATCAGATAGAAATCCATCCTCATACCTGTTATGGGAGTCTGAAAAATGGCATGCAACAGGTGTATAACTGGCAGCAACAGTATCTTAAAAAAAATATGAGCTGGAGTAAGCATATAAGAATCCCCCTATATCATAGCGCATTCATCTGTCTAGTAGAGCAATACAATGAAAGGGAGGGAATGAGGGAGGTAGCAGTAGGCTTGGTGCATCACGAGTTGCAGGTGATAACATGCCCCGCAATCATCCTCGGACACTACCCATATTTATGTCGGTCTGTACGAGACACTAAAACCAATTCGGTACAATCAGCCCGCAATTCCAGAGGGCTATTTAGATAATTGCGGCAGCCACAGTATTTATACAGGAAACATGGGTATCTTATGGAAAAGCTTAATAAAAACATTTAGCTGCAAGAAAACCTTGTTAGAAACAGAGAAAAGCATTAATAGGACAAAATAACATTGCTGCAGGCGGCCTTGTAAAAATAATAAGTAAAAGGATATCAGCGTGTATGTCCTCTTTTAGGCCTCAGGCGGGACCCGGCGGGAGAGGTCGACTAGCGGAAGATGTGGTGCCCCCGGGATGGACCTGCTGAGAAAAGGCTGGCTGGATCTGCTGGAACGACGGCGTTGAGGTTGTTCAACTCTTTCCAGTGCTAACCAGTCCGGAACTGGGAAAGGATCGATCTGAAGAAAACGAAATAGGCCCTCAAGATCCGAGGAGTGGCGCAGGAGGTAGATGCCAGAGTTGTTCTTGACGACAACATGGAACGGGTGTCCCCATCTATAAGTGGCGCCTGCAGACTTGATCTTTTCCAGCAGAGGATGTAGAAGCCGTCTCATATAGAGTGTCCATGGTGAGACATCAGGGTATATAGTGACCGTACTCCCTTCCACTAATACCGGCCCATGTGACCAAGCACCCCGGATAATTGCATCTTTATCGTTATAGTAGTGCAGGCGACATAGCACGTCACGAGGAGAAGACAAATCGAGCGGACATGGGCGCATAACTCTGTGAATACGGTCCAAAAGGAAAGTCGCTTCTGGCGGCCGGTTAGTGAGTTTGTTGAATATGATAGAAACTCTAGCCGCCAGCTCGTCTCGTGGGCCCAGGTCTGGAAGGCCCTTCAGGCGCACATTGTTTCTGCGTCCTCTGTTCTCCTGATCATCGAACTGAAGCGCCAAGGATTGCAAATGTGTTCTAGTGCCTGTGGCAGCCCTTTTCAGAGCAGTTACTCTGGAGTCAATAGCAGAAACAGTATGTTCATTTGTAAGAGCCCTAGAGTCTATTCTGTCCACTTCCTGATGCAGGTCAGCTATATCTTGCTGGTGTGCCTGCTCAACCCTGGTCACCAGAGTGTCAAGGTCCTGCCGGGTGGGGAGGGCTTGTATCATCTCCCTCAGTAACTGTAGGTCAGCGTGTAAGCCCGATGGCCCAGCCTGTACTTCAGGGGCACGTGTGTGTGGTAAAATGGCGGGCGATTCCCTCACTGAGGACATGTTGAGGGGAGAAACAGAGCTTACCGCATCCTGGGCGCTGCTGCAAGGAGGCTCGGTAATGGCAATCGTGCCAACATGTGCCGACTTCAGTAGGGGAGCAGAAGGAAGGGAAGCCAATATTTCTGTGGCCGGATGTGGCGGCAAAGCGTCCGCCATTGCTGCTCGTGGGTCCGCGGCCGTTTGTGAGGAGGAGAGGAAGCGGTCCATGCTTTTGCAGCGGCCAGAGGAACAAGGTACGGACCGGGAGATTCCAGGGCAAGTTCCCCTACGTTTTCCTGGCATCGTCTGCCGGGTTCACCCGGGATAAATTGCTGTTATTCAGCTGCTGGTGCGGAGCTCCCCCAGAACGCGTGCTCACGGCTCCATAGCTAAGCCACGCCCCCCACAATCTCCATTCTAGTTCATCCCAAAGATGTTTGATGGGGTTGAAGTCAGGGCTCTGTGTGGGCCGGTCAAGTTCTTCCACAGCAAACTTACCCAACCATGACTTTATGATCCTTGCTTTATACACTGGGGCACGGTCATGCCAGAACAGAGAAGGGTCGAAACCCAAACTGTTCCCACAAAGTTGGAAGCATACAATTGTCCAAAATGTCTTAGTACTGTATTCTGAAGCATTAAGATTTCCCTTCACTGGATCTAAGGGACCTAAGCAAACCCCCGAAAAACAACCCCATAGCATTATTCCTCTTCCACAACCCTTGCCATGAAGCTCCCAGGGCACAGTTTTTGTACTGTTAATGCCAGAGGAGGTTTATAGTTATTGAGTCAGCAGAGTGTTGGCGACTATTATGCACTATACGCCTCAGCATCCGGCGACCCCGCTCTGTGGTTCCTAAACGCTTCCACTTTGCAATAATAACAGTCACAGTTGATTGTGGCATCTAGGAGGGAAGAAATTTCACACACTGACTGGTTGCAAGAGTGGCACCCTATTACAGTACCATGCTCGAATCCAGTGAGCGCTTTAGAATAACTTATTCTTTCACAAATGTTTATATATATATATATATATATATATATATATATATACCAGCAGAAAAGACAGCGGCACTCCAACACAGTCAAATTGATATGTAAACAGGTGCCAGCAAGTAGTCCAAATCCAGAGATTATATCGATATCCCAAAGAAATAAATCTTGCAGCACTCCGATAGAATAGATTAAAAACTGTGTTTTTTTATTAAGACCAACATAGAAAAAGTGTGACATTTCAGTCCAACATTAGGACTTTTTTCAAGCTGAAACGTCGCACTTTTTCTTTGTTGGCTTGAATAAAAAAAACACCAGTTTTTCATCTGTTCTATCGGAGTGCTGCAAGATTTATTTATTTGGGATAGATATATATATATATATATATATATATAGTTACTTTACATTTTATAGGGGAGGGGAGCCAAATTTATTTAACCTTTAGGTGGGTGTAAGGGAGGGGGGGGGGGGGGTGGCAGTTTGTCACACTGAATCTTAACACCGGGTGAGGAAGACCACATCTCTGATAAAACCTATATGAGATTGTTGAACATCCCATTCCAAAAACATGGGTGTTGTGTTGTGGTTGTGAGAGCAGGCTCTGATGTTGGGTAAGAGGGCCTGGGTTGCAATCAGCCTTCCAATTCATCCCAAAGGGATGGATGGGGTTGATGTAGGGCTTGGTGAAGTGACTCGAGTTCCTTCATACCAAAAAGGGTCTTCCCCAAACTGTTGTTGCAAAAATGGGTCTTCCCCAAACTGTTGTCGCAATTGTCTAAATTGTCATTGCATGCTGTAGTATTACCATTGCCCTTCACTGGAAATAAGGGGCCTATCCCAAACCCTGAACAACAGCCCCAGACAATTATCCCTGCTTGACTATGGAGACCAAATTCATTAAACTCCTGACTCATAGTTCTTGTGCTACAGAGGCAGTGCGGAACTCTGTAGTGAGTGATATAACAGAGGATAGGTCATTATACACACTTCAGTAATCGGCAGCCCCTTGCTTCCACTTTAAAATAATAGCACTTACAGTTGACTGAGGCAGATCTAGCAGATCAGAAGTGTACAATTACTGCTTTGTCTCAAAGGAGGTGTTAGGAAATATCCGTCATTTTTATGTTGTCATGACTACTAGCCAAGCTTCTGGGTGGCCCTGGTTTGAGATGCAGAGCCAATCTTATTTCTCTGTCTGCAACCTATGAGGGCCAAGGGTGAAGTATTTGAGTCTGTTATGTTTTTTTCATTGTTGCTTGTGATTTTCTTGTGAATGCATATGTCTGATCAAGCTCCCGGTTACAACCTGAATCACATTGTCTACTTGGACTCTTTGATCTGGAGTTTGGCTTTGTCTTTGGATATAGCCCTCTGCTCACTGATTTGAATATTCTGCTCACAGCTGGTTTCCACCTCTGCAACTCCTGGTATTCTTCTGTTTTGCCATTTGGACTTTTAGTATATCCTGGTTTGAACTCTGCTTTATCACCCCTCTGGCTTTCTGGTTATCTGTTCTGGTATTGCCTGCAAGTGCACCTCCTGTCCAACATCTTATTCTGTAAAAGCAACCTGGGTTCTATGTGGCCAAATCCAACTTGCCTTGTGGTGGGCTTTGGTGAAGACCATAGAGTAGCCTTAGACTCTGCTTACCAGAGTGGTGACGGACTTGAGGTAGCTGATTTACTTGTACGCTTAATCCAGACAGTCTCCATCTGCCTTTGGGGAATTGCTCGTATAGCAATTCCATAAATTTCCACCTTGGGAATTCCTCAAGTAGTGATTCCCTGACAGGTGGCATCTTATAATAGTGCCTCATATAAAGTCACTGAGCTCCTCAGTACAACCCATATTACGACTAATGTTTGTCTACAGATTGCATCGCCTTATCCAAAATCTCCTTCCCAAATTCTTTATCTACTAATAAACAGCCCCATTTGGATTGGAGAAAGAATTTTTAAAACCATTGAAACTTTAATAAGGGAATTGGCATGGAGACGGAGAATATCTAGGATGAAACTTACACGACTAACAGTCAATGAAAAAAAAATTGTCTTTTCAGTCCCCAGTATAAGGCTATGTTCACACGGGGTATTATGCAGAGTTTTTTGACGCGGAAACCGCGTCGCAAAACTCGGCAAAAACGGCCCGAGAACGCCTCCCATTGATTTCAATGGGAGGCGTCGGCGTCTTTTTCCCGCGAGCAGTAAAACTGACTCGCGGGAAAAAGAAGCGACATGCCCTATCTTCGGGCGCTTCCGCCTCTGACCTCCCATTGACTTCAATGGGAGGCAGGAGAAAGCGTATTTCTCGCTGTTTTATGCCCGCGGCGCTCAATGGCCGCGGGCGAAAAATGGCGTGATAATCGCCGCGAAAATCGGCGTGCAGGGAGAGGAATATCTGCCTCAAAGTTCCAAACGGAATTTTGAGGCAGATATTCCTCCCCCAAAATACTCCGTGTGAACATAGCCTAAAGCTTCACTTGTTAGCAGGGCAATTTCAAGGTGGAGACCATTCCAGTTATAATATTTATGAGGCCTTAGGGCTAGTTCACACAGAGTTTGTTGGCCCTGTTTTTAACTCGGAAACCACGTCATAAACCGCAACAAAAAACGGCAGAAATCGCCTCCCATGGATTTCAACAGGAGACAGAGGCGTTTTTTCCCACGAAAAAAAGTGGCATGCTCTTTCTTGCCACAATTCCGTCTCTGACCTCCCATTCAAATCAATGGGAGGCAGAGTAAGCATTTTTCATAGCATTTCTTGCCTGCGGCGCTCAATGGTCTTAAACGAAAAACGCCGTAAAAAACACGGCAAAAAAAGTGCAGGCAGGGCAGGGATTTTGAGGCAGTTTTTTCTGCCTGCAAAAAACTCTGTGTGAACATATTCTTATAGTCTGGGCAACTGAAAGCGAAGGTCTAAAACCTCTGTCCAACATTAAATCTAATGTCTTGAGAAAGGCTGAAAATAAAGAATATTGGTATTGCATATGTTCTCTAATAACAACCATAGAGAAAATAAATATTGGAAGCCATGGGGTCCCTGGATTCAAGTGTCAGTTGAGGACAAGTCTTTTGAATAATACATTGAGGTCCTGAGGAGGACAGAGAGCATTTAATTTATATTTATTTAAATTTCTTGTTTTTTTGTTTATTTATTTTTGCTTTTCATCTGCTGTGGATTGGTGAGGGGGGGGGTGGTGGTAGGGATGATTACTTGTTGCAGGATTTTATCCTAGTGTATTTTGGAAGATAAAAAATACAAAATGAAAAAAAAAATCATAAAAATAAATAAAAATAAAACAATTGCAATGGGTGAGGCTGAAACGCCTGAACTCAGTAATTCGGAACAGTGTCCACATACTTTTGCCAATATAGTGTAGAATGTGATGGTGTAATATTACTGGCTCTTGTTTAGCTGCTTCTATTTTGGAACCGTCACAAGTGCAACAACTTTGTAGATTTTAAAGTTTGGATTTTAAAGGATCCCTGAAGAATTTTAAGCTTTCAGCCTGGAAAAAGTGTGATAAATGTATATGTAAAGGTGTAACTGCAGCAATGTGAAACACTGGGGACTGTAAAGTAAGTCTTTGGCTTCTATTCAAATGCAAAAAGCACATTTGGCTGACTATTGTGGAGAAAACATAAGAAAATATATTCTGTAAATGTATATGTATAAAATATTTTCTAGGCAGAGAATTAAAATGATGTTGTTGCACTAAGGGGGAATATATATATATATGTTCTATCACCAGTACATTTTACGAGGTTGATGTGCTATAAATCATCTATAGTTCAAAAGGTTAATCATGCCAATGACTGATCTTTTTCCTTCATTAAAATATGGCTAAAACATTTTTGGAAAAATGTTGAATTGGAATATTATGTTTGTCTCCTATAGGTAATATACTGAACCAATGCAGAAACTGTGAACATACGGATAAAGCAATCTTGAACTTGACTCTTCATAAGCTGTCATATGTGTGTGCATGAGGAATAAAACTATTTCTGGATATTATATGACTTGTATTCTGTATTTTTTAGCAGTTTTCCTCTCTGCAGGCTCTATCTCTAATTCTCAGTTGTCTCTCAGCTAGTGGGCAAAGCCAAATGGCTATCATGTCTCCTATAGACAGCACAAATAGAAGAGGAGAATCCTGCTCTCCTATTTTTCGCTATCACATATATAGCTGCAAAAACATGGAGGACATCATACAGTAGTAATGAGCAGTCTCGCTAAGAATCCAGCACTGAGGTGAGATATAACACTTACTAGAAGCTTCACCATTGTCTCTGTGTTTCTCTCACTCTGCTACCCCTTCCCCTCTCCATAGACTTCTCTAGGCAACTCTAACCTTCAGTGAGCTAACAGTCTATCTTGTCTTGAGATGACGGAAAAAGCAGTCATTTCAAAGTGAGTGAACAGGTAGTAGGGAGGGGGTTGGAAATGAGCCTGATAAGTGGAGATAGCCATTTTTCTCTAATAAGATAAACATCAAAAGTTTCTTATATTCACTTAAACTAAAATGTTCCAAAAATAAAATATATAACAATCCCTCTTTATGCTATGTTCACACAGGATGGATTTGCTGCAGAGAAATACACAGTGAATCTGAAATTAAATCCGTATCTATAATCCCCACCATACTCCGGCTGCTATAGCAGCCTTTTGGCAACGTGATCATTTCACAGGGGCTGTTGATGGAGTCACAAAGGGAGCCCTCACCTTCTGTCTATACACTTAGGTGTGGTTGCTATTGACTACAACATCTAAGGGCTTAAAAGGGTTGTCCTATTTGGACAATACCTTTTTGTTAGAGGGGTCCCTTAATAGGTGGATCACATGGTTTCCCACTACCGTAACCCCCATCGATCAGCTGTAATCTGTGGGGAAAAATTGGCAGCAAGTGTTTGCATGCTACGCTGCTTCCGTAACTGCCATTCACTACTATGGGCGTTACATAAACAACGTAGATCAGCGAGTTACGCTTTTTCCGTAACTCCTGACCATGTAATCAAGAAGTGGCCGGGAGTCAGCATGAGCACAAAAAGTTAGAACGGGGATTAGGGGACCCCGTCCTAGAGATAGGTGCGGTTCCCAGAGGTGGGACCCGCATCTAACATTTATGACATATCCTGTGGATATTGTAGAAGATATTCCACAGCACTCACTTGTTCAGATTCTTTAATCATAAGCGCCATAACTAGGAAACACTGGGCCCCATAGCAAACTTTTGACTGGGCCGCGCTCCCCTGGGTGCCACACACAGCCCGCCCTTGTAGATAGTGCCCCCCTGTAAATATTGCCATACAGCCCCCTCCTGTAGACATTGCTATACAGCCCCCCCCCTGTAGGCAGGGCTATACGGCCCCCCTGTAGAGAGTGCTAAACAGCGCCCCCTGTAGACAGTTCTATACTTTCAAGTATCACAAAGAGGGGCAATCAATTTGGTGCGTAGCTGCATTTTTCTCTTTTAAGCCACGCCTCTAATGCCACCCAATCCCTGCCCCTCTACACCCGATCAGCTCACACAGTATCATGCTCCCATAGTGCCCCCCACACAGTATAATGCCCGCATAGCTGGCACCATACAGTATAATGCCCACATACAGTATAATGCCCACACAGATGCCCCATACAGTATAATGCCCACACAGATGCCCCATGCAGTATAATGCTCACACAGATGCCCCCATGCAGTACAATGCCAAAACAAATTCCCCTATGTAGCATAATACTCCCATAGCTGCTCCACAGTATAATGCTCCCCATAGCTGCCCCACACAGTATAACGTCTCCCACAGCTGCCTCTACACAGTATAATGCCTCCCATAACTGACCAGCAGTATATTGTCCCCCATAGCAGCCCCCACAGTGTAATGCCCCATGCAGTATAATGCCCCCATAGCAGCCACCACAATATAATTCCCCCAATAGCTGTCCCCACAGTATCATGCCCCTCATATCTGCCCCCACAGTATAATGCCCCTCATAGCTGCCCCCACAGTATAGTTCCCCCACAGTATAATGCCCCCCATAGCTGCCCCCACAATATAATGCCCCCCATAGCTGCCCCACAATATAATGCCCCCCATACAGTATGATGCCCCCACAGTATAATACCCCCATAGCTGCCCCCACAGTATAATCCCCTCACAGTATAATGCCATCCATAGCTGCCCCCACAGTATAATGCCCCCATATAGTATAATGCCCCCCATAGCTGTCCCCACAGTATAATGCCCCTCATATAGTAAAATGCTCCTATAGCTGTCACCATACCAGCCCCCTCCCATACCCAGTATAATGCCCCATAGTGCCTAATAGAAAAATAATAACATAATTACTTACCTATCGCCGTTCCCACGACGGGAGGCGGATCCTTCTCCTCTGGTCTGTGCTGTGAGTGACTCTGCGCAGACAGGCGCGATGACATCACAACATAGCGCCTGTCTGTGCCGAGCAGCTCACGGCAGAGTGAATGCTGGAGCAAGGAGCCGTCAGCTCCGTGCTCCAGCATTCAGAAAGCGGGACCAGCATGGTTAGCACTGTTTAGCTATGTGGGCCCCCCAGACTTGGGACCTCTAGACCCCTAGAGCTACGCCATTGTTACAGTTGCCTATGGCAGAGCAGGGAGATACCTCCCTGCTCTGTCATCTATAGCATGTGCGACACTATTGAATGTGGCATCGCTAGCGGAGTATCTGGGCATGGGTGGGCGCCCGTGCCCGCTGGCAGCACGGCCCCCTCATGCCGTGGGCCTAGTAGCAGCCACTATGGCTGCTACAGTGGTAGTTACGCCACTGCCCTTAACCCCTTCCAAGTTAAGTTTGAACTGTCTACACAACACATCTGAAAGAAAAAATGTTAAACCAGCTTATTTATCCAAGTGTCATAGCATTTGCAATGTTTGACATTTTATTGGAAAGTCAATGACATGTCTGTGATGTGATTACTGTGCCACATGTAATGTAATATGCATATTAGACATGGTTGGGTGCAGATCCGCCTGAAATGACCCAAGCTTAAATAAAATAAAAAAAAGCAAAAACAAACATGCAATATACAGGGCTGCCAGGAATATACAATTCCAGACCACCAGAAAACATTAGACTGCCATCGATGCCAAGAACGTCTTAAACCAGGCTACATGGGAACATTAAAGAACCAGCTTGTTTAGGAATGCCGCATAATAGACAAAAGAGGACAAAACCATCAGTCTCTGGGAAATAAGAGAATGTCTAATTTTCTTTAACATTCCCTTTTAAATAGGAAAAAACACCTTATGTGATGTATCTATGGAGAATATGAAGAAAAGCAAAATAATTCTTAGAGGAACTGTCCGCCCTCCTAACATGTCAGTATTAGTAAATACTTGTATGCCCCATAAAATAACGATTGTTGTGTTATTCCTCTGTTATTCCTCCTAGAAATGTCTGAATAAATTGAAAATGTGATCTTACTATTCCACTTGTCATAAGGGTGTATCCCTATTTAGAAAAAAGGGTCGGCTTCAATTCCATTCTAATAAACTGAGCTGAGCTGCAATAACAGAGGCAGCCCATGATGTACAAGAGTGGCGCTTTTTCTTGAAAAAATGCAGATCCTCTTTTCTTATCTCAGACTCCTTTAACATCCTTCCTGTTTACTAGAGCACCCTTAGGGTATGTTCATACGGAGTGTTTTCAGACGTTTTTCTAAAAACGGCTGAAAAATCAGAAGCAGAACGCCTCCAAACATCTGCCCATTAATTTCAATGGGAAAAACTGCGTTCTGTTCCGACGGGACGTTTTTTTCCCGGCCGTTTTTCAAAACGGCCGCGAAAAAGAAGTGCAGGTCACTTCTTCAGCCGTTTTTAGAGCCGCTTTTCATAGACTCTATAGAAAACAGCTCCAAAAACGACCGTAAAAAATGCCACGAAAATCGCAAGTGGCTTAAAAAACTTCTGTAAATCAGGAGCTGTTTTCCCTCGAAAACAGCTCTGTATTTTCAGACGTTTTTGAGTTTGCGTGTGAACATACCCTTAGTTCTACCTAATTCAACGATGCCAACTAAAATAAACTCACAGTATTATGTCTGTACTGGGTTTTGGCCTTTACATGTAAACAAAAATGTTCCCATTCTCTGACAGACAACAGAGATCTTAAAAATGTTGAAGAATTGAAACACCAAGTGTATTAGAAAATTGCAGAACATTTCATTACACAATGATTAAGCTTTATTTATTTGTCCACATTAAACTATGAAACTGGAACTTTTCCTTCCTTTTCTGCCAAATATGGCCTACATTATATAATTCTTACACATTCAGCAGAAAGGTATAAGTTTTATTGTGGTACTGTAAGATATTAATCTTCCCTGGTAAAGAGTAGAGTATTTCCCCTAAAATCTAAAACATGCAGTACCAAGACATATATTGTAAATCTTTGAGCTGGTCATGTATTATTATATTCTATATATCTGTTCTTTATCTTTGTTAGTTTAACAGATGCTTGATTTCCAAAAATTACTTACAACCACTGATGGTAGCCAATACGACGGCTATAGGGGTTGTCAACAAGCTTCCCATGGACTCTGCTCTGCAACTGCTCTCACATTGTATCAGTTCTGATATTATATAATAGCCCGGAACCTCATGATGAACAGATTTTCCTCCCACGTTGGGTAGTACTGCAGCCCATTACATTGTAGTCATACACATACTAAAATATTATTTCAAGTGGATGTCCACCCTTAAATAAAAAAAATTCTCTACATAGGTTCAAAATGCTGGGCTAATTTCTTATATATTTCTTTATACGTAGCTCTGTTTATTTTGTTTTTATACAGATCTCCAATTCCCCTGCATAGACATAGATTTGAAAGGCAACCTGCTGGCTACTTGCAACCACCACTAGAGGGAGCTTAGGAGCGAACTGCATACTATTACACATTGATCTAAATAATAAGACAGTATGCAGCAAGCTCCTAATCTCCCTCTAGTGGTGGCGGCTGCATGCATCCAGCATGGTATCTGTTAAATCTATGTCTACGTTGGGATTTGGAGCTCTGTATATATATAAAAAAAAACAGAGCTCAACCACTATAAAGATGTATTCTGCATATAACTTTTGACCTAAATATAAGAATGTATTTAAATAGTAAAATTAGGTACCTTTACTGATTAGTATATACATTAATGAGGACTAGATATATATCATTGTATTTAGACAATATGTAAAAGCTGTTTTCGTAACAAATCAAAGTTTTATTCCGTTCAGAACATTTAGATTTGTATTTTTTGACCGTCCATTGACCCTTTCCAGAACGACAACAATTAATACATGCCAATTTAAATGAAACTTCTCAGGAATTTTCATTTAAGGGAAGCGGTTCTGGTTAGATCAGCAATGGATTTTTGTGGTTTGGTGTCCTCAGTAACAGATCATTTGTTACTCAAGAAACAAACTAGCAAGTCTGCCTCAAAAACGGATGACCTAATGCCTCTGGAGTGATTTTACCTGCCTCTGGGTCATCTCAGAAATAAGGTGTATGTGCTGGTAGCAGTGCAGTATACTATGATTATATTTGAGAATATTGTATCTTTAAATAGCAGAGGCAGGAGATAAAGGCATAACATGACCACGTGAACCGTTAGGTCTTGAAGTTGATGTGTTGGAAGCAGAAAGAATCGGCAGTCGTAAGGATTTGAGCAATTTTGACAAGGGCAAAATTGTGATGGCTAGACGACTAGGTCAGAGCATATACAAAATGACCCGTTTTGTGGGGTGTATGCAGTATACAATGGTTAGTACCTAGAAAAAGTGGTCCAAGGAAGAACTGGCGACAGGGTCATGAGTGAAGGTTGGCCCGTGTGGTTCAATCCCACAGAATATCTAGTATAGCACAAATTGCTGAAAAAGTTACTGCTGTCTATGATAGAAAGATCAAGCATCTGTGGGATACGCTGAGTAAACAATTCTGATCAGGGGCGGATTAAGGGTACCATGGGCCCCGGGCACTTTTTCAGGTCTGCCCCCCCCCCCCCCCCGCGAACTCTGAAGATGCTGTACCGTATATATTTGCGGATTTCTGTTTAGGCGGCCACAGACCTGGCACGGTTTTAATTTAGCTGTAAAAGCAGAATGAGCCATATAGAAGAAAGAAAGCAGAATACTTTGAGACACTGAAGTGGTCGGGAGCTTTATAACTTTTTTATTTTTACGTCAATGGAGTGGTGTGTGAAGGATTCTTTTTTTGCGGGAGGAGTTATAGTTCTTATTGGCACCATGTAAAGTACCATATAATGGGTGAATTGGAAAAAACTGAGATTCCTCCATTGTTTTTTGGATTTAGTTTTTACTGTATATATTTACCTTCTCTTAAGGTAAAAGTAGATTTAACATATACTTTTACCTTAAGAGCAGGTAAATATATACAGCCCCAGAACCAAGCTCAGTACATATATACAACACCAGAACAAAGCTCAGTTCATATATATACAGCACTAGAACAAAGCTCAGTACATCAATACAGCACCAGTACCAAGCTCAGTACATATATACAGCACTAGAACCAAGCTCAGTACATATATACAACGCCAGAACAAAGCTCAGTACATATGTATAACTCCAGAACCAAGCTCAGTATATATATATATATATATATATATATATATACACAGCACCAGAACAAGGCTCAGCACATATATATATACACACACACACACACACACACACACACATATACACACACACACACACACACACACACACACACAGCACCAGAATCAAGCTCAGTACATATATACAGCACCAGAACAAATACAGTTCAGTACAGAGATCATTTACAAATTCAGTTAAACCCCTGCCATATAAATTTGTACATCATAAAACGACAGATCCCAGTATAGCCTGAACAATGGTTAGGATATGCTGGGAGGTGCTGTTTAACAAAAAGAATGCTACCATCCGTCATCTTGCTGCAGATCATACAGTGACTACAGTACTGATCAGTCACAGGTAGAATAAACATTTATATTGAGTGACTCACCGGTGATGCCTCAGATTCTTTTTAGTTATTTTTCTCTTTTCTTCTCCATCTGGTCCAGACCTCTATGATGACTTCTCCCGGGCACGGCCCATTTTTGCAGTTTGCAGCTCCGATGTCTTTGGCTCCTCACTTTTCTGCACCTGTAAACGAAGATAAAATTCTCATGATGCCACACTCTATGCTTCTAACTATAATAGTATCATACAATGAATATTATAGTACTATACATTGTACTCCTGAATATAATAGTATTATACACTGCGCCCCTGAATATAATAGTACTCTACACTGCACTCCGGAATATAATAGTACTATACACTCTGCTCCTGAATATAATAGTACTATACACTGTGCTCCTGAATATAATAGTACTATACACTGTGCTCCTGAATATAATAGTACTATACACTGCGCTCCTGAATATAATAGTACTATACACTGCGCTCCTGAATATAATAGTACTATACACTGTGCTCCTGAATATAATAGCACTATACACTGTACTCCTGAATATAATAGTACTATACACTGTGCTGAATATAATATTACTATACACTGCGCTCCTGAATATAATAGTACTATACACTGCGCTCCTGAATATAATAGTACTATACACTGTGCTCCTGAATATAATAGTACTATACACTGTGCCTGTGTGTGTGTGTGTGTGTGTGTGTGTGTGTGTGTAGTGTGATACAGTAGCTCAACAGACAGTATCACACATGATCGGATTAGATATAGAGACCAGCTCGCTGACATTGCGGTTCCAGCGCTGGACCCAGAAAAGGTAAGTATAAGAATTGTTTTGCTTTTTTTATGCGTTACTAATTATTTTTGTGTGTTTGTGTTATTTTACAGGTTCGGTTGTTGGACTACGTCGGATTCGAGGACTACTTCAATGACAGCATTTTTTTATGCTCAATAAAATGGTTAATGAGGGTTGTGTTTGTTTTTTTATTTCAATAAAATACTTTTTCCATGTCCTTGTTTTTTAAACTTTACTTTTACCGCCTTATTAATAGCTGCTGGCTGATTGACAACATCCATTACTAAGGCGAGGCTTAATGTTAGCAGGCAGAGAGGCTAACACTAACCCCCCATTATTACCCCGGTACCCACCGCCACCAGTGGTACAGGGAAGAGCCGGGTACGAATCAGTACCCGACCATCTGTAGTGATGGTCAGGTACCGGGTCAGCCACAGGCTGGTAATATCAGACTGGGAAAGGCCAAAAACAGTGACCCTTCCCCCCCATGGTAATGCTAGGCTGCTGTTGTATCTGGCGGGGTCCCCCCCATTTTTCATAACCAGCCAGCAGCAGCAGGTTAACATTACCAGGGGGATAGGGCCACAGTTTTTGGCCTTTCCCAGCCAAATAATACCAGCTTGCGGCCGCCCCATTGCCCGACCATCACTACAGATGGTCAGGTACTGGATCGTACCCGGCTCTTCCCGACACCCCTGGTGGCAGTGGGTACCGGGGTAATAATGGTGGTTAGTGTTAGCCTCTGTACCGGCTAACACTAAGCCTCGCCTTAGTAATGGACGCTGTCAATCAGCCGACGTCCATTACTAAGGCGGTAGTAACAAAGTTTAAAAAACAAACAGACATAGAAAAAATATTTTATTTAAATAAAAACCACCCAGACAACTCTCATTAACCATTTTATTGATAATAAAAACGCTGTCATCGAAGTAGTCCTGGAATCCGACGTAGTCCAACGACCGAACCTGTAAGAAAACACAAACACAACAAAAACGATTAGTAACACGTGTGGTAGGCTTAGATACAGGGCCCAGCAGACAGGATCACACATGGGCCTTGTATCTAAGCCTACCATGTGATTGGCTTAGATACAGGGCCCAGCAGACAGGATCACACAATCTGTGATCCTGTCTCATGGGCCCTCTAAGCCTGCTACATTGTAGGCTTAAAGGGATTTTCCAGTCCCTAAACATTGATGGCCTATCCTCAGAATAGGCTATCAATAGCTGATGGCTTGGGGTCCGTCTCCCGGGACCCCCCAATCATCTGTTTTGAAGGGGCCGCAGCACTCGTACGAGAGCTGGTGCTTCCCCTTCATTTCACTTACTTGCGCACACTGTGAATCGCCCACACGGATTCAGTGTGAGCAAGTGATCGGAATGAAGGGGAAGCACCAGCTCTCGTACGAGCGCAGTGTCCCCTTCAAAACAGGTGATTGGCGGGGGTCCTGGGAGTCGGACCCCAAGCCATCAGCTTGAAGCAGAAGGGGTATCAAACTTACCATGCTCTTCAGCCGCGGCGGATGTCCTGACTCAGGATGGTGGTGACGTCATGTGCTGCGCACCGGAAACAGGAAGGTAAGTACTGTAGTTACTTCCAGCCTCGGGCCCCGGGCACTTGCCCATATTGCCCTAATTGTAATCCGCCCCTGATTCTGATCCATGGAGGCCCCATGTATGTTAATTCATGTGTGAGCATTATTTTACAGTTTATATGTAGTTAAAATCTGCATTAAAACTTTAGTGACTTTGTAAATATATTGCATTATATATCTTGTACTGATCCTCAGTTACATCTTGTAATATACTCCAGAACTTTCACTATTCTGCTGGTTGTTTTTGGATATAGTCAATAAGCCTGTTGTCAGACAGACCTATCTCTGCAGCGGGGCAGTTAAAGAGGCTCTGTCACCAGATTATAAGTGCCCTATCTCCTACATAATCTGATTGGTGCTGTAATGTAGATAACAGTAGTGGTTTTTATTTTGAAAAACGATCATTTTTTAGCAAGTTATGAGCTAGTTTAGATTTATGCTAATGAGTTTCTCAATCGACAACTGGCCGTGTTTTTACTTTTTACCAACTGGGTGTTGTACAGAGGAGTGTATGAGGCTAACCAATCAGTGACCAATCAGCATCATACACTTCTCATTGTTCCAGCCGAGCATGATCCACAGCACAGTGTGATTGTGCAGTGAAAAAAGTAAACACGCCCAGTTGCTAAAAACACAATACACGCCCAGTTGGAAATAAGAGAAAACACGCCCAGTTGTCCATTAGAAAGACTCATTTGCATAAATAAATTGCTCATAACTTAGCCAAAAATTATCGTTTTTAAAAAAAAAAACAAAAAAAAAATATGTTACTGTTATTTACATATGAACACAGCCAGGTCAGAAACGCTGATGAAGGAGAGTGAGCAGGTGCTTTAAATAATAATAGCCACAAGTGTGTGAAACATGGAGGGATAGTGTGTACGTCATGAGGCACAACGTGTATAGCCAGGTAGAAGCCTATTTGTGATGCCTTGATAATTCATAGAGCGGGCTACCCTGCTTGCTATGCCAAACAACAACACACCATGCTCTCCCAGCATCAAAGACCCGGCTGTGTCCAAGAGAAGCGAATATACGTAATAATGAAAAATACCTGGGGAATTAGTGATCATTTTGGGCAACATTCAGTTCCAGTTAAGGAGTTAGGGACTCACAAGTCTGGGGATCCTTGTCGTGGATTGCAGCTTGCGTCCTTTTGGCCAAAATTATCACGAATACCCCAGGTATTTTTCATTATTACGTATATTCGCTTCTCTTGGACACAGCCGGGTCTTTGATGCTGGGAGAGCATGGTGTGTTGTTGTTTGGCATAGCAAGCAGGGAAGCCCGCTCTATGAACTATCAAGGCGTCACAAATAGGCTTCTACCTGGCTATACACGTTGTGCCTCATGACGTACACACTATCCCTCCACGTTTCACACACTTGCACCCCATTATCCATTTATTTCTATTGAGGCACTTCACTCATTACTGCCCCCTATATTTCACTTATAGTATTACACTTGCACACACACTATTCATTTATTATTTCTTACTACACATCCCATGCACCACACACACCACTCCCCTCAAGATTAGTGGGAGTGGCTATTATTATTTAAAGCACCTGCTCACTCTCCTTCATCAGCGTTTCTGACCTGGCTGTGTCCATTTGTAAGTATGGCCTTTTTCGGTGTTTTTGTATATGTCCCCTTGTTTTTATCTGTTATCTACATTGCAGCACCGATCACATGCAATAGGAGATAGGGATTTGATAATCTGGTGACAGAGCCTCTTTAAGCTACCCATACACTTAAGACATGGACAGCTATTCCTCCTGACTCCCGCATACACATGCACACTTGGTTCGGCCCGGCATGCATGTATATTCAATAGGGAGAGGGGAATAAGCCGCTGTCAAATAACTCTGCTTGCAGTTTATCTCCTGCTGAACAAAGGATTGGGAAAGTGGAAATCCAACATGCCAGGTCCTTCGCTCCCAGACATCTCCCGTCAAGGGAAAGTCAGTATACGCTCACACACCTCAGTTGGCGGCCAGTTTGGCTGACTCATCTGATGTGTATGGGCACCTTTATATCGGGTTATTGTACAGTGCCTGGTGGAAATATGACACGTACCACCATGCAAATCAACAGGCCACAATCCCTAGACACACTGGGCCAGTTAAAAATGCTGGGAAATTTCAGCATTAAAGCCTGGTCAACACAGCAGGGCTGAATAAATAAACTTGTGTGAACAGTGGCATGCCATAGAAGCAGACTACACAACTGATAATAGGGGGCCCATGGTAACAGGAAGTCTGACACTGAGCTGCTACTCCTGCTTCCTGGCACACAGTCAAGGAATTTGTTCGCCAGTAGAGGGAGCTCACTGAATAGAGATTTTTATAGATTCCATTGAGTTCATTAGCAGCTATATAAATCCATATACTGTGGGCTCCCCCTAGTAGTGGCTACAGGCAGCTAGAATTGTATCATTTAATTTGGAGCTCTGTGTG
Source organism: Rhinoderma darwinii (assembly GCF_050947455.1). NCBI lineage: Eukaryota > Metazoa > Chordata > Amphibia > Anura > Rhinodermatidae > Rhinoderma > Rhinoderma darwinii. The sequence goes on along the minus strand of NC_134687.1, from coordinate 581,680,412 downwards.
TCAACCATTGAGTTCAAACAACTATAAGTATTTGTTACATAATTACGAAAGGACATTAACTTTAATAGAAAAGTAGTACGTTTGTCTGAGCTCTCAGTGGTTCTTAGCTTTGCTGTACGGTCCCATGGTTTTGTACGCCCCTGGTGAAACCATTGCTAAATACAAACAGTAAGTAATCTCAAGAATTGTCTTTATTTTATACAGTTTAATTTTGTGTTCCTTTTAAAATTGCAATGTTTTATGAAATTTAGAAGGGCTTAGTGATAGTTAGCAAAAGTTCTGTATTTACGGTACCAGTGACTCCTTTGACTGGGCACTGTGCCCTATAAAAGATGAAATTAGCCCTGAAAAACAGAAGTATCACATTTCTCGGCAGACATCTTAGAACTATATCAATTATTTGTTAATGTTCTAACATTTTTCCTTTTTATTTTAACTTTGGATCTCAAAATAAACATTCATTTAAAACCAGGTAGTAAACCCGAAATGATAAGCTGATTCGCTTCAATTCCCCCCGAGTCTCTTCTACACTGACCAGCAGTAAGGCCGGCTTCACAGAGGGCATTTATATACCATTTGTCTGTTGTAGTGTTTTAAGGCCTTTTTACATGTTTTTTTTTACTTTTATTAAATAAAAGTGATTTATTTATTTTTTTTAGATTGTATTTATTGCATTTTTTGTGATGCAACTTAATTTTTTTGTAATCATTAATTTTATTTAATTATTTTTAACATTTTCATTCATTACTCCCATTAGGGGATTTTTCTTTTAAACATTTTTTTTATACCATAATGTAGTTTCATATATCTGTAGGGCACTACATTATTGCTTATGGATTTAAAAAACACAGGCATTTGTTAGGGCATACCGAACAGTCACTAGTACTAGACAGTCAGCCCCGGAGATCACGAAGTCCACTCGATCACCGTTTCCATGGGAGTTACTGCTGGTGATTGAGTGGGTATAGCTGTTGTGCCCATGCAATCATGATGACATTCATGGGAACTTCATCCTGCTGATGACATACATACAGTTTGTCATTTTAAGGGAAGGGGCTAAGATCCAAAATAGTGCGGGTACTGAAGGATTAAGCTCAATTATCTATGGATTAGAAATCTAGTCTAAAAAAAATTGTACAATTACTTCCTGTCAAAAATATCTTCATAAAGCAATGGTGATGTGAACTGAGCCTAAACTTCTGAACTGAGCCCTTTTTATTAACATATAATAAACATTAAAGAATTTCCTCCAAAGTAAAGTTTAGGGAAAGAAGACAATCTACTACACAACAGATTTGGTAACAGTTTTAGCTTTCACTTTTCCAGCCATTGTGCAATATTTTTTTAATGAAAAATCCAAATCAGATAAAAGGTGCAAAACATACCTTATGTAACAGCCCATGTAGAGTATCAGGTTCCACCCCCAATTACACAAGTAAATCAAAGAATGTATTGACGTTTTTGGTTGTATATTTACATTTTTGCAACGGATGTGGAGCATACTCTGAATGTTTTAGCAGGACCACTACAGTGAAATATTATGTGTAGAGGTCACCTCAGAGTCTTTATATGGACATGTATTCTTTCAGTGAATTTTATTTTTATTTCACAGCAGGGGTTATATTATTATGTATCAATACCTATAAAGTCCAGGCCAGACAGAAAACCTGTTTCAGCAATAACATCCATATACGTCAATACTGGATATAGAATACCTATGAAGACATATATAGACAACAATGCTAGAAGTGTAGATAACCATATTACAAGTAAAGCACTAACCAATATCAAAAAAATATCTTTATTTGGAAAATATTTAAAAACATACATAGGCCATCACATACAATATAAAACATAATAAAAAATGTGGTGGTGGTATCTAGGAGCAACAAATGTATCATATTATACATCCATGGAATCAAACAGTGTATTGTCAAGGTATTGACAATACTGTACAAGAATACCTCAACAGTTATAATAAATAAGTATAATAAATATGTACACACTGGACAAAAAATACAAATGACTGTGTCAGAGAGACTGATCCAAAATACAAAAAAATATATAAAATCAGGATCAGATCCATGTCAAATACCAACCCGTATTCTGCATGTCTGCCCCTAAATGAGTCGACCACACCAAGGCACCCCGACGTACGTTTCACCGTCAGCTTTTTCAAGGGGTAATGGTAAGTGAGGAGTCCTGAGTATATATAGGAGGGAACGCTATCACATACTCCAATCAAAGGACGACATTCCTGCACATACAGGTGAAGTAAATGAACACTCAAGCACATGAGCCCAGAGTACCTTATTAATTCATCATGTGTGCACAGCAGAGAGGCACTGCATCATCAAGCACATGACACTGAAGCAATCATTGCCATGTTGGAAAAGGGCAAGATTGCCCAGACTATAATGTTAATGCCGCACTAGTATAATCGCATACCTAGAGAATCCTATTGGTGCATCTCATGTGCACTCGTATGGCCGCCATGTTCACATCACCCTGGAACAGCAGAGAGGCACTGCGTCATCAAGCGGTGCCAGTGGGAGGAGACCAGAGCGACACACACGCAAAACATGAACTACGTGGCCATATTAAGAAAGGGCAAACTTGCCAGGAGTATCATACTCACCAAGAATGTAAATAACACGCTGCCTGATCCTGTCGTCCCAAAGTACCAGGGATACGGACATAAACAGTAAGTGAATGCCCGTATCACCATAATGCCATGGAAGAAGGAGATCAGAACAGCTGCAATTAATACGTAGTGTATGTTGTATCTGAAACACATTTTATAGCTAATCACATGAATGCAATTTCAACCTTAAAGGGAATGTGTTGCCAGAAAAACATGTTTTTTTTAAAAAAATTAAACATTTAGTGTGTGGGTGATTAAACATTGTTCAAATTTTTTTTATTTTTTTCACGAGTCAGGAAATAGTCAGGAAATATTATAAATTAATTCTAATTTATAATACTACCCATTTTTGGTCACTAGATGGAGCTATTCCCAAAATTGCAGCATTGCAACATTGGGTTAAAAGCCCTCGCTCTAGTGAGCTCTCAGCATCCCCCCCTCCTTTATCCTGGCTAGTGCCGGGATAAACGAGGGGTTTGAACGGTGTAACCTCCTACACTGTGTGTCGCCATTTTTTGAGCTAACACACAGTGTAGTAGGTTTACATACAGTAGTAAACACACACAAACACGAACATACATTGAAATCTCTTACCTGCTCCTGCCGCCGCGGCTCCCTCCGGCCCGTCCGCTCCGTTTGCTGCCGCTGGTCCAAGTGCACAAATCCGGAAGCCGCGACCGGAAGTAGTAATATTACTGTCCGGCCGCGACTTCCGGTCCACAGGAAAATGGCGCCGGACGGCGCCAATTTCGAATTGGACTTTGTGGGAGCGGCGCATGCGCAGTTCCCACACAGACGCCGTACACTGAAGTCAATGGGACGGGAGCCGTTCGCAGTCCCTATGGGACTGTGGCTGCCGTATTCCATGTCTGTATGTGTCGTTAATCGACACAGACAGAAATGGAACAAAAAATGGCAGCCCCCATAGGGAAGAAAAAGTGTAAAAATAAGAAAAAGTAAAACACAAACACACAAATGAATATAAACGTTTTTAATAAAGCACTAACATCTTTAACATATAAAAAAATAATTTGTGATGACACTGTTCCTTTAAACAAGAATATCAATTACAATGATAAATGCATGTTACATAGAATATTCTCATAAACAATAAATAAAGCATCACAATACAAAAATATTGAAATCCAAATCTTAGGCAATATAATAATCAAATAAATACTGTATATACATCGCAGCTTGATATGAATATAACGAGGATCTTCAATCAGAAAATCCCCAATGTAGTCATAAAAATAAAACTAATAATAAAAAGTATACAGTATATATGTGTGTAAATAAATAAATGGTGAAACAACCACGACATTAGTAATAATAATGAATAATAATAAATTTATAATCATGTGAAAAAGACAAAAAGAAAAAGAAAAAACACCAAAACGTGACCACACGTGCAAAAGCATACTATACAAAACTCCACCTCTGTGAAAAAGAATTATAATTAAGATCACATTAATCACAAAAAATGTGAATATTGTAAACAGACATAGACTATGTGAAATAAATAATATATTATTTACCCCTATGAGCATGTGTAGATAACAATATGTTGTAAGGGACAAAAATATATGTCCAAATATAAAATAGTGTACATATATCTATGTGAGTATTCATACATACCCCCAATATAAAAGGCCAATATAAGCCCAAAAAGCCTAATACGAGTGTCCATCCTGTTCAAACTTCACCAATTTTTCTGGAGTAAGAATCGACTTAAGTTTTTCCTGTAATGGCAGAATCAATTTCTCAATCTCCTCCAACTGTTTTTTATCCCATGTAATCAGTACTTCAATAAAAGTGCGGGAACATAATTTACATGCCTCTTCCCATCTTGGCAGTAAATTCATGTCTTCAAATGGAAATGAAGGAAACACCTGAACACGTAAGCCTCTTGGGATAAGGTCCCTTAGTAAATATTGTTCCAGGGATACCTTATTCCACCATAGCTTCGTTCTCTGATTCTGATAATGAAAAATCCTTTAAAATGGTACATTTCATCAATTGTAGTACCACGGGGGTGGTGTATATGGCGACCTGCCCTTGTGGCCTCTCATATGCGGGGATGACCACAAGAGAGATGCGAGTACGTATTCAAGAACACGTGAGAGACATCAAGAAAGCAGGGACAATTGAATGTAGTGATTGGGAAAATATTGATAAATTAAAATCTATCCCTAGGCACTAGACAAGTCTGGGATTTGAAATGGATCTCTATATATTCTATGAGTCCAGTGGACATTTGCTAATCTGTTGGTGTGATTTATTGTACTTTCTGTTTTTTTAACCTATTATATGGTAGCATCGAATATCCTCATGTGAATATCCAATTGCATGTAAACTTTTCGTTGTCAGCTTTTTTAAGGGGCATATATTTAATAATTTTTATCCTCCCCTTTTTCTGTGGGGTGGACACTCGTATTTGGCTTTTTGGGCTTATATTGGCATGAATACTCACATAGATATATGTACACTATTTTATATTTGGACATATATTTTTGTCACTTACAACATATTGCTATCTACACATACTCACAGGGGTAAATAATTAATGTGATCTTAATTATAATTCTTTTATATTATTTATTTCACATAGTTTATGTCTGTTTACAATATGCACATTTTTGGTGATTAATTTGATCTTAATTATAATTCTTTTTCACAGAGGTGGAGGTTTGTATATTATGCTTTTGCACGTGTGGTCACGTTTTGGTGTTTTTTATTTTTCACTTTTTATTTTTTTATTTTTTTATTTTTCACATGATTATAAATTTATTATTATTCATTATTATTACTAATGTCCTGGTTGTTTCACCATTTATTTTATTTATTTACACACATATATGTACTTTTTATTATTTTTATTTTTATGACTATATTGGGGATTTTCTGATTGAAGATCCTCGTTATATTCATATCAAGCTGCAATGTATATATTTATTTGATTATTATATTGCCTAAGATTTGGATTTCGATATTTTTGTATTGTGATGCTTTATTTATTGTTTATGAGAATATTCTATGTAACATGCATTTATCATTGTAATTGATATTCTTGTTTAAGGTTGAAATTGCATTCATGTGATTAGCTATAAAATGTGTTTCAGATACAATATACACTACGTATTAATTGCAGCTGTTCTGATCTCCTCCTTCCATGGCATTATGGTGATACGGGCATTCACTTACTGTTTATGTCCGTCTCCCTGGTACTTTGGGACGACAGGATCAGGCAGCGTGTTATTTACATTCTTGGTGAGTATGATACTCCTGGCAAGTTTGCCCTTTCTTAATATGGCCACGTAGTTCATGTTTTGCGTGTGTGTCGCTCTGGTCTCCTCCCACTGGCACCGCTTGATGACGCCGTGCCTCTCTGCTGTTCCTGGGTGATGTGAACATGGCGGCCATACACGTGCACATGAGATGCACCAATAGGATTCTCTAGGTATGCGATTATGCTAGTACGGCATTAACATTATAATCTGGGCAATCTTGCCCTTTTCCAAAATGGCAATGATTGCTTCAGTGTCATGTGCTTGATGATGCAGTGCCTCTCTGCTGTGCACACATGATGAATTAATAAGGTACACTGGGCTAATGTGCTTGAGTGTTCATTTACTTCACCTGTATGTGCAGGAATGTCGTTCTTTGATTGGAGTATGTGATAGCATTCCCTCCTATATATACTCAGGACTCCTCACTTACCATTTACCCCTTGAAAAAGCTGACGGCTAAACGTATGTCGGGGTGGCTTGGTGTGGTCGACTCATTTAGGGGGCAGACGTGCAGAATACAGGTTGGTATTTGACATGGATCTGATCCTGATTTTATATATTTTTTATATCTTGGATCAGTCCCTCTGACACTGTCATTTGTATTTTTTGTCCAGTGTGTACATATTTATTATACCGTTAACTGTTGAGGTATTCTTGTACAGTATTGTCAATACCTTGACAATACACTGTTTGATTCCATGGATGTATAATATGATACATTTGTTGCTCCTAGATACCACCACCACATTTTTTTATTATGTGTTTTATATTGTATGTGATGGTCTATGTATGTTTTTAAATATTTTCCAAATAAAGATATTTTTTTTATATTGGTTAGTGCTTTACTTGTACTATGGTTATCTAAACTTATAGTATTGTTGTCTATATATGTCTTCATAGGTATGGTATATTATTATGTGTATGAATGTACATGAACCAATATGAAATAAAAGGTTGAAGGCACAGAAAAACTCTGTTACTACCGGTTTTGCTTTAGGTGACCACTGCGGGCAGCGAGATTTCATGCAACCCAATGTATTTATTTGGACTGCAGCTGTACCTCAAGAGTTAAAATCAATCAGTAGAAAAACTAAAAGTTTAGATGTAGCCCAGAAGCACTCTTAAGTGTATGTTCACACGAGGGCGTCCGTAACGGCTGAAATTACGGGGATGTTTCAGCCTGAAAACATCCCCGTAATTTCAGCCGTACCGGCATGTGCAGGCGCTTGAACGCCGCGTCAATTACGGCCGTAATTAGCGCTGCTATTCATTGGAGTCAATGAATAACGGCTCCAATTACGGCCAAAGAAGTGACAGGTCACTTCTTTGACGCGGGCGTCTATTTCCGCGCCGTCATTTGACAGCGGCGCGTAAATATACGCCTCGTGTGAACAGACAAACGTCTGCCCATTGCTTTCAATGGGCAGATGTTTGTCAGCGCTATGGAGGCGCTATTTTCGGGCGTAATTCGGGTCAAAAACGCCCGATTTACGTCCGTAAATAGGCCGTGTGAACATACCCTAAATGTGTTTTGCACATATAATGCTAACTCACCAGCAATATTTTAGCAGTGTTATTTGTTTCGTGCCAGCTCAGTTACATCTATACTTTTTGATCCCTATCATTATGGGCAGCTGTGTCATGTGATCTTAGTCTGACGACCAAAATAGACCATGCTCTGGTGTGTAGACAGGAGGTCAATCTCCCCTATGTGTCTGACTTCCAGTGAACTACAAGATTACATCATTACCTATAAAATCCTTCCTGACACCTCCTTACCTGCACCTAGCTCCACCATACTTGTTCCTCTGAATGTCCTACATGCATATAGTGGTTCTAAAGAGATGATTTCTTCCCTGTCTAAGGGAACAGGAGTGCAGTAATATAATAGGTGAGTCTATACAATGATTAGCTGCAGAGTTATAAACTTCCCCTAACTCACACTGCCTGTCTATACTATCTGTGAGTGCTGTGTGCAGAGAGTCTATTGTATTTCTACGAGATGTTGCTTCTCACTATCTCCTATGTAAAAACTAACACACGCAGAAGAAAGGCTGAGCTGCATCACATAGGATACACTGAGATTTTGTAGTTAAACTGAGAAGTTCTTTGTCACTGATCTATCACCTGCTGCACTTAGATAGAACTCAGAGCAGAGTAAGTGCAGTGTGATGAGACTCCACTCCCCCTCTGCCTCTGCAAAGCCAGAAGCATTATGGGGAAATTCAGGCTGCATTAGGTGAACCATATCAGAGGGGAAGATGGAACCAAGACGGCAAATGGCACATTAACTAAAACAGGTATACACAGGAGCCTCTACATTATTGTTTAATAATAGCCTTTGCTGCACTATATAGGCAAAACAAAAAAATGACGGAGTGCTTCTTTTTTTTTTTTTTTATATTTGTTTTATTGAACAGTAAACAGCCATGCACAGTATAGGTACAAGCGCATAAGCATATACATAGCATAAATGGCAAGTTGCATAAGATAGCTCAATATACAGCACTGTTAATATGCACAATCAATCAAGTCCAAGAAAAATAAAGAACATAGAAGGTTACAACATGCAAGAAGGTATGTAACAATATTATTCTCATATAACAATATGTATGCAGAAAAACTTCACAGTATCAGACAATATCCCTCGCTAACATCGTATTTCTAAGGACACTAGAGAGTGCATGGTGAGTCACACCAGGAACTACAGTCTTTAGAGAAATTGCCTTCACACCCTCTATTTTTATATACTATTCTGGCATATGGTAAGGTGGAGTTTACCAAAGCTTTCCATTGTGAGATGGAAGGTGGTCTTGGGCCCATTCACCTAATTGCTATTGCCTTAAGCGCTAGGAATAATACCTCCCTTAAAAGCACCCTATTATGATTTGTCCCGTTATCTTCAGTGACAATACCAAATAAACATACCAAGGGTGTAAAGGCTACCGGCAGCTTCAGGACATCAGAGAGCAACGTTTTTACCTCCTCCCATAAGGAGTATATCCATGAGCACGCCCATATCATGTGCCAAAAATCTGCTCTAGAGGTCCTACATCTATGGCACTCAGTAGTTGGGCATCTATTTATTTTTTTAAGTCGGACTGGCATCAGGTAACTTTGGTGAGTTATAAACAATTCTGTCATCCTATTATTAGCAATGTATGGGAATTCAACACATCAATCCAGATCTCAGAGGATATCTCAGGTATCAACTCCCTCCATCTTGTCTCAACTACCAGCGGTGTTGCTTTCCACCTAGCCTGAATGAGGAAGGAATAGATTACCGAAATCAGACCCCTAGGTCCCTGGGACCTAAAAGTTCCAATGAGGCGAAAATCTGATATGTTTCTGGTTCTAAGCGGATATCGAAGCTGTAAAGCATGACAAAGCTGAAGAAACTTAAAAAAGGAATCTCTGAGTATACCAAAATCTGATTGTAATTGCACGAAAGACTTAATACTTCCCTCACTATATACATCCCCAATACACTTAACTAGAGATGAGCGAACCGGGACGACCGAACCCGGTTTCGGTCCGAACCCGGCTACATTTTTGGTGCCTGCCACATGTTAGATGTAAAATGGAGGATTTCACAAGATCACCTGACATCAGGCTACCCCATAATGCCTTGCAAACGGCTCTCTCAGCCAATCGGGAGGCAGCATAGGGGCGGGCTCAAGCCTGCAATAAAAGTCTATGCACGGAGCTCAGCGGCCATTTTACAGACAGGAGCTGTAGGGATAGCATCTCTGTGCAGTAAGGGAAAGCTTTAGGAATCTAAAAGGCAGGAATCCAGAAATCGAAGGGGCTCATCCACTACTCACTACTCAGCCAGTGTGTGAATATGCTTTTATAAGGGGCTCATCCCCGTTGCATCCAACTTGCAATACAGGCAGCCTTTGTAGTAGTAGTACTACAAGGCCCAGCATTCCCTGAGTGCACTGCAGCGAGGCTGATTGAAATTCTCATTCATTGCCATTTGCCAAGCCAGTGTCAGTGTGTGAATACGCTTTTAGAAGGGGCTCATCCCTGGCCGTTAACATAACAACCAATCCAACTTGCGATACAGGCAGCCTAGTAGTACTACAAGGCCCAGCATTCCCTGAGTGCACTGCAGCGAGGCTGATTGAAATTCTCATTCATTGCCATTTGCCAAGCCAGTGTCAGTGTGTGAATACGCTTTTAGAAGGGGCTCTGAAATGTCTGGGGAAAAAAAGGTTGTGAAAGGACGGGGTAGAGGAAAAAACACCCATGCCGTCTCCTCTTCCAGTCCAAATGTTGGATCTGTTGGTGCCACACCCAGTACCAGCATTTGTGGCACAAGACATGTGCCCAGTTCCACTAGTAGCAGCTGCCATGTGCCTGCTGGTAATAGTATCAGCAAGCCATACTTGTCCATCTCCTCCGGTGGGCGGGTTACTTTAGACAATACAGCCATTGTGGACTGGTTGGCTGGCTCGCGGTCATCTCAGCAGGAAGACTCTGACGATCTGGCTTCAAGCCAGGTTTCGTTGGATTCCAGATCCTCTACAGTTCCTTGGCACGGTGACAGTAGTAATATAGGTATTTCTAGCGTTTCCATTCCATCATCTATGTCTTCGCTCCCCCTTCCTAGCGGGAAGCCATCTTTCCTGAGAGTCCTAAGAGACATCTCCTCGGGTGCGAAGGAAGATACTGAACAACATAGTGATGATGATGATGATGATGATTTGTTTTCCGCGAGTCAGCCGAGGGAGTGTGTTGCGGCGGTGGTGGAGGTGGAAGCGGTGACCGAGACGCATAGCTGCGGTAGTGGGGGTGTTGGTGGTGGTAGCCATGGTGGCAGACGCAGTAATGAGGGGGGGCATGGAGCCCGCCATGATGTCACATCACATTCACAACACAGTGACAGAAGTGGCGGGGATGATGAGGAAGGCTATGATGATGATGTTGTTTTAGACAGGACGTGGGAACCAGGTGACGAGGTGATGACGGCGTCAGAGGAGGAGGGTAGTAGTGGCGGCACTGGACGTGATAAACAGCCAAGCCGAGGTAGGGGCAGAAGTCAATCTGCAAAACGTTGCAGCGGTAGGGTCAGCTCAGGAGCCGGTGACGGCGACACAGATGCTGGTGTAGGCTCCCGAAAAAAGCCTGCCAGACAAGGGGCAAGCTCGGGTGGTTGTGGTTGTGGTGGTGGTGGTGGACGTGGTACTACCTCTTTACGGTACTCTGCCGTGTGGCAATTTTTCTGTACCTTCCCGGAGGACGAAAACATGGCACAGTGCCGTATCTGCAAGCAGAAAGTAAGGCGTGGGCAGGGCAGCATTGTAGGAACTACTGCTCTACGTAAACACATGGAACGGCATCACAAGGCCATGTGGGACAATCAACATGCCCCACCATCATGTACATCTAATGAAGACCCCTCTTCCGCTGCTGCTGCTGTTCCGAGTCCCTGTCATCTAAGTAGTAGCCAGGCCTTATCCACCATGTCGTTGTCATCATCATCATCACTGTCATCTAGTGCTCCTCCTACGTCCCGTCAGTTATCCATTACGGAATCGTTGTCCAATAAGCAACAATACATACCCAGTCATCCACTTGTCGTGCGGCTTAATTCACACCTGGCTAAGTTGTTGGTGGTGCAGTCGCTGCCGTACCACCTGGTCGACTCCGCCGGCTTCAAGCAATTGATGGCGTGCGCTCAGCCTAGGTGGTGAATACCTAGCTGACATTACTTCTCCAAAACAGCTGTCCCTGCCTTGCACAAGCATGTGGAGGAAAAGGTGTGCCAGTCCTTGCAATTATCCGTGTGCAGCAGGGTACATGCCACCGTCGACACGTGGAGCAGCAACTATGGGCAGGGACAGTACATGTCTTTCACGGCCCACTGGGTCAATATTTTGCAGTCCGATGCACCACCGCAGCAATGCCAGGCATTACCACCTCCACGCTTGTATCTTTCTGGTTCAACTCCGGACACCAGGCGCCTACCATCCTCCTCCTCCTACTCCTCCTCCTCCTCGCCTTCCTCCTTGGAGGTCTTCCCGTCCCCGACAGGACACAGCGTATCTTCCACTCCTCCTCCCTCCTCTTTTCATAGGTGCAAGGTGAAGCGCCACAACGCTGTCTTACACCTGCTGAGCCTGGGCGAGAAAAGCCACACAGGGCAGGAGCTGCTGCTGTGCATCAAGGAGGAAATCGCACGCTGGCTGTCTCCTCTGAAACTCACACTGGGCAATGTTGTCTCTGATAACGGCAAGAACGTTGAGGCTGCACCTCGTCTAGGTCACCTGACACACGCTCCTTGCATGGCACATGTGATCAATCTGGTCATAACACGCTTCTTAAAGTCATATGTTGGTTTGAAGGGTGTGCTGGCCATGTCCAGGAGGGTTTGCGTTCGCTTTAGACGTTCGTATGCATTTAAGCACGCCCTCCTGGACTTGCAGCGTCAAAACAATCTCCCAGAACACAGCCTGATTTGCGACGTTCCAACACGCTGGAATTCCACCCTGCACATGTTGGACCGTCTGTACGAACAGCGGAAAGCCGTGAATGATTTCCTGATGCAGCAGACGGGCAGCGTTTGGAGCCAGTGTAATTTCGAGCTCAGGCACTGGCAGCTGGTTAGAGACGCATGTCGCGTTTTGAGGCCCTTTGAAGAGGCCACACGATTTGTGAGCCGTGACGCTAGTGGAATGAATGATGGTATGCTGCTGATATTCATTATGGAGCAAACGCTCACAGCGATGATTCAGCAAAGGATGGAGGAAGGATCACATCTGGCTATGGATGTTGAGGAGGAGGAGGAGGATGAGGATGAGGAAACAGGACCTGAAGAGGAGCTGGATTTGGAGATGGAATCACAGGAAGGGATAGGGGACGAGGCAGCCGCACAACATGACAGTGATGGTGGTGATGACGAGTCTGACGACGACCTTGATGATGGACAACCATGGCAGTATGGGGCAGAGATGGAACCAACCGGACCCTCTGAAACGCTGGCCAGGATGGCGAGCTGTATGTTTCGTTACTTGCGCGCTGACTGTCGTATTGTTAGCATGAAGCAAAGAGATGAGTACTGGATAGCCACACTTTTAGACCCTCGGTATAAAGCCAGAATGGGGGAGTTTTTTGCGCCTTCCGAGAGGGAGGCAAAATTGGCTTATTATCGAGAGAAGCTATGCAGCCAGCTTGTCACGGCTTTCAAACGGCAAACACCTGCTGCAAGCATGTCTGACCGGGGGGCCACTCTCCGCACCCCACTGTCTCATCGTTCCACCGCCTCTGTCAGAGCTACCTCTGCAATAGGCGGCAGCCGCGGCAGCCGCGGCAGCAGTAGCAGCAGCCAATTCAGTTTGGAAAATATGATGACAACATTTTTACATCCAATACCCCGACCAGACACACATCGTAGTCACCAAAGGGATGTTCACCATCACCAGGTGCAGCACCTAAACAACCAGGTTCACTCGTACCTGGACTGTGCCCTTTCTCCGTCAGAAATGCTGATCCCAGACCCCATGGACTTCTGGGTCAGCAGATTGGATCATTGGCAAGAACTGGCCCAGTTTGCCATGGGTGTACTGTCTTATCCACCCACCAGTGTAGCGTAAGAGAGGGTATTCAGCGCGGCAGGGGGCTTCGTCACCCCTAAGCGAAGAAGATTGTCCGCCAACAGCTTGGAAAATCTCACGTTTCTGAAAATGAATCAAGCGTGGATCGGTGAGGATTTTAAAACCCCTGTGCCTGATGCCACTGATTAGATCTGACATTGCTGCTGCTGCTACCACTGCCGCCTGCTACTGCCGCCTGCTACTACGGGATTCTGTCCTGTCCACTCTTTTTTTAATGTGCCGCTGTTGGTGCTGCTACTACTTCTACCACCAATCCACCCCAGTGCCGTCTGCTACAAGCAGGCCTGCCCCACCACAGGGCTTTGTCCTGTGATTGTCCAGTCTCTTTTTTTAATGTGGTGCTACTACTACTACCACCCTTGCTGTCCGTTGGCTACCTCTACTACCACCAATACACCTCCACTGCCGTCTGCTACAAGCAGGCCTGAGGCCTGCCCCACCAGAGGGCTTTGTCCTGTGACTGTCCAGTCTCTTTTTTTAATGTGCTGCTACTGCTACTACTACTACCACCCTTGCTGTCTGTGTTGGCTACCTCTACTACCACCAATACACCTCCACTGCCACCCGTCTGCTACAAGCAGGCCTGAGGCCTGCCCCACCACAGGGCTTTGTCCTGTGACTGTCGTCCAGTCTCTTTTTTTAATGTGCTGCTACTACTACTACCACCCTTGCTGTCTGTGTTGGCTAGTCTACCTCTACTACCACCAATACACCTCCACTGCCGCCCGTCTGCTACAAGCAGGCCTGCCCCACCACAGGGCTTTGTCCTGTGACTGTTGTCCAGTCTCTTTTTTTAATGTGCTGCTACTACTACTACCACCCTTGCTGTCTGTGTTGGCTACCTCTACTACCACCAATACACCTCCACTGCCGCCCGTCTGCTACAAGCAGGCCTGCCCCACCACAGGGCTTTGTCCTGTGACTGTCGTCCAGTGTCTTTTAATGTGCTGCTACTACTCACCCTTGTCAATAAAAAGGGTCAATTTTTGGAGGGCTTGTGAAAAGTCATTGCTTGTTGCTTTTACATCCATGTATGGAAGAACCCCGGCAGGCATCTGCCAATAAAAAGGGTCAATTTTTCTAGGGCTTGTGAAAAGCCATTGCTTGTTGCTTTTACATCCATGTATGGAAGAACCCCGGCAGGCATCTGCCAATAAAAAGGGTCAATTTTTGGAGGGCTTGTCAAAAGCCATTGCTTGTTGCTTTTACATCCATGTATGAAAGAACCCCGGCAGGCATCTGCCAATAAAAAGGGTCAATTTTTGGAGGGCTTGTGAAAAGCCATTGCTTGTTGCTTTTACATCCATGTATAGAAGAACCCCGGCAGGCATCTGCCAATAAAAAGGGTCAATTTTTGGAGGGCTTGTGAAAAGCCATTGCTTGTTGCATTTACATCCATGTATGGAAGAACCCCGGCAGGTATCTGCCAAAAAAAAGGGTCAATTTTTGGAGGGCTTGTGAAAAGCCATTGCTTGTTGCTTTTACATCCATGTATGGTAGAACCCCGGCAGGCATCTGCCAATAAAAAGGGTCAATTATTGGAGGGCTTGTGAAAAGCCATTGCTTGTTGCTTTGACATCCATGTATGGAAGAACCCCGGCAGGCATCTGCCAATAAAAAGGGTCAATTTTTGGAGGGCTTGTGAAAAGCCATTGCTTGTTGCTTTTACATCCATGTATGGAAGAACCCCGGCAGGCATCTGCCAATAAAAAGGGTCAATTTTTGGAGGGCTTGTGAAAAGCCATTGCTTGTTGCTTTTACACCCATGTATGGAAGAACCCCGGCAGGCATCTGCCAATAAAAAGGGTCAATTTTTGGAGGGCTTGTGAAAAGCCATTGCTTGTTGCTTTTACATCCATGTATGGAAGAACCCCGGCAGGCATCTGCCAATAAAAAGGGTCAATTTTTGGAGGGCTTGTGAAAAGCCATTGCTTGTTGCTTTTACATCCATGTATGGAAGAACCCCGGCAGGCATCTGCCAATAAAAAGGGTCAATTTTTGGAGGGCTTGTGAAAAGCCATTGCTTGTTGCTTTTACATCCATGTATGGAAGAACCCCGGCAGGCATCTGCCAATAAAAAGGGTCAATTTTTGGAGGGCTTGTCAAAAAGCCATTGCTTGTTGCTTTTACATCCATGTATGGAAGAACCCCGGCAGGCATCTGCCAATAAAAAGGGTCAATTTTTGGAGGGCTTGTGAAAAGCCATTGCTTGTTGCTTTTACATCCATGTATGGAAGAACCCCGGCAGGCATCTGCCACCATAAAGGGTAAATTTTTTGAGGGCTTGTCAAAATCCATTGCTTCTTCTTTTACCACCTTATATGTATGAACCCTGGCAGGCATCTGTCGCCAAAAATGGTTAATTTTTGTACCTTTTTTAACAATGCATTAAGCATACAACATGCACAAGTGCAGTGGTTTCTGTTAGTTATCACCGTGTCCCATCCGTTTTCCTATAGCCATACATGTTGGCGTAACTTTGACACTAACTTTGCCTTAAAGACAGCTCAAAAGTACTTGGATACACTCATGGGTGACCTAAGGGTGTTATACAGGGCTTCTAGGGCTTTTAAACAGTGTTATACACATTTTTAGGGGCTTTCTTGTATTACAGGCTCGGTCAGAACTAGTTCGGTCCGAATCGAACTTTTTCATGAAATTCGGCGAACCTGCCGAACCGAACTTTTCATAAGTTCGCTCATCTCTACACTTAACCCCACGCAACGTCCAAAATTGTGGATCTAGGGCACTTGAGATATGGGGCAGAGACGGGTTATGCCATAAAGGGGTTTCAGACATGATATCCACATAATTGAGCAACTTCTTGGTAGCCAGCCATACCTGTGTGCTATTCTATGGAGTGGGAGTAAACTCCTGAACAATGAAGTCGAACCCTCCAATACAGGCCATAGGTGTGAAACATTCAGATAGGATGCCAAATGGTGCTCACGATTGGGGAGAATTTCCAGTTCTCTCCAGGAAGTGAGATAGCGAAGCTGTCCCGACAGGTAATATAAATAGATATCTGGGAGAGAGGCACCACCCATAGATTTGGGTCTCTGTAGTGTACTTAATTTAAGCTTTGATCTATTGGTTCCCCATATAAAGGACGGAAATAGAGCGTGAACATTTTTGAAGAAAGACTTTGAGACAGGCACTGCAATGTGTTCCAATATGTAAAGGCACTTGGGGAGGACAATCATTTTTATGAGATTAATACGACCAGAAACAGCAAGGGGTAATGAACTCCATATTTTAAATTTGGTTTTAATATAGTCCAACAGAGTTCGTACATTACTATCCAAGTCTGAACTATGGTGTTTGCTAATCATTATCCCGAGATTTTTAAAATTATCAGTTACTTTAAGTCCACATACTGTTGGTTCCCATCCCTGGCCCTGCAATGGCATGAAATATGACTTGTCCCAATTTATTCGTAGAACAGAGAAACCTCCAAACTTGTCAATTAGAGTGATTGCTATGGGCAGAGATTCCGCAGGCTGATGCATAAAGAGAATCATGTCATCAGCATAAAGGCCAATTTTGTCTACCTTCCCTCCAAATTGAACCCCCTGATACATGATATCGTGACGTATAAGCAAGGCTAAGGGTTTTATGGATAAATGGAACAGCAATGGGGATAAGGGGCATCCGTGCCGTGTGCCTCTAGCAAGTTGAAAATATGGGGATAGGATTCCGTTGATTAATATTTGAGCCCAAGGTGATCTATACAATATGGAAACCCACTTTATAAACTGTGACCCGAAACCAAATCGTTGTAGTACCTCTAATAAAAATGGCCATTCAATCGAATCAAACACTTTTGCGGCATCCAATGAGGCCAGCGCCCAATCTTTGTTTAAGGCCATTCCAATTTGCGTCACTACTTGTGTTCTAATGTTATCTGATGTGGACTTTCCTGGCATAAAGCCTGACTGATCTGGGTGAATAATTGTGTGAATGACTGAGTTCAGTCTGGTCGCCAGTATTTTAGTAAGAACATTATAATCACTGTTTAAGAGCGATATAGGTCTATATGACCCGGATTCCAATGGATCCTTGTCTGGCTTTAACAATACAACAATTGTCGCATCACTTAGTGTCTCAGGTAACGTTTCCATCTCTAATGAATGTAGGAGCATTGCATGCATATCAGGAACAACATGTTCCGCATATTTACAATATACTTCAATGGGTATACCATCGGGCCCCGGCGATTTACCCATAGCTAGATCCTTAATGGCTCTCGATACCTCTTCCAAAGTTATATCGGCATCCAGGAGTACTCTATCAAGCTAAGACAATGTGGGAAATGCAATATTATCCAAAAATGAGTGTAGTTCGGGAAAGGTATATGTGACCCTCGAGGAGTATAAATCCCTATAGTATTGGGCGAATCTGTCAGCTATATCAACATTATCCATTACAACATTCCCATCAGCAGCTCTTATTTTAGGAGTAGAGGGGGACTGGCAGTGGCGGATTATCATTAGGGCGTTTCGGGCGGTCGCCCGGGGCCCAAGACTGCCAGGGGGCCCAAGGAGCCTATGACCGCCCGAACCCCCTCATGCCCAGTGGCGTCGCTAGCACCGGAGGGAGCCCCGGTGCCAGGACCGCACCTGTCAGGCGAGGGGAGCTTTGCTTCTACTTAGCAGCCGTGGTCTGTGCTGCTTTAGAAGCTCCCCCTCCAGCCCCCCTTCCCTGCTCTAAACATCTCTGCTGCTAGCTGTCGGGACATGGGGGAGGGGAGACTGTCGGCGGGCTCTGTGCTGTGAGCAGGAGAAGAGCTGCAGTGAAGACATAAAAGGTAAGTGCATGTGTGTTTAATATCCATATTCATGTGTGTTTAATGTCCATATTCATGTATGTTTAATGTCCATATTCATGTATGTTTAATGTCCATATTCATGTATGTTTAATGTCCATATTCATGTATGTTTAATGTCCATATTCATGTATGTTTAATGTCCATATTCATGTGTTTACAAGGTGTACTTTGTGTATAATGTGCATACTCGTGTATAATGTGCCTACTTAGTGTATAATGTGCATACTCGTGTGTACTTTGTGTACTATGCATACTTTGTGTATAATGTGCCTACTTTGTGTACTTTGTGCATAATGTGTGTACTTTGTGTACTGTGCGTACTTTGTGCATAATGTGCGTACTTTGTACTGTGCGTACTTTGTGCATAATGTGCGTACTTTGTGCGTACTTTGTGCATAATGTGCGTACTTTGTGCGTACTTTGTGCATAATGTGCGTACTTTGTGCGTACTTTGTGCATAATGTGCGTACTTTGTGCATAATGTGCGTACTTTGTGCATAATGTGGTACTTTGTGTACTGTGCATACTTTGTGCATAATGTGCCTACTTTGTGCATAATGTGCGTACTTTTTGCATAATGTGCGTACTTTGTGCATAATGTGCGTACTTTGTGTACTGTGCATACTTTGTGCATAATGTGCGTACTTTGTGCATAATGTGCGTACTTTGTGCATAATGTGCGTACTTTGTGCATAATGTGCCTACTTTGTGCATAATGTGCGTACTTTGTGTACTTTGTGCATAATGTGGGTACTTTGTGCATAATGTGCGTACTTTGTGTACTTTGTGCATAATGTGTGTACTTTGTGCATAATGTGCGTACTTTGTGCATAATGTGGTACTTTGTGTACTGTGCATACTTTGTGCGTACTTTGTGCATAATGTGCGTACTTTGTGCATAATGTGCCTACTTTGTGCATAATGTGCGTACTTTGTGTACTTTGTGCATAATGTGCGTACTTTGTGCATAATGTGCATACTTTGTGTACTTTGTGCATAATGTGCGTACTTTGTGCATAATGTCCTTACTTTGTGCATAATGTGCGTACTTTGTGCATAATATGGTACTTTGTGTACTGTGCGTACTTTGTGCATAATGTGCCTACTTTGTGTACTTTGTGCATAATGTGGTACTTTGTGTACTTTGTGCATAATGTGCGTACTTTGTGCATAATGTGCCTACTTTGTGTACTTTGTGCATAATGTGCGTACTTTGTGCATAATGTGCATAATGTGCGTACTTTGTGCATAATGTGCGTACTTTGTGCATAATTTGCGTACTTTGTGCATAATGTGGTACTTTGTGTACTGTGCGTACTTTGTGCATAATGTGCCTACTTTGTGTACTTTGTGCATAATGTGGTACTTTGTGTACTGTGCGTACTTTGTGCATAATGTGCATAATGTGCGTACTTTGTGCATAATGTGCCTACTTTGTGTACTGTGTGTACTTTGTGCATAATGTGCGTACTTTGTGCATAATGTGCGTACTTTGTGCATAATGTGCGTACTGTGTGTACTTTGTGCATAATGTGCCTACTTTGTGTACTAGTGTTTAGGTAGTGTTAGCAATAGTTACGGCGCGGCAGGGTGGTGGTGGAGAAGGGGGGCCCAAGTTTGGGTAACAGCCCAGGGCCCATGGTCTTCTTAATCCGCCACTGGGGACTGGGTATTTTGTCGTACGATATGTGCCAACAATTTACTGGATTGGTTTCCCAATTCAAATTGGGCTTGTTTCATGAAAAAAAAAATTCAGATTCGCTTTACCCTGCAAGAACATCAAGTATTGTCGACCAGCTTTAAGCCAGTTCTGTCTATTAAGGTCAGATGGATCTGTCACATTAATTTTTTCAAGTTCTGTACATTGAGCAGCTAAATCCTCCTCCATTTTTGTTGCATTACGTTTTAAATATGAAATGGTAGACTTGAGGCAACCCCTCAAATACGCTTTAAGGGTGTCCCCTAATTCCAGTGTGCTCAAATGAACTATGTTCTTGTAGGAACGCTGATAGTTGATCAGGGATCCTATCTTGCGTGCCTATAGCCTTCAACCAAAATGGGTGAATTTTCCAGCCCCTAGGAGTAGAGATGAGCGAACCGGGACAACCGAACCTGGTTTCGGTCCGAACATCAGGAAAAGTTCGGTTCGCAGCGAATCCGAACTTCACCGGGTTAGGCCGAACACGTTTTGACCGAACCCTGCGGAGATAGTCACTGTCCAGGGTGCTGAAAGAGTTAAACGATCGTCAGTAACTGTTTCAGCACCCTGGACAGTGACTTCCGATCACAATATACATCAACGTGTAAAAAAAATAGAAGTTCCTACTTACCGAGAACTCCCTGCTTCTTCCTCCAGTCCGACCTCCCGGGATGACGATTCAGTCCAAGTGACCGCTGCAGCCAAGCACAGGCCAATCACAGGCTGCAGCCAATCACAGGCCAATCCCAGGCTGCAGCGGTCACATGGATTGCCGCGTCATCCAGAGAGGTCGGGCTGGATGTCAAGAGAGGGACGCGTCACCGTTGCCTTGGTGATGCGTCCCTCTCGACATCCAGTCCGACCTCCTGGGATGACGCGGCAGTCCATGTGACCGCTGCAGCCTGGGATTGGCCTGTGATTGGCTGCAGCCTGTGATTGGCCTGTGATTGGCTGCAGCGGCCACTTGGACTGAATCGTCATCCAGGAATGTCGGGCCGGATGTCGAGAGGGACGCGTCACCAAGGCAACGGCCGGGAGACCGGACTGGAGGAAGCAGGAAGTTCTCGGTAAGTATGAACGTCCTTTTTTTTTACAGGTTACTCTATATTCTGATCGGAATTCACTGTCCAGGGTGCTGAAACAGTTACTGCCGATCAGTTAACTCTTTCAGCACCCTGGACAGTGACTATTCACTGACGTCGCCTAGCAACGCTGCCGTAATGATGGGTGCACACATGTAGCCACCCGTCATTACGGCAGCTCCATAGACTTCTATGTTCTATCTTTTTCAACGGCACGGGCACCTTCCCGTAAGAAAACGGGAAGGTACCCGTGGCCAATAGAAGTCTATGAGCCCGTTATTACGGGTCGTAAATACGACCCGTAATAACGGGAGTTTTTACGGTCGTGTGCATATATGCAAATGAGCTTTGAAATGGACAACTGGGCGTTTTTTTTTCGTTATGTCCAACTGGGCGTGTATTGTGTTTTTAACTGGGCGTGTTTATGTGTATGACGCTAACCAATCAGTGACCAGTCAGCGTCATACACTCCCCAACATCTGCACTCTCCTCTCCTGAAATATTCTGTGCTGCTGTGAACTCTGCTCTTACCATTACGTAGCTCTCAGTCTGTTACCTCTCCTCCACTCCTGTCCTCAATAACACCTTCACATGATTGGCATGTCACCACCCCGCACAAGATCCGCAAGCTCATCTCCTGAAATACTCTGTGCTGCCTTAAACTCTGTGGACAGGTCAGGATCCTGTTTCTTTTAAATGCTGCTGGGGAACCCGCTCGATCCACTATATAAGGCTGTGCCTCCATCCTCTTCTGCCCCAGTCACTTATTCCCAAGCACTGTAAACTTTCAGATTGGTTGCGCTGTGAATATTCGGAGAACGTGATTGGTTTATGTGCAGGGTAATGAACATACAGACAAGCAGTAGAAGACTGAATTCAATGAAATGCTCAGCCCTTAGTCAGTCTTCTACTGCTTGTCTGTATGTTCATTACCCTGCACATAAACCAATCACGTTCTCCGAATATTCACAGCGCAACCAATCTGAAAGTTTACAGTGCTTGGGAATAAGTGACTGGGGCAGAAGAGGATGGAGGCACAGCCTTATATAGTGGATCGAGCGGGTTCCCCAGCAGCATTTAAAAGAAACAGGATCCTGAAATGTCCACAGAGTTTAAGGCAGCACAGAGTATTTCAGGAGATGAGCGTGCGGATCTTGTGCGGGGTGGTGACTTGCCAATCATGTGAAGGTGTTATTGAGGACAGGAGTGGAGAAGAGGTAACAGACTGAGAGCTACGTAATGGTAAGAGCAGAGTTCACAGCAGCACAGAGTATTTCAGGAGAGGAGCGTGCAGATGTTGAGTGTATGACGCTGACTGGTCACTGATTGGTCAGCGTCATACACATAAACACGCCCAGTTAAAAACACAATGTGTGTCTCTACGGTAACCGATTACAAACAAACCCTGTGATTGGCTGCAGAGGCCGCGGCAGCCTGTGATTGGCTGCAGTGGCCGCAGCAGCCTGTGATTGGCTGCAGAGGCGGTCACGTGATGTGCGTGACCGCCACTACAGCCTGTGATTGGCTGCAGTGGCGACATGGATGAAACGTCATCGCTGGAGGCCGGACAGGAGGAATGTAAGTATGAATGTATTTTTTTATTTTTTTTTATTACATTAAAATTGTATTTTTCGTGCGCCGAGCATGGTACTGTCAAGGTTGCTTAAAGAGTTAGTGCAGCCCATTAAATCTTTCAGCACCCTGGACAGTACCATGCTCGGCGCACGGAAATTACTGGTTCGGTTAGAACTAGTTCGGTCCGAATCTAACTTTTTCGTGAAATTCGGCGAACCAGCCGAACTTTTCATAAGTTCGCTCATCTCTACCTAGGAGGTCTAGGTGGGTCAGATATATGAAGAAAGGCCAGTACAGGAGAGTGATCCAACACACCCCTGGGCTTATATACAACCTGTGGTAATAGGAACATCAATAATGTATTGCCAAATATATAATCAATCCGTGAAAGGGAGTTATGACCCAATGATGAGCAAGAGTACATTTTTGTTGAGCGATGCTCAAAACGAAATAGATCTATCCATCCCAATTCTTCTATCAATACTTTGAGGGACGAGTTAAGCAGCGATCTAGAACAAGAAATCTGTGAAGGTCTAAATCTATCCAACATTACACCCATTACCATATTCATATCCCTCATACACATGAGTTGTGCATTCGGGTACGAGGCAGTAAAGGTTGCAGCCCTGTGGAGTGTAACTAATGAAGCCGGGGGCGGTATATACAGTCCCATAATCACATAAGGGGTATTATTGATGAAAGCGTGTATAAAAACATAACGACCCTCAGTATCCACCTTAACAGTATCAACCTCCCATTTAAGTGATCTATGTACAAGGATAGAAACACTTCTTGAGTATGTGGAGTAACAGGAGTGGCGGGACCATTGGACCCATGGTCTATTCAAGACCTTCAACTTGTCTGGTGTCAAGTGAGTTTCCTGTATGCAAAGAATATGTGGAGCAAATTTTCGTATATGCCAAAAAATCATAGTTCTTTTCCTAGTGGATCCCATCCCCCGAACATTCCGGGACATAACATTAATCCTAGCCATTCATAAAATTGTAAATGAGATATAGAGAATGGGACCCAGTAACAACACAAGCGACATTAAACATAGTATAAGTGTAGCACCTGTGCAAGGTAAAACAGTT
The DNA here is from genome assembly GCF_050947455.1 of Rhinoderma darwinii. Classification (NCBI taxonomy): domain Eukaryota; kingdom Metazoa; phylum Chordata; class Amphibia; order Anura; family Rhinodermatidae; genus Rhinoderma; species Rhinoderma darwinii. Next base: position 581,656,581 of record NC_134687.1, on the reverse strand, counting down.
GACTAACAGACTTCCCTGAGGTCTAACCAGTAATGTAACAGTTGAGAAACAGTAGAATTCAGCATAAGCGATTCTGTTAAGGCAGAGGCGCAGCTAGGTTTACCAGCACCTGGGGCTAAGATTCAGTTTGGCGCCCCCCCCCAACCTCTTTCCCGACATCTCCTTCCCCCTCGCCGTGTTTGTTTTCTCTACCAATCAATGACGTTTCATTTCTTTTCCACATTTCTTTTTATGTAACTCGAGCATAAAAACATTTGAACATTTTACAAGCAATATAGTTCTATACAAAACACCAGAACCAAGCCTAGTACATAAATACAACACCAGCACAAATACAACTCAATTTAGTGCAACCCCTGCCATATAGGTATGTATGGCGTATAACTACGGCTCCCAGCATGGCCCGAACAATGATAAGGATATGCTGGGATTTGCTGTTTCACAAAAAATAAATCATACCATAATCATCTCGCTCCAGATCATACAGTGACTACAGTGCTGTTTAGAGACAGAATAAACATTTACATTAAGTAACTCACCGGTGACGTCTCAGATTCTTGTTCTTTTTCTACATCCTGTCCAGACCTATATGATGACTTCTCCCGGTCACAGCCCATTTCTGAAGTTTGCCGCTCAGATGTCTTCAGCTTCTCACTTTTCCAACATTTCTACACCTATAAACAAAGATAAAGTTATCATTATACCACACACCACGCCCCTAAATATAATAGCACCATAAACTGCACCTCTAATTATAATAGCACCATACACCGTGTCCCATACACACACACACTGTACCCCCTGTAGATAGTGCCTGCCATAGAGCCCCCTGTAGATAGTGCCCCCATATAGCCCACCCCTGTATATAATGTCCCACAAATAGCTCCCCCTATAGTGCTCCACAGATAGCCCACCCCTGTATATAGGCCCCTGTAGATATAGCCCACCCCGGTATATAGTGCTCCACATATAGTCCACCCCTGTATATAGTGCTCCACAGATAGCCCACCCCTGTATATAGCCCCCCGGTAGATATAGCCCACCCCTGTATATAGTGCTCCATAGATAGCCCACCCCTCTATATAGCCCCCCTGTAGATATAGCCCACCCCTGTATATAGTGCTCCATAGATAGCCCATCCCTGTATATAGCCCCCTGTAGATATAGCCCACCCCTGTATATATTGCTCCATATATAGCCCACCCCTGTATATAGCCTCCCTGTAGATATAGCCCACCCCTGTATATGGTGCTCCATAGATAGCCCACCCCTGTATATAGCCCCACTGTAGATATAGCCCACCCCTGTATATGGTGCTCCATAGATAGCCCACCCCTGTATATAGTCCCCCCTGTAGATATAGCCCACCTCTGTATATGGTGCTCCATAGATAGCCCACCCCTGTATATTAGCCCCCCTGTAGATATAGCCCACCCCTGTATATAGTTCTCCATAGATAGCCCACCCCTGTATATAGCCCCCCTGTAGATATAGCCCACCCCTGTATATAGTGCTCCATAGATAGCCCACCCCACTATATAGCCCCCTGTAGATAGAGCCCCCCCGTAGATAAAGCCCCCCCGTAGATAAAGCCCCCCTGTAGATAAAGCCCCCCGTTGATAAAGCCCCCTGTAGATAAAGCCCCCCCATAGATAAAGCCCCCCATAGATAAAGCCCCCCTGTAGATAAAGCCATCCCCCATAGATAAAGCCCCCCTGTAGATTAAGCCCACCCGTAGATAAAGCCACACACTTTTTATTACAATAAAATAAACTATTTAAACTCACCTTAATCCCACTCCCACACCGGCCGGCAGCAATGGAGACCTGCTCTCTTCTGCGCAGGTCTCCTGGGGGTTGAACGAAGCGTCTATGAAAGGCACGATTGGCTGGGCAGGATGACTTACCCTGTCAGTCAGCGCCTTTCATCGACAGAAGCGCAATGTCGCTTCACTGTTACAAAAGAGCTGAATAGCCGGGCACGGAACGTACCCGGCCATTCATTGCTTCTAATTGTACCTGAGTCCTATAGATACAGGTACAATTATATTGCAGGTGGAGGTGGCGCTGGTGCCCCCCTCTAAGTTACACCCGGGGCACATGCGCCGCCTGCCCCCCCTAGCTACGCCCCTGCGCTAAGGTGACGGGAAATCAAGGATGCCAATACATTCCTCTCATCACGGTGGTCGGGCATGTATGTGGGAAGAACCCATGTGTCTCAATATCTATCAGTACCTGCAATAAAAACATAGAAATAAAGTAACGGGCGACAGTATAAGGATATAGTCTTTGCTAGTGAATAATCAGAGAAGAGCTCTAGCCAGCTTCCTCAGCAAGAAATAAGCCAGAATGTCTGGGAGGAGTAACTTAGCGTTGGGGTGAACGGCGTTGTCGGTTCACCCAGTCATCGGCATCCTTAGGAGTTGTGAAGAATAGGGGGCGATCTCCATCCACAACCCAAAGTCTTGCCGGGTATGCCATAGAGTACGAGATGTTCTGATCCCGCAGTCTCCTTTTAACCGACATAAAGGTAACTCTTCTTTCCTGCAGGTCAGCACTAAAATCAGGAAAGATGGAGACCGCTGCTCCATTAAAACAAATTTCCGGTAGCTTGCGAGCCAGTCTCAGGATGAAATCACGGTCGTTGCTTTTTAACAGATGTGCCAACATGGGTCTGGGAGATGCACCCGGCGGTAACGGTTTCGCCGGGACTCTGTGTGCCCGTTCTACGGCAAACGCTGCCGAGAAAACCGCATCAGGAAACAGGTCATGCAGCCATTTCATCATGAAGTCAATCGGATTTTGGCCTTCCACCTTTTTCAGGGAGACCTAGTATTCTAAGATTATTCCAGCGTAACCGGTTTTCTAAATCATCAGATTTTTGTTTCCATAGTTCAGCCGCACTCTCCAATGCTGCAATCTCCTCCGGAACAGGGGCCATCCTGTCCTTCACCTCTGAAATGCGTTCCTTAGCATGTGTCAGTCTCTCACACAGATTATGCATTTCTTGGAGCTTTTCAGCCGCCGATTGACCGCGGGTAGGACCCATTCTGCCCGCTGTGCACCACCACGATCTTCGGTACCGTTACAAAGTACGTTTGGTACAGGTAGGATGTCCGCAGGATGAGTAAAACATGAGTTCAATGCAGAGCTATCGACACATGCGACTGCTCCAGCTGTTCACCTGGCCACGCCTCCGGAGTGCTTCTTGAATTGAGAAGTGGAGACACCATCCTAATTTAGAAAGCGTGTAAACTATTACATGCTTATATTTTACTATGGGATGACCTCTTTTAAAATATATACCCTGGTGAGATTTAATTGTGTGAGATGAACCTTTCAAGATGGGCATCAACCAATATGAAATAACGAGGAAAAAAGTTAAAAAAGAAAGCAGCTGCAGCTCTCCAGTAGTGAAAAAGTTATTGGTATTTATTCACCAAGCATAAAAAAAATTGCAACATTTCAAACCTAATAGGGTCTTTATCAAGCATAAATACAATGATTTAGTGTACACAATATATAGCACATAGTCTATGACATGATTTCTTGTGCATATTTATCATAAATAATCCCCATTATATATAGAAAATATACCTTTATAAAATATCCCAACAGTATCAGTGAAACATATATTCTTATTTACTATAGAGATCGCTAGGAATACAGTGTAAGAAGGACTAAAAGTTAGCATAACATCCATTCAGCGTTTATCCACATTCACTGCGCATGACCAACACTGATAGTTACTATGGACACAGCGTCCTCTACTACACAACATGGAGGAAACTGCGCATAACCAAACAGCATTAGCCACCCCTCTGTCACTCTGAACAGAACGTCCCCATACGTTTTTAGTCATTCAATCCCCCATATGTAGGCAAACCCCACTTTCATCTTTAAACAAAACATCATAATATCTTTTTCAAAAGAAAAAAACATTGTTCCACACACAAAGCCAGAAGGCTACCCGGACAACAGGGATAAAAAGGATAAGTCTTCAAACAGGTCTTGATCGATACCAGATTCCCATGGCTTCATAGCACATTGTGTGTCTGGTTCTCTTCAATAATAGTGCAATAAACATCTATAAGAAAATGGATAGAAGAAAAGTTACATTAAAAAACATAACCATTGGCTGGGCACTCCATAATAAATCTAACCTTTCCGTGATGATGCTACTAGAATCACACACGGGAACACATAGTTAACAGATACCGGTAACCCTAAACTCCTTGTTGGGTACTTGTGTTTCAAGGTTCAAGCTAATAAATCCATTTCAATGCAAGCTTTTTTAAAGCCTTTTCTCTATCTCCCCCTTTCTTCATGGGAAACACGCCTTCTATCATTTTGAAACGCAGTTGCGAAATATTATGCCTAGATGTAATAAAATGGTCAGGGACAGGTAATTAAATTTTCTCACCTCTATTTGTGTACTTATGCTAATTTATTCATGTCTGACATTCATGGGTAGCCTCCCCAACGTACAAATATCCACAAGATGACATATATAACAAAGCTAGACTGACATGTAAAAAATTGCTTCACATTGTATACCTTGCCCGTCCTCGGATGCATAAAGGTCTCTCTTCTTTACTGTTGCAACTGCAACATTCTAAACAAGGGAAACATCCCTTCTTAGTGATATTTGTCTTATTTTGTGGACCTATATCCACCCGTGCCAGTTGATCTCTTAAATTAGAAGATCTCCTAAAGGACATCGTTGGAGGGTCTTGAAACTCTATCGTTCCTGGAACTGTATCACTTAGTATAGGGCAATAATCTTTAAGTATTTTGAAATTTTTTCCACTAATAGATGAATAAGTGGATACAAAAGGGATCCTTTTATGTACCTTTTTTTTAGGATTATTCTTGAGAAGATCTCCTCGTTCAAGCCCCCTTACTTTAGTCATAGCCCTCTCCAGAATTGGTTTTGGGTAACCTCTTTTGATAAATTTATTGCACATAGGGTTCAACCTATCATCGACAATTACGTCATCTGATCTGCCAGTAGTTGACTATCTAGCAGAAATTCCACTGTGCCGATTGGATGACAGCTCTTAAAATGTAGTAAATTATTTCAGTCAGATCGGTGGTCAATACATTCTCCCTTTTTATCACAACTTTTTCCAGAAACTGTAGTTCTCCTTAGAGTATACTATAGTAAATTGGAGTTCCGGAAAATGGTAATTAATTTCATCTTTAAAGTCCAACAATATTTGTTCACTATTATTCCACATAAAGAAGACATCATCTATGTGCCTCATCCAGCCCATCACAAACTGGAAGTGATTGGATGGGTACACAAATTTCTCCTCAAAATATGACATAAGTTGGTGCGATACTGGATCCCATAGCTGTACCACTGCACTGTACATAAAAGTAATATCACAAACTGCCCATGTAGAAAATGAAACACTGTCATATGTAGATAATGCCACATACTTCCCTTGTAGATAGTGCCACACTGCCCCCTGTAGATAATGCCACATACTGCACACTGCCCCTGTAGATGCCACAAATTGCCCATATAGAAAGTAAAACACTGCCCCTTGTAGATAGTTTCACTTTCTGTGATGTAAATCGCACCATAGTGCCCCTGTAGATAATGCCACAGTGCCCATGTAGATAGTGTCACATGCTGTCCATGTAGATAGTGCCACAGTGCTCCTGTAGATAATAAGAAGTTGAAGGAACACGGCGCCTGACAGGTAAGTACTCAATCGATGTATATGTTTTAGGTATTTTTATTGTGTAAAAAAACAAAACACTACGCGTTTCAGGAAGGGAGCTGTCCGGTCCTGAAACGCATAGTTTTTTGACAATAAAAATGCATTTTTCCTTCAACTGCAATTTTTCCTTCAACTTCTTGTTTTCGTTTCCCCGAGCATAGAGATTTTCACCCGTGGGATAGCAGCGGGTGGCAGCCGGCACCTAAAAAGATCATAACCATCATTCATGCAAAGCAGTAGTGTTGTGCCTACACTTGCACAACTTTACCAGGTTAGTAACCCAGCTCACTTTCTACTGCTCTTGACTCCTAGTCCATACAATATTACCTTAGAGGAGCGCCATTGTCCTCCTCTCTCCTGTTTCCTCTTTTCATATATCCTGTAGATCAGGGGTAGAGATGAGCGAACCGGGACAACCGAATCCGGTTTCGGTCCGAACGTCCGGAAAAGTTCGGTTCGCAGCGAATCCGAACTTCACCGGGTTCGGCTGAACCTGTTTTGACCGAACCCGGTCAAAAATATTATACAAATCGCTAGCCACTTGTCTCTATCATTTACTGATAGAGAAAAGAGGCTGCTGATTAAAAATAAAATAAAAAGCATTTCATACGTACCCGGTCGTTGTCTTGGTGACGAGTCCCTCTTCTTCCTCCAGTCCGACCTTCTTTTCTGACGCGGCAGCCTGTGATTAGCTGCAGAGGCCTCTGCAGCCTGTGATTGGCTGCAGAGGCCTCTGCAGCCTGTGATTGGCTGCAGCGGTCACATGGGCTGTAACGTCACCCAGGAATGTCGGGCCGGATCTCGAGAGGGACACGTCACCAAGGCAACGGCCAGGAGACCGAACTGGAGGAAGCAGAAAGTTCTCGGTAAGTATGAACGTCTTTTTTTTTTACAGGTTACTCTATATTGTGATCGGTAGTCACTGTCCAGGGTGCTGAAACAGTTAGGCTGGGTTCACACGACCTATTTTCAGACGTAAACGAGGCGTATTATGCCTCGTTTTACGTCTGAAAATAGGGCTACAATACGTCGGCAAACATCTGCCCATTCATTTGAATGGGTTTGCCGACGTACTGTGCAGACGACCTGTTATTTACGCGTCGTCGTTTGACAGCTGTCAAACGACGACGCGTAAAAATACAGCCTCATCAAAAGAAGTGCAGGACACTTCTTTGGACGTTTTTGGAGCTGTTTTCTCATAGACTCCAATGAAAACAGCTCCAAAAACGGACGTAAAAAAACGGCGCAAAAACGGCGCGAAAAAACGCAGCGAAAAATGCGAGTTGGTCAAAAAACGTCTGGAAAAAAAAGGGTCGGTTTTCCCTTGAAAACAGCTCTGGATTTTCAGACGTTTTTGGTCACTACGTGTGCACATACCCTTACTGCCGATCAGTTAACTCTTTCAGCACCCTGGACAGTGACTATTTACTGACGTCGCCTAGCAACGCTGCCGTAATGACGGGTGCTCACATGTAGCCACCCGTCATTACGGGGCCTCATGCACACGACCGTAAAAACACCCGTTATTACGGGTCGTAATTACGACCCGAAATAGCGGGCCCATAGACATCTGTTAGCCACGGGTACCTTCCCGTTTTCTCACGGGAAGGTGCCCGTGCCGTTAAAAAGATAGAACATGTTCTATTTTTTTATTTTACGGGCCGTGCTCCTATACTTTATAATGGGAGCACGGCTCGGAAAAACGACCGGCTGCCCGTGGCCGGCAGTGCTCATCTCCTGAAATACTCTGTGCTGCCTTAAACTCTGTGGACAGGTCAGGATCCTGTTTCTTTTAAATGCTGCTGGGGAACCCGCTCGTTCCACTATATAAGGCTGCGCTACAGTGCAGCATTTAAAAGAAACAGGATCCTGACCTGTCCACAGAGTTTAAGGCAGCACAGAGTATTTCAGGAGATGAGCGTGCAGATTCAGTGCTGCTGTGAACTCAGCTCTTAACATTACGTATCTCTCAGTCTGTTACCTCTCCTCCACTCCTGTCCGCTATAACACCTTCATGATTGGCAAGTCACCACGTAATGGTAAGAGCAGAGTTCACAGCAACACAGAGTATTTCAGGAGATGAGCGTGCGGATCTTGTGCGGGGTGGTGACTTGCCAATCACGTGAAGGTGTTATTGAGGACAGGAGTGGAGGAGAGGTAACAGACTGAGAGCTACGTAATGGTAAGAGCAGAGTTCACAGCAGCACAGAATCTGCACGCTCCTCTCCTGAAATACTCTGTGCTGCTGTGAACTCTGCTCTTACCATTACGTAGCTCAGTCTGTTACCTCTCCTCCACTCCTGTCCTCAATAACACCTTCACATGATTGGCAAGTCACCACCCCGTGTTATAGAGGACAGGAGTGGAGGAGAGGTAACAGACTGAGAGCTACGTAATGGTAAGAGCAGAGTTCACAGCAGCACTGAATCTGCACGCTCATCTCCTGAAATACTCTGTGCTGCCTTAAACTCTGTGGACAGGTCAGGATCTTGTTTCTTTTAAATGCTGCACTGTAGCGCAGCCTTATATAGTGGATCGAGCGGGTTCCCTAGCAGCATTTAAAAGAAACAGGATCCTGACCTGTCCACAGAGTTTAAGGCAGCGCAGCACAGAGTATTTCAGGAGAGGAGCGTGTGATTGGCTGCAGAGGCGGTCACGTGGGATGAAGCGTCATCCCTGGAGGCCGGCCTTCTGACGTCATCCTGACGTGCGTGACCGCCACTATATCCTGTGATTGGCTGCAGCGGCGACATGGATGAAACGTCATCGCTGGAGGCCGGACAGCAGGAATGTAAGTATGAACGTATTTTTTATTTTTTTTTATTACATTTAAATTGTATTTTCCGCGCGCCGAGCATGTACTGTCAAGGTTTCTGAAAGAGTTAGTGCAGCCCATTAACTCTATCAGCACCCTGGACAGTACCATGCTCGGTGCACGGAAATTACAGGTTCGGTCCGAACTAGTTCGGTCCGAATCGAACTTTTTCGTGAAATTCGGCGAACTAGCCGAACCGAACTTTTCATAAGTTCGCTCATCTCTAATCAGGGGTCTCAAACTCGGCCGGGTAAGTGGGCCACATATAGAAAAAATTAGACGTTGGTTGACGGGCCACATTTCAACAATCCAATTTTCCAATTTGTGTCGCTAAATGCAGTCCGACGGCTCAGTTGGCAGTTTTTGGCAGACACACAAATGTCAAGATTGGGCAGCCCCTTTTAAGATAGTGCCACAGAGTCCTCTGTATATACTGCTACAGTGCCCTCTGTAGATACTGCCACAGTGCCCTCTGTAGATACTGCCACAGTGCCCTCTGTAGATAATGCCACAGTGCCCTCGGTAGATAATACTACACACCCCTAGATAATGCCACAGTGGCCTATGTAGATACTGCCACACACTCCTAGATAATGCTACAGTGCCCTCTGTAGATGCTGCCACAGTGCCCTCTGTAGATGCTGCCACAGTGCCCTCTGTAGATGCTGCCACAGTGCCCTCTGTAGATGCTGCCACAGTGCCATATATGGACAGTGATGTCAGGCGCTTGCCCAGAGCTGGAGTCCTGGAGCAGAGCCGCTTCTAGCACTCTGCCTGGGACTCCAGCTGTGCTCCTGACATCACTGTCCAGCTCTGGGGAAGCCCTAGACATCGCTTTTCATATGTGGACAGCAATGTCTGGGGATTCCACAGAGTCCCGGAGCAGAGCCTATACTAGCACTCTGCCAGTGACTCCGTTCTGGGGAAGACCCTGACAACTCTGTCCATATATGGACAGCGATGTCAGGAAATTTCACAAAGTCCCGGAGCAGAGCCTATACTAGCACTCTGCACGGGACTCCGCTCTGGGGAAGACCCTGACGACACTGTCCATATATGGACAGCGATGTCAGGGAATTCCACAGAGTGCCGGAGCAGAGCCTGTACTAGCGCTCTGCCTGGGACTCCGCTCTGGGGAAGACCCTGACAACACTGTCCATATATGGACAGCGATGTCAGGGAATTTCACAGAGTCCCGGAGCAGAGCCGATACTAGCGGCTCTGTGTCCCGCGGGCCGCAGATGACAGCCTCAGGGGCCACATGCGGCCCACGGGCCGCGTGCTTGAGACCCCTGCTTTAGATAATGTCACATACTGCCCATGTATATAATGCCCCCTGTAGATAGTGCCACATTCACCTTCCCGCGCTGTTATTTCCTCCAGCAATGCAGGCCTGGTCTTTTGTGACCAGGCCTGCTCCAGTGTAATGACGCAGGCAGCACGAAGACGTCATTGCGCCAAATTCATTATAAGAAAAACAAGTTTCCTTGCCTCGCCAACTTTGTCAATTGTATCCGCATCCTAAGGACGCAGATATAATTGACTCCCTAGTATATGGAGCTGCTACTGGGACCTTTGGCAGGGGGCCCCTGTGGGGATTGGGGACCTGTGCAATTGCCCAGTTTGCCCCCCTAATGCCGGCTCTGCTGCCAGAGTGAGGGTTGCTCTTTGTTAGAGGCTTTCTCCTCAGGCTATTGAGGGGGATCCCATGCAGGGGGCCTCCCTCTATGACATGCATATATACTAACAGGGTATATGAATAGGAGGAACCCCTTTAAGGCTTTCATCTTTGGGAGATAGAAAAAAAATAAAGCTCCTCACACACTTCAGATTTGAGAAAAACCCATAAGGGTTTCCTTCCATAAGGACCAGGACATTTTTAATTTTTTCATTTTCGCTTTTCCCTCCCCGCCTTCCAAGAGACATAACGTTTTTATTTTTCCGTCATCATAGCCGTATGAGGGCTTGTTTTTTGGGGGACAAGTTCTATTTTTTAATGGCACTATTTAAAGTACCTTATAATGTAATGGGAAACTGGAACAAACTTTTTTTTGTGGGGTTGAATTGTAAAGCAAAATGTGATTCCTCCATTGTTTCTTTGGTTTTGTTTTTATGAATTTCACCGTGCAGTATTTACGACAACTTAACTTTATTCTGCAGTCCAATATAATTACAGCAACACCAAATGTATATACTTTTTTGTGATGTACTACGTTTGCAAAGAAAAAATGTTTTGTTAAAAAAAAAAAATAGTTGTGTGTCACCATATCCTGAGACCCATAACTTTTACATTTTTTCTGTTGATTGAGTGGCGTGATGGCTTATTTTTTTGAGGGGCGAGCTGTAGTTTTTATTGGTACAATTTTTTGGTACATACAACTTCTTGATTACTTTTTATTATTTATGTTTTATTTTTTACAGTGTTCAACCGGTGGATTAAATAATGTTATATTGTAATAGGTTAGACTTTTACGGATGCGGCAATACTAATTACCGTATTTTTCAGACTATAAGACGCAGTTTTTAGCAAGAATAAATAGTTGCCAGCCCACTCGATACACTGCAGGTGTCAGCTGTGTTTTACAGGATATGTCAACAATGTCAGATAGATACGGGTCCTACCTCTGGGACCCACACCTATCTCTAGAACGGGGTCCCCTAAATCCCGTTCTAGCTTTTTGTGCTCTCCCGGCCACTTGATTACATGTCGAGTTACTGAAACAGCGTAACTCGCTGAGCTACGCTGTTTCCGTAACCCCCATAGAACTGAATAGTAGTTATGGAAACAGCGTAGCTCGCATACTACACTGCGTCTGTAACTGCCATTCACTACTATGAGAGTTACGGAAACAGCGTAGCTCACGAGTTACACTGTTTCCGTAACTCATCCACGTATTGCAGTGTATTGTACCAGGGATCTACTGATTGCTGGTTCAAGTCCCCTAGGGGAACTATTAAAATGTGTAAAAAAAAATGTTAGATACATTTTCAGGAGTGTAAAAAAATATTAAAAGTTAAAAAAAACAAAACCTTTTCCCATTTATTCCCAAGCACAATGTAACAAATAAAAAAAAATTGGTATCGCTGTGTCCATAAAAGTCAGTTCTATTACAATATAGCATTATTTAGCTCGCACGGTGAACGGAGTAAAAAATAATAATTTTAAGACACCAGAATCGTTTTTTGGTCACCTTACCGCTAAAAAATAAATAAATAAAAAGTGATCAAAAAAGAATATGTACTAAAAAACTACAGCTGCTCCCGACAAAAATAAAGCCCTCACACTGCTCAATCGATGAAAAAATATAACAGTTATGGCTCTCGGAATGTGGTAAACAGAACAAATAGTATTTACTTTGTAAAAGTAGTAAAATATGAAATCATTTTTTTCTTATTTTCTATTGTCTAAAACCTGGGTAAGTCTTGTAGTCAGGTGCATATAGTCCGAAAAATATGTACGTTTATTTTTTTTAAAATAAGAAAAGGGTTTTTATTGAAACTTTTAAGATTTTTTATTTTTTGTACATTACTAAAACCTTTAACTATTTACATTTTTTTTTTAGTTCCACTAGGGGACTTGAACAAGTTGTTATATTGCTGGTAGAATACACTGCAATATTTATGTATTGCAGTATAATGTGATTTTTAACAGCCTCTATTGAGCTTTGCTTCTGGCAGGACTTAAAGGGGTTTTCCCATGAGAGACATTTATGACACATTCACAGGATATGTCATAAATGTCAGATAGATGCGGGTCCTACCTCTGGGACCCGCACCTATCTCCAGAACGGGGCCCCCTAAACCCCGTTCAGCCGCTGTGTGTTACAGCTGAATGAGGTGTTTTCCGACCATGAAAAACGTTATATGGTCATGAGTTACGTAAACAGCGGAGTTACGCTGTTTACGTAACTCCAGTTGTTCTGAATGGCAGTTACAGAAGCAGCATATCATGCGCGCTACTCTGTTTCCGTAACTACCATTAAGTTCTAAGACTTACGTAAACAGCGTTGCCTCAAGAGTTACGCTGTTTACGTAACTCACGACCATATAAATTTTTTCATGTTCGGAAAACACCTCATTCAGCCGCAACACACAGCGGTGGGACCCGCATCTGTCTGACAGTTATGACATATCCTGTGGATGTGTCATAAATGTCTCTCGTGGGAAAACCCCTTTAAAGAGGCTCTGTCACCAGTTTATAACTGCCCTATCTTCTACCTAATCTAATAGGTGCTTTAACCCCTTCCCGACATTTGACGTATGGGTACGCCATGGAAAGCCTATGCTTCCCGCATTTTGCCGTATTCATACGCCAAATGCCGGCTCAGAAGCTGAGTTGGTGCCATCATCGCCGGATGTCAGCGGTATTTTACAGCTGACATCCGACTATAATGGCAGGGACAGAAATTAGCTTCGATCCCCGCCATTAATCCCTTAAATGCAGCGCTCAAATGCGATCGCTGCATTTAAGGTGTTAATGTTGCCGGGGATCCGGTGGCTGCAATGGCAACCGGAGGCCTAATACTGGCCTCCCGGTCTGCCTAGCACGGAAGCTGGTCAGGACCCGCCCGGCGTCGGAGCCTAAACGCCTTCCATAGCCGCCGGCAAGATGGTGCCGGCTCAGGAGCTGAGCCGGCATCATCAGCGGTGGATGTCAACTGTATGTTACAGCTGACATCCACCTGTAATGGCAGGAACCGGAGCTAGCTCCTATCCCTGCCATTAACCCCTTCGATGCCGCGATCGAAAGCAAACGCCGCATCTTAGCGGTTGCTAGCAGATCGCCAGCCCTGGCATGCAATCAGGGCTGCCGACTGCTCCTATGGCAACAGGAGACACAATGGCCTCCTGCTCTGCCATTACGGAATTTAGATTATTTTATTGTTTTTTTACCCCATTATTATACCACCTGACTATGCACCTGATGTACTCTGCCCAGCTTACATACAGTGAAGGAAATAAGTATTTGATCCCTTGCTGATTTTGTAAGTTTGCCCACTGTCAAAGACATGAACAGTCTAGAATTTTTAGGCTAGGTTAATTTTACCAGTGAGAGATAGATTATATTTAAAAAAAAGCAGAAAATCACATTGTCAAAATTATATATATTTATTTGCATTGTGCACAGAGAAATAAGTATTTGATCCTCTACCAACCATTAAGAGTTCAGGCTCCTCCAGACCAGTTACACGCTCCAAATCAACTTGGTGCCTGCATTAAAGACAGCTGTCTTAAATTGTCACCTGTATAAAAGACTCCTGTCCACAGACTCAATTAATCAGTCTGACTCAAACCTCTACAACATGGGCAAGACCAAAGAGCTTTCTAAGGATGTCAGGGACAAGATCATAGACCTGCACAAGGCTGGAATGGGCTACAAAACCATAAGTAAGACGCTGGGTGAGAAGGAGACAACTGTTGGTGCAATAGTAAGAAAATGGAAGACATACAAAATGACTGTCAATCGACATCGATCTGGGGCTCCATGCAAAATCTCACCTCATGGGGTATCCTTGGTCCTGAGAAAGGTGAGAGCTCAGCCGAAAACTACACGGGGGGAACTTGTTAATGATCTCAAGGCAGCTGGGACCACAGTCACCAAGAAAACCATTGGTAACACATTACGCCGTAATGGATTAAAATCCTGCAGTGCCCGCAAGGTGCCCCTGCTCAAGAAGGCACATGTACAGGCCCGTCTGAAGTTTGCAAATGAACATCTGGATGATTCTGAGAGTGATTGGGAGAAGGTGCTGTGGTCAGATGAGACTAAAATTGAGCTCTTTGGCATTAACTCAACTCGCCGTCTTTGGAGGAAGAGAAATGCTGCCTATGACCCAAAGAACACCGTCCCCACTGTCAAGCATGGAGGTGGAAACATTATGTTTTGCGGGTGTTTCTCTGCTAAGGGCACAGGACTACTTCACCGCATCAATGGGAGAATGGATGGAGCCATGTACCGTCAAATCCTGAGTGACAACCTCCTTCCCTCCACCAGGACATTAAAAATGGCTCGTGGCTGGGTCTTCCAGCACGACAATGACCCGAAACATACAGCCAAGGCAACAAAGGAGTGGCTCAAAAAGAAGCACATTAAGGTCATGGAGTGGCCTAGCCAGTCTCCAGACCTTAATCCCATCGAAAACTTATGGAGGGAGCTGAAGATCCGAGTTGCCAAGCGACAGCCTCGAAATCTTAATGATTTACAGATGATCTGCAAAGAGGAGTGGGTCAAAATTCAATCTAACATGTGTGCAAACCTCATCATCAACTACAAAAAACGTCTGACTGCTGTGCTTGCCAACAAGGGTTTTGCCACCAAGTATTAAGTCTTGTTTGCCAAAGGGATCAAATACTTATTTCTCTGTGCACAATGCAAATAAATATATATAATTTTGACAATGTCATTTTCAGTTTTTTTTTAAATATAAGACTTACCCCTGAGGAAGCCACTTTGTGGCGATACGCGTGGGGTTTCTTTCCCCTTTTTTCCCCCATATAGCCTGAGATATAGGACATGCTGATCTGATGTTTAACTGATGCAACATTTTTACATACTCTATTCAAGATTAATGCATTGCATGTCTGCTCTGGGGGTTTAGGTGAGTGTAAGGAGGTAGCTATTTGCTAGCCACTTATCAGGGTGGCATTCCTCCTTCAGTGATTTGTATATGGCATATCATATGCTATTTTAAATGTTTTTAACTTCTATGTAGTGTTTTTGTATTCAATAAACGGTTATTTTGCATATTCATATGGTTATTCTTTGAAAGTTATACCCGTTGCCTTATACATACCCATTTGTTTTGCTTTATACATAGGTCTGAAAGTATGTGTAACTCTCAAGAAGCTTTTACTGAGAAAAGTAAGTAGACAAATTATTGTACTAGAACAATTAAACTGGACATGTCAGATGTGCAGGTTTTGTGGATTGATGAGTCTAAAGCCTTATTCAAGCGTGTGTTAAATCTTGTGTGTGAAATCTTTTTTCACGGACCCCACATAGACTTGCGTCTATTTAGTGATCCATCCTATTTTTCACACGACCTGTTAACACTTTCAGGACCGAGCTAATTTTGGCCTTCATGACCAGCCCCATTTTTTCAAATCTGACATGTGTCAATTTATGTGGTAATAACTCTGGAATTTAATTTTTACAAGAATAAAGAATAAAAAGCACCCTAAAACTTGTAAAGCTATTTCTCCCGATTACGGCAATACCTCATATGTGGTAGTAAATTGCTGTTTGGACCCATGGCAGAGCTCAGAAGGGAAGGAGCGCGATTTGGATTTTGGAGCGCAGATTTTGCTGGATTGGTTTTCAGTGCCATGTCACGTTTGCAACGTCCTGGAGGACCAAAACAGTGGAAACCCCCCAAAATTTACCCCATTTTGGAAACTACACCCTCAAGGAATTTTTCTGGGTATATAGTTAGCATTTTGACCCAACAGTCGTTTTGTTGAATTTAGTGGAATTAGACTATGAAAATTAAAATCTACTTTTTTTCTGATATAACATAGAAATATTTAATTTTACAATGACTAAAGGAGAAAAAGTACCCCAAAATTTGTAAAGCAATTTCTCCTGATTATGGCAATACGCTATTTGTGGTAATAAACTGCTGTTTGGACCCACGACAGGACTGAGAATGGAAGCAGTGCTATTTGGCTTTTGGAGCTCAATTTGGCTGGAATAGTTTTCGGGTGTTATGACATATTTGCAAAGCCCCTAAGGTACCAAAATAGTGGAAACACCCCAAAACTGACCCCATTTTGGAAACTACACACCTTAAGGAATCTATCTAGCAGTATAGTGAGCATTTAGACCCAACAGGTCTTTTGCAAAATTTATTAGAATTAGGCTGTGAAAATGAATTTTGTCACAGCGCGAGGTGTGGACCCACTGGGCCGTAGCGCATAGCGGGATAGCAGCTGGCCAACTAGGTACAATACAATGTCTATAGTCCAGAAAGGGTACCTGAGGCAATGTAGACTTTAGCGGAGAAACAACTTCACTTTCACTTTGGATGGCACAGTAGATGCAGCGGAAGACACGACTTGACTTTCACTGTAGATGGCACAGGGGCACGGTAGCATGGGATACAGGGTACAGGCAGCAGGAACGAGTAACACTAGGGAACTGAAAAACAATAGGAGACAATTTGCAAGACAAACTTTAGGTATACATCAATGCTCAGGCATGGATCAAGTGGGCAGAGCCCTTTTTATAGTCCAGCAGCATTCCGGGTAATTACTGATTATTAACAACTGGACGCGTACTGGCCCTTTAAGGCCGTCCACGTGCGGGCGCGCGCCCTGCGGGAAACAGTCTCTGAACGCAGAAGTGAGTGCCGGCGTCTCCCTAGAGACAGATGTCCATGGCCGCGGCCATCAGAGGGTAAGTCTGAACGACGGTCTGCGGCCATAGACGTTACAGTATCCCCCCTCTTATGCCCCCTCTTCTTGGGGCCAGAGTGGGAGAGAAATCTCTTCACGAGGACTGGGGCATCGATGTTCTCCTCTGGCTCCCAAGACCTCTCTTCTGAACCAAATCCCCTCCAATCCACCAAATAAAACGTCCTTCCTGCCACTTTTTTGGCCCGGATCTCCCTCACTTCAAAAGTCCCTGACGAGCCGCCAGGAGCCACTGCGGAACTAGAAGTCCTGGAGTAGTGGTTCAGGACCACGGGCTTCAGCAAGGAGACATGGAAGGAGTTAGGGATCTTGAGGGTAGGAGGCAGCCGAAGCTTGTAAGACACAGGATTGATTTTTAGCAGAATCTCGAAGGGTACGAGGAACCTGGGAGCAAACTTGCAAGACGACACCCTCAGCCGGATTTTCCTGGAAGACAGCCAGACCTTCGTACCTGGAAGAAACTGGGGAGGTTCTCGTCTTCTAGTGTCTGCCTTTCTCTTCATGCGGTCAACCGCCAGCAGAATAGAAGATCGTGTCTGTTGCCATATCTGCAGAAAGTCCCTGAAGGTAGAGTCGGCTGCAGGCACCTGGGACATAGTAGAGACAGGAAGAGGTATTCGAGGATGTTGGCCATAGCCGATGAAGAACGGACTGGAGGGGGTGGACTCACTAGTATGGTTATTATAGGAGAATGCAGCACATGGGAGCAGCTGCACCCAGTCATCATGCCGTCTGGAGATAAAGTGCCGCAGATTGTTCTCCATAATCTGGTTAACCCTTTCGACTTGTCCATTGGACTGAGGATGATAAGCCGAGAAGAAGTCCAACTTCACACCGAGGAGGCCGCAGAGTGGTCTTCAGAACTTCGAGGTGAACTGGACCCCTCGTTCTGAGACAATATGCAGAGGCAAGCCGTGGAGCCGGAAGATGTGTTGAATGAAGAGATCAGCCAGTCAGTGGAACGAAATGAGCCATTTTAGAAAATCGATCCACTACACCTCAGACTACACTGCATCCAGCAGAGAGAGGCAGATCAGTAACAAAGTTCATTGCAATATGTTGCCATGGGGCATCAGGCACAGGCAGTGGTTGGAGCAGACCAGCTGGTCTGGAGTGGGCAACTTTATTTGCTGCGCATACCGTACAGGAGGAGACAAAGTCTGTGACATCTTTGGGCAGCGTAGGCCACCAGAACTTACTCGGGTCTTACGGGCACCCGCATGGCCTGCCAGCTTAGAACAATGACACCAGCGAAGGATTCTTCCTCTCTCTGCCAGATGTACAAAAGTCCTTCCCGGAGGAATGTCACTAACTTGCAGAGGGTTAACAGAATAGATGCAGGAAGGGTCGATAATATTCTGTGGAGACTCTACGGTGTCCTCTGTTTCAAACGACCTAGACCAGGCATTGGCCCTCACATTCTTGTCGGCAGGTCGGTAGTGGAGCTCGAACTTGAACCGAGCCAAGAACAGCGACTACCTGGCTTGACAAGGATTCAGCCGTTGGGCCGTCTGAAGATAGGTTAGGTTCTTGTGGTCCGTGAAGACAAGGATAGGATGCGCTGCGCCTTCTATTAGGTGTCTCCACTCCTGCAGGGCCAGCTTGATGGCCAGTAACTCCCGATCCCCAATCGAGTAGTTGTGCTCTGTGGGAGAAAACAGCTTGGAGTAGTAGCCACATACCACAGTCTTGCCTTTCGAACCTCTCTGGAACAAGAGTGCGTCAGCACCAACAGAGGAGGCGTCCACCTCCAACGAAAACTGTAGAGATACATCGGGATGATGAAGAATAGAGGCTGACGTGAAGGCCTTTTTTAAGGTTTTGAACGCAGCCTCTGCCTCCGGAGTCCACACCTTGGCATTCATGCCCTTTTTGCTAAGAGTAGAGATGGGAGCAGTCAATGAAGAGAAGTTGGAAATGAAAAGCCGGTAGAAGTTGGCGAATCCTAGGAAGCGTTGTATGGCCATTAAGCCTTGGGGGTATGGCCATTCAAGGACAGTCTTTACCTTCTCAGGGTCTATTTTGAGGCCCTGATCAGAGATGATATAGCCCAGGAAGGGTATAGACTTTCTTCCAAATATGCACTTCTCCAGCTTGGCATAGAGATGATTCTCCCTTAATCGCAGCAGAACCTGGTGGACATGACTCTGATGAGTTACTGGATCTGGGGGAAAAAAATCAAAATGTCATCGAGCTACACCACAACACAGACATAGAGGAGATCACGTAAAATGTAATTGACAAATTCTTGAAACACTGCAGGGGCGTTACACAGACCGAAGGACATAACCAGGTATTCGTAGTGTCCATCACATGTTTTAAATGCAGTCTTCCACTCGTCACCCTGACGAATCCGGATTAAATTGTAGACCCCACGCAGGTCTAGTTTAGAAAAAAATCTTGCCACCCGAATGCGATCAAACAGTTCAGAGATTAACGGAAATGGGTATCTGTTCTTTGCCGTGATCTGGTTGAGACCCCGGTAGTCAATACAGGGTTGGAGGGATCCATCCTTTGTCTTGACAAAGAAAAACCCGGCTCTGGCCGGGGATGAGGATTTCCGTATGAAGCCCCTCTCAAGATTCTCCTTAATGTAGGATGACATAGACTGAGTCTCTGGCAAGGAGAGAGGGTATACTGTACTGCGGGGAGGAGACGGGTCAGGAACTAAGTCGATAGGACAATCATAAGCTCGATGTGGTGGAAGAGTCCCTGCTTCCTTCTTGTCGAAGACATCCGAGAACAGAGAGTAACAAGGAGGCAACCCTGCCAATGACTGAGACGGAAGAGACTGAGGCGGATGGATATGCCCCAGGCAGCGGTTGAGACACTTAGGACCCCACTGGAGAACCTCTCCAGAGTTCCAAGCCAGAATTGGGGCATGTAGATGAAGCCAAGGCAAACCCAGCAGCACGGGGTTGACAGCCGTGGGCAGGACAAATAGGGAGATGAGCTCAGAGTGAAGAGCTCCCACTTGAAGCCTCAACGGCTTGGTCACTGACAAAATTCGGTAAGGCAGTGACAGTCCATCTACTGAGGCAACGATCAACAGCATTTCCAGCAGAACAGTGGGCAAATGAAGAAAGTCCTCCAGGTCTTGACAAATGAAATTGGAGAGCCAGAGTCCAGATAGGCAGAGACCGGATGGGGCCTATTGCCAGCGACGATGGTCACAGGAATGAACAGTTTGGAGGAGACTTCTCTATTAAATGCTATATAGCCCATGGTTGTCTCTCCAACCAATTCTAGGCGTTGGGGTTTTTTGGCTTCTGGGGACACAGACGCATGACATGGCCAGCGAGGCCGCAATATAGACAAAGTCCAGAGGTGCACCTGCGCTGTTTCTCGTGTACGGTCAGCTTGAGCCGATCCACCTGCATCGTTACCTCGGGTGAAGCAGAAGAAGAAGGCAAGAGGGGTTGCTGGAGGTTAGGTGCCAGTCTAGGAAGTTGTCTCTCGTGTACTTCTTGAGACCTCTCTCTGAGCCTTATGTCCACTCGAGTGGCAAATAGAATCAAGTCGTCCAAGGAAGATGGTAGATCCCGAGCAGCAAGTTCGTCCTTGATCACGGATGATAGACCATGCCAGAAGGAAGCTACCAGTGCCTCATTGTTCCAGGACAGTTCTCCTACCAGAGTCCAGAACTGGATGTCGTATTCGCCCACGGAGGCGTCCTCCTGGCGAGGGTTCAACATAGCAGTGGCTGCCGACGAGACTCGTCCAGGCTCCTCGAACACGGTACGGAATATCCGCACGAACTCCTGGAAGTCTCGGGTACCTTTCGTTCCCAGATTGGGTTCGCCCATGCCAGAGCCTTACAGGTAAGTAGGGAGATAATGAAGGCGATCCTGGCTGCATCTGACGGGAATGCTCCGGCGTGCAGGGTAAAGTGGATATGACACTGGTTAAGAAATCCCCTGCACGTACTTGAATCTCCATGAAAATGAGGTGGCAATGGCAGCGAGAACCGACAGGACCGGAGCTGCCAGGAGGTGTAGCAGGAGGATGAATCAGCGGAGATTGAACTGGAGCAGTGAAGGAAGCAGCTAACACTGCCACAAGATGTTGATCTTGTCGTGCTCGCAAATCCTGCAGGTCCGCCTGCATGGCTTGGGAGGGTGACAGGCCTTTAAATTGGCCAGTTGGGTCTATGGCGTGAGCGTACTGTCACGGCGCGGGGTGTGGACCCACTGGGCTGTACCGCGTAGCGGGATAGCAGCTGGCCAACTAGGTACAATACAATGTCTATAGTCCAGAAAGGTTACCTGAGGCAATGTAGACAGTAGCGGAGACACAACTTGACTTTCACTGTAGATGGCACAGCAGATGCAGCGGAAGGCACGACTTGACTTTCACTGTAGATGGCACAGTAGATGCAGCGGAAGACACGACTTGACTTTCACTGTAGATGGCACAGAGGCACGGTAGCACGGGATACAGGGTACAGGCAGCAGGAACGGGTAACACTGGGAACTGGAAAACACTAGGAGACCATTTGAAAGACAAAGGATCAAGTGGGCAGAGCCCTTTTTATGGTCCAGCAGCATTCTGGACTAATTACTGATTATTAACAACTGGACGCGTACTGGCCCTTTAAGGCCGTGCACGCGCACCGCTTGCGCCCTGCGGGAAACAGTCTCAGAACCCGGAAGTGAGTGCTGGCGTCTCCCTCGAGGGAGATGCCGCCGAGAACACAGACGTCCATGGCCGCGGCCGTCAGAGGGTAAGTCTGAACGTCGGTCCGCGGCCATAGACGTTACAAATATCTAAATTTTTTCCCAAAAAATGTTTGCATTTTTTATTTTTCTCAAAGGATAAAGGAGGAAAAAGCACCCCAACATTTGTAAAGCAATTTCTCCCGACTACGGCAATACCCCATATGTGGTTGTTTTTCATTAGAAATTAATTAACCCTTTCAGAACTGATCCATTTTTTGCTTTTTCATTTGAGTTTTTCACTCCCCGCTTTCTAAGAGTCATAACTTTTTTTTATTTTTCCGTCAGTAGGGTGGTGTGTGGGCTTATTTTTTTCAGAAGGAGTTGTAGTTTCGAGTGACACCATTTAAAGTACCATTTAATGTACTGGGAAACTGAAAATAAAATTCTTTGCAGGTTGAAATTGGAAAAAGCTGTGATTCCTCCATTGTTTTTTTTATTTCGTTTTTACAACAACGTAAAAATTTTTGGAGACTTATACAGTTTTTTTCTTATATTTTTCTACTTTTACAAAATAAAAACTATTTGTTAAAAAAAAACAACGTTTTGTTTCACCAGATTCCGAGAGCCATAACTTTTTTATTTTTGGTCGATTGCATGGTGTGAGGGCTTATTTTTTGTGGGATGAGCTGTAGTTTTTATTGGTATTAGTTTTTGGTACATGCAACTTTTTGATCACTTTTTATTACATTTTTAAAAAAGCTAAGGTGACCAAAAAACAGCGATTTTGGCGTTTTAAATTCTTTATTTTTTACAGCGTTCACCGTGTGAGTTAAACAATGGTATATTGTAATAGTTGGGACTTTTACAATGGCAGCTATACCAATATTATTATAATTTTTTTTTTTTTTACATTACTTTAGAGGAAAAATGGGGGAAAATACTAATGTATTTCAGTATATTGTCATTTTTACAGGATCCTGTTGATCACTGTACCTGTCCGTTAGTTCCGGGTGTCAGTTGTAATACACAGCTGACACCTGCAGCATATGTAGCAGGCTCAGCGCATGAGCCCGCTCCGTATATATCCCCCCCGCACCACTACATGCTATTAAGTCGTGGTGAGCGAATAGGGGTTAATGCGCATCGGATGGTGCAAAGTGAAAGTTTTCCACTGATATGCCACTTTAATGCACAATATGTTGTGCCCAGTTTGTGCCACTGAAGACAAATACCTCATACAATGTTGAGTGGGTTCTCCCGGGTATAAAATGTCATATATGTGGACGTAAGCTGCTGTTTGGGCACGCTGCAGGGCTCAGAAGCAAGGGAGTGCCATTTGGCTTTTGGAGAGCAGATTTTGCTTGGTAATAGTTCTGTTTGGGGTTTTGCTGGTATTTCAGTTTATAATGTGGGGGCATATGTAATCTGGGCAGAGTACATCAGGGCATAATAAGAGGGTATAATAATGCGGTAAATAAATAATAATTCATAGATATGTCGCCAGTGTCGCACTGATAAATGGTGCCTAATCTTAACACTCCACAAAATCGCCATAAAAGAGCCAGAACTTTTTTATTTTTCCTCCACCGGAGCTGTGTGAGGGCTTATTTGTTGTGTTACAATCTGTAGTTTTCATTGGTACAATTTTAGGATACATGTGATTTTTTTTATCACTTTTTATTTGATTTTTGGGCAAGCAAGGTGACAAAAAAATATAAATTCTGTCAATGTCTTTTGTCCTTTTTTTTTTTTTTTTACAGTTTTCACTGTGCGCTATAAATGACATTTTACTTTATTCTGTGGGTCGATACGATTACGGCCATACCATATGTATATACTTTTTTTTTATGTTTTGTGGCGTTTGCGCAATAAAATAATTTTTTTATAAAATCATTTATTTTTTGTGTTACCATATTCTGAGAGCCATAACTTTTTATTTTTCAGTCAAAAAAGCTGTGTAAGGGCTTGTTTTTTTGCAGAACGGGTTGTAGTTTTTATTGGTACTATTTTGGGGTACATGCGACTTTTTGATCATTTTTATTCTATATTTTGGGAGGGGTGGTGACCAGAAAAAATAGTGATTCTGGCATTTTGTTTTTAATTAATATTTTTTTTGCAGTGTTAACCATTCCGGGAAAAATAATATTATATTAATATAGTTTGGGTCGTTACCAACGCGGTGATACCAAATATGTGTACTTTTTTAACGGTTTCATTTTTTGTCCTATATTAAAATACTTTTTTGTTTTTGTAACTTATAACTTATTTTTATACTTTTATAAAACATTTTTATTACTTTTTTTTTTTACTTGAAGACCTGCAGCACTGATAGCTCTATAATACATTACACTACCTAAGTAGTGTAACGTATTGTGTAACGTATTATAAACTGTCAGTGTGACGCTGAGAGTCACACTGACAGGAAGCCTATAAGGACCTCATAGGCTTCAGTGCATGGCAGACCCAGAGGCCATTGTATGACCTCTGGTTTTGCCATGACAACCGACGGCAGCACGCGCAATCGGTCCCCGGGAAAGTTTGTTGTAGCAACAAACTTTCCCTGCGATCACATGATTGGGACCTGAACCAATCAGGTCCCGATCATGTCTTTGGGACCAGAGGCAGGGGTTAATAGAGCGATCTGGCTGTCAGCGCTACTCTGAGACACCCCATCGTGCTTTTAACACTCACCGTGAATTCACGTCGGCGTTGCACAGAGCCCAGCAAGTGCCACGTCAATTTACAGTGGGCGGTCGGAAAGCGGTTAAAACAACGGCCGTGTGAGCAGCCCCATAAAAATACATGCAGCCATGTGACGGCCATTAAAAAAACGTCCGTCACATGGCTGATTTATACGCTCATCTGAATAAAGCAAAAATATGAGAATTTTGCTGACAGAAAACAGATGCTGTGAAGATCAGTGATGCTGGTTTTCTAAGAAAATGGACTGGCACTAGAAATCAACTTTTTTGTATTTGTTTGGCAAACTCGGATAACCAGAAGTAGAAAATTCCCTCTACGTTTAAGGCTTGGTTCACATGGTGCGTTTTTAGCATGCAATTGTTTTGGTTGATGAATTCCCATTTAGAGACATCAAAGTGTATCTACCAAAACAAAAGCCTTCGGAGGTGTTTACAAGACTCAAGTCAAATCTTGTGACAGATTTTTCTGAAAAGCAAATCTCCTGAAATAAAAAAAAGTTGTAATAAGGGAATGGATAGACACATACAAAACCAAAACATGTTATATTATATTTAGTTGTCAAGGTTTCTGTGTAATTTACTGCTAAATATGCTTTTTACTTTTTTTTTTCTACTCTGATCCTAAAGAATGAATAAGTTGTTCTTAAGGCCATACTGTATATGTTGTATACGTATGTGTTGTTTATATATATATATATATATATATGTATAAAAATAAATAAATATATATTTTATAGAGACAAAACGATCTTGCAGTGACCTTGAGTTACTTCATATTAACTATTCCATTCACATCCAATGCTGCCTTCTGAATTCTGCAAATTTGCTAGTGGAATTTATTCGCCCAGCTTGGAAGACGTACATATCGGCAGGGCCGCCATCAGGGCAGTACTAGTGGTACTCCCGTCAGGGGCCCGGCCACATGGCTGAAGAAAATGGGCCCGCCGGGCTGTCATTGTCATCTTCCCCCTGGCTGTTGCCTCCCCCATCGCGGGCCCCCCTTGCAGGCCCCCCCCTCGCGTTCCCCCCCCGCAGACCTGTAGTAACTTCACGAACTGAACGAATAACTTCAGCATCGTAGAGGAATAACAGAAGTGGAAGATGCAGCATGAGAATCAGAAGCTCCATGTGGAGATCCCGCCCCCCAGACATGTCCTTCTCTACACCGCCGACTGGACCTTCAGGTTGGTAAGTGTCCCTCCCTCTCCATCCTGCTTCACAGTCCTCCTGACCCCACTTGTAGAATATATAATGTATGTTAAAATGTTGTTGTTTTTTTCGTTTCACTAGCGGGGTTTTTTTCCATGATTTTTGCAAACGCCACAAAAATGGCGCACTTTTGCCACGATTATTAAAAATATCGTGGCAAATCCGCATGATTTGTGCCGTGATTTTGTAAATTGCATAAAAAAAAGGATACAAAACATGAAAAAATTGTGCTGTTAGGCTATATTCTCACAGTGCGGTCAAATCACGCTTTTGCAGCGATTTTGCTAAAATTGTGTCAAAAAAATGGGATTTGACCGCACTGTGTAACTAGACTAAGGCCTTAGTCAGACAGCCGTGTTTGGTCTGTGATATACGGAGCGTGCATCGGCCGTATTTCCCAGGCTGACCACAATTCAGGGAGCCGGACTCCTAGCATCATAGTTATGAATTCTGCTAGGAGTCCCTGCCTCTCCGCGGGAATACTGCCCCATACTTCAATGATGCTTTCAGTACAGGATTGGGGACAGTGTTCCCACGGGAAGGGAGGCACTCCTATGATTATAGATAACTGTGATGCTGGAAACCCGGCTCCCTGAACTGTGGTCAGTCCGGGAAATATGGCCGATACACGGTCCGTATATCACAGACCGAACATGGACGTCTGAATAAGGATACTTACTTGTCTCTTTATTTTTGGTTCAGATTGCGCACTGAAAATTCACTACAAATTACAATATAAGGCGATATTCATACCAACATGTGTGAAATCAGCCGTGAATAACGGACATTTTTCACGGTTGATTTGCACCCGTGTGGGACTCGTTTTCACAGATCCCTCATAGTCTTGAGTCTATTGAGGTATCCGTGAAAATAGACAAAAATAGGACATGTCCTATTTTTTATTTTACATGCCCTTCACACGGTCCGTTAAAGCAACGACCGTCTGAATAACCCCATAAAAATACATGCAGCCGTGTGACGTCCATAAAAAAAAACGCCCCTCACACGGACAATTAACACGTTAGTCTGAAAAAGCCCTAACTCATGTGAATGGGGTTTGTCAAAACCTCATGCACGTGCAGCAGAAAAAAAATCTGCATGGAATTTAGGACGTGGTGCTGATTTATAACCCCTTAAGGCAATATCACGTAACTGTACGTGATAAGGGTTAGGTATGTATGGGAAGAACAGAGCGAGCTCACAGCCTGAGCTCGCTCCATACACAGCGGGTGACGACTATGTTACACAGCCGACACCTCACTGCAACGGGCGGAATCAAAGATCACTTTGATTCCGCCTGTTTAACACCTTAAATGCCGCAGTCAGTCGCGACCACTGCATTTAAAATGTTAGAATCGGGGGCAAGAAACAAGCCATCATGCCCCCCGCAGATCGATTGGCTGTTAACAACAGTTGTTATGGTAGCCTGGGGGCCTAATAAAAGCGCCTAGGTCTGCTATCTTTGTACTCCTTTGAAGCTTTGCCTCCGACAGGGCTTCACAGGAGACTGTCAGAATCATTATATACTGCAATACATTAGTATTGCATTAGATCATGCAAGCGATCCAACGATCGCTGCTTCAAGTCCCCTAGGTGGACTAATAAAAAAAGTAAAAAACTGTTAAATAAAGTTTTTTTTGTGCTCCAAAATAGTATTAAAAGTTCAAAAAAAAAAACCTTTTCACATTTTTTCCCTAAATCTATGTTAAAAAAATAAAAGTTAACATAACTGGTATCGAGGCATCCGTAAAAGTCCGAACTATCACAATACAGCGTTGTTTAACCCGTTCGGTGAATGCCGTAAAAAAAAAAAAAATGTGTATATATATATATATATATATATATATATAAAACACGCAAATTGTTGGTTTTGGTCACCTTATGACTCCAAAAAAATTAAATAAAAAGTGATCCAAAATGTATTTATATACCATAAAATGGTATCACTGAAATCTACAGCTCTCTCCGCAAAGTTTAAGTCCTCACATTGCTAAATTGATGGAAAAATGAAAAAGTTATGGTTCTCAGAACATGGCGGCACAAAACATTTTTGTAATATAGCAAATAGTTTTATTTTTTTAAAAGTGGTAAAACATAAAACAAAGCATATAAATTTGGTATCGTCGGAATCGAATTAACCTGTAGAATATGGTGAATATGTAGTTTTTTTCCGCCTGATGGATACCGTAAAAACAAAACCCTCAAAAAATTGTCGTAATCGCTGTTTTTTGCCCATTTCCCCACACAAATATTTTTTTCCAGCTTCCCCGTACATTATGCAGTACGATAAACTACATAAAAAACTACAGCTTGTCCTGCAAAAACAAGCCCTCACTCATATGGCTATATAGACGGAAAAAGAAAAAAATTATAGCTTTTGGAAGGTGGGGAGGAAAAAACAAAAGTGAAAATCTGAAAAATGGCTGAGGAGGGAAGGGGTTAAATCAGCTGCATGCCTATTATGTTTCAGAATTGTAACGTATTTCATCCTTTACAATGTAAAGGGTTAATTTTCTGTAAATCCCTAGAAAATTCTGTAACGCACACATTGAGGAATTTGGTGCACAAAATCCACATCAAAACCGCAGGTAATTCTGCAGGTAAAATCTGCACCTAAAGCTATGTTCACACGCTTAACAAAAAATGTCTGAAAATACAGAGCTGTTTTCAACGGAAAACAGCTCCTGATTTTCAGCCGTTTTTTAATCAAACTCACGATTTTCGCATTGTTTTTTACGGCCGTTTTTGGAGCTGTTTTTCTATAGAGTCAATCAAAAATGGCTCAAGAAGTGACATGCACTTCTTTTTACGGGGCGTCTTTGTACGCGCAGTTTTTGGAAAATTAGGCATAAAAAAACGCCCCGTTAGAACAGAACGCCGTAATTCCCATTAGTAAAGAAAAGAGCAAAAACCACAGCGCCACATGGTGTAGGTCAATATGTTAAGCAGGTCAAGAAAAAACGTTACCATGCTCACCAAAAGCCAGAAATAAATTTGCAATAGTGGTCCACAGGTGCTGCTGCCAGATCCGAACCGGTTCACATAGGTAACCGCTTGACAAGATGAGTAGGTAAATGAAAAGAGATGGATCTTCTGAAGGCGCTGCTGCGTGGTACGGTCAAAAGAATATCAGAGTGATTCGGTCCGATATAAAATATGTTTTATTGGAACAGGGTGGCTACGCATTTCAACGCCGAACCGGCGTCTTCTTCATGCAAGTTAAACAGACAGAAAAAAAACATGTATATATACAGATGTTGTGATAGTCTTAATTGGGCCAATTCAGACAGAGCTGTTGACCAAAAAAACGCCAAAAACAGGCAGGTCAGAGTTCAGAGCAAACAGGTAAAAAAATTACCATAATAACAATATAATAACAAAGTGTGCTAAAATGATCGAATCGATGCAAAGTTATGTGAGAAATACATAGTTAAAACATGGGAAGACAAAAAATTGCATAGTTGATACGGGAAATTAATGCAGGAAATTACGGTGGACTAAAAGTTTATTAAAAACAAGGATGCACCATGCAGTAAGAGTTAAAAAGGACAAGAGATGTAAAAAATAAGTATAAATAATTGATTTGGATACGTAGGGACAATCCATATAACATAAGTGCAAACAGACAGGAACGGCCGTAGCCAAGGCGACTGTAAACTGTACGGTGGCCGGTAGGGTCCAAAAAGCAAAGGAACGCATGTTGGCACACAAACGCGAAGGATCGCGCGGCGCTGGACAGAGAATACAGAGGAACGAAAAGCCAACAGAAAACAATGAACAGTAAGTGAAGAATTACTATGATTGAATAAATACATGAAGGATAGATTATGTAATGATAAAATAAATGTCGGGGATAATGTATGTATAATGGATAATAGAAAAAAGCAAGATTGGTGTGATAAAAGGGAGATTTGATGTCAGGGAGACATTTGATGATGAGAAATAATAAAGGAAAGTTGATAATCATGAGCAATGAGTATAGACACCAATAATAATAAGCAACTAATGGAAATAACAATACATTATTAATATTGCGGGAAATTGCGATGAACTAAGAAGCTTAATAATAATATTTTATAAAAACGAGAATGAACCATTTAGTAAGGGTTAAAAGGACAATAGATGCAAAGAATTTGTGTAACAAATTGGTTTTGATACATAGAAATAATGTCTTCCATTGCTTTTCTCATTTGAAAGAAAATGAAGATAAAACAAAGTGTATTTAATTGGTAAAACTATTAGTAATATTGGAACGTTATAATTGCTTAAGGGTAGACATGACTTTTAGACGTTGCTAGGTTACACAGAGGCGTCTCTGTGACCTAGACAACCCTTTCAGGCTACGGAAGCCGAGGGTGGTCAGAAAGGAGGATAAGGGGACGTAGCATGCCGCGAAGACTGCAGATGGGTAAGTTGCCGAAAAAATGTAGTTGCCATGTATAGGAACATTTACCTAAATGTAATAAATGATTAGTTATTGTAGTATAGTAAAGGGAATCGTTTATATATGATAATAAGTTATTTGGCTAAATCTTTTCAATAATAAAGCTTACGTATAACAATAGGTATTAATCGTTAAAATGGACATGAAGATAAGGTGTATGACATATAAGGGGAATAAATGTATCTAAAAGTATTTCTAGAAAGAGAGATTATTTTATTTTAAAAGTCGGTATAAGTTAGTCCAATGAGGACTCAGAAATGTCATTTAAGCCCCCTGGGTGTAGTGTTTGTATTCTTAATATCCAAAAGTTTTCTCTGTGTTTAAGTTTACTAAACCTATTTGGGACATCTGGATGGATATTCTCAATAGGTGTAATGCTGATTTTATTAAATTGACAGTCATGTACCTGTGCACAATGACCGGAAACACTGTGTTTTAACCCCTTCCCGCCCAATCACGTACAGTTACGTGATTAAAACTGATGTCTTACCGCCTTTTCACGTAACTGTACGTGATGGAGATGAAGCTGGCTCAGGAGCTGAGCCAGCGACATCACCGCCGGATGACAGCTGTATGTTACAGCTGTCACCCTGAGGTATCGGCCAGTACCGGAACTAGCATCCGATCCGGCCGATTAACCCCTCACATGCTGCGTTCAATAGAGATCGCAGCATGTGAGGAGTTTATAGCCACCGGCACCCCAGCAACGTGATCGCTGGGTTGCCGGTGGCTGCAAAAGCGATCGGAGGGCTTATACTTACCTCCTGGTCCGCCAGTAACGGAATCATCCTATGCCCCGTCGTCGGCGGGGCCCAGGAGGCTTCCGGTACCATCGGCAAGATGGAGCCGGCTCAGCTTCCGGCTCAGAAGCTGAGCCGGCGTCATCAGCAGTGGGTGTCCGCTGTATGTTACAGCGGACACCCCTATCTACCGCCAGGAATCGGAGCTAGCTCCGATTCCTGCCATTAATCCCTTTGATGCAGCGATCTATTGTGATCGCTGCATCCTAGAGGTTTGTAGCAAATCGGCAGCCTTGCCACGCGATGGCAAGGCTGGCGACTGCTACTATGGCAACAGGAGCCCTAACAATGGACTCCTGTCTGCCATTACCAAAGCTGATTAGGCCCCGCCCAGAGGCGGAGCCTGATCCGCTTGCTGTCAGTGAACAACTGACAGTTCAAATACATTGCACTACATAGGTAGTGCAATGTATTAGAACATCAAACAAACAGTTGGACCTTCAAGTCCCCTAGTGGGACTAAAAAAAAGTGTAAAAAAAAAAAAGTGTAAAAAAAGTAAAAATAAAAGTTGTAAAACATACAATAAAAGTTTCAAGTAATAAAATAAAACACAATCGCCCTTTTTCACTTATCAAGTCATTTATTATTGGAAAAAATAATAAAGCCATACATATTTGGTATCGCTGCGACCGTAACGACCTAAACTATAAAACTATTATGTTATTTATCCAGCGCAGTGAACGCCGTAAAAAAAACACCTCAAAAACACTGCCATAATTACTGTTTTTTTGGTCACCGTCTTCCAAAAATTTAAATAAAAAGTGATCAAAAAGTCGCATGTATCCAAAAATGGTACCTATAAAATCTATACCTCGTCTCGCAAAAAACAAGCCCTCATACAGCTCCATCGACGAAAAAATTTAAAAGTTATGGCTCTCACAACATCGCGACAGAAAAAATACATTCTCTTTCCAAAAGTAATTTTTTTTTTAAACTCGTTTTATTGAAAAATTTAACAAAGTTTAACACAAGTCAAATTCAAAATAGTGAATGGACCACAATGTCCTATAACTTTGTAACAAAGCACTCGCAGGTGCTAAAAACATAAGTGCCATATTTTCACGTAATGCCAGCATTATCTTGCGAACCGATACACCATATTTGTGAAGCGTAACCATCTGAGCGTTCATTAATAAGAACAGTACAAGTGTTTAATTGTATGCGAGAGGCCCGGGACATCCACTGTCACCCTTTCCAACCGCGATTATCTCCCTCCCCCCCAGCGCACTCCTTGCTTGCCCCAGTTCTCTGGAGGAGTAATTAGTATCTGGTGCTTCACACAACAGGTCCCACATTTTGTGGAATTCGTCAGATAAGTTTCTGTGTTTGTAGATGATGCGTTCGTACGATACTGTCGAATTTACCATATTTTTCCACACTGTAACTTTCGGGGGTCGTCTATCCATCCATCTCATTGATATACCTTTGCGAGCTAGAAATAGTGTCTCCTGTATGAAAATTCTGGTGTAATGTGGCCACTGGTCTTCCTCCATTATGCCAAACAAACATATTTCTGGAGAGCTGGTGATCGGGAATGGTAGCATCCGATTTAGGACTTCAACCACCTCCGCCCAGTATTTCTTGATACGAGGACACGTCCACACCATATGCCAAAAATCTGCAGGAGCGTGTGGGCATTTAGGACAGGAAGGTTCCGCTATGCAATGCATTTTAAACAGTCGTATAGGCGTTAAATAGGCTTGATTTATATAGTATAACTGAATGAGCTTGTTATTAGCCGCCGGTGACACATGTAAGTGAGACTGCAGTAAATCATCAATTTTCTCTTCAGTTAGCGATGGTATCAGTTGGACCCATTTAGAGATAGTTGGTATGGGTGCCGCTGAAGCCTTTTTATCCAAGAGGTGAGCGATCAGTCCCTTAGGACCCTGAGATCTGATCACCCCGATGAGGGGATATGAGGAGATGGGCTGACGAGGTGCCGGAAACTGTGTGGAAAGGAGATATTTGAAGAAGTGCTGCCTTGGAGTGCGAAATCTTTCCTGCATCTGTTCAAAGGATATGAAGGTATCATCTTCATAGATATCGTTGAGCACCTGTATGCCCGCAGCTGTCCAGTATGCTGCATCCGGGTAGGTGTGTAAGGCTTTCAAGTCCATATTGTGCCATAATGGAGTCTCCTTCGGTATTGTGAGGGTACCTGAAATTTCCACCGCCGCTTTCCACACTCCTCTTGCTAATCGACAAATGGGTAGTAAAGGTGTCCCTAGGTTCCCACGATGGAACAATACAGGCCATAGTATTTCATGCGCGGAGTATTCCAGAAAAATCCCTTCAGTTCCAGACGGTCGGTTTGCTTGTGTCCAGGGGCCCAAATATTTGAGTTGGCCAGCTAAGTAGTATAGGTAGATATCTGGAAGAGAAATTCCAGCCATCTCTTTTGGGCGTTGTAATTTTTGTAAGGCCAATTTAGATCTAGAGCGGCCCCATATGAAGGATATGATTAATGAGTCCAATTGTTTGAAAAAGGACTTTGGTATAGGATTACATACATGTTGTAGGACATACAGGCTCTTTGGTAGTACCACCATTTTAATCAAATTAATACGGCCCATGACTGATAAGGGAAGGGCCGCCCACACCTTGAATTTTTCTCTAAAGATTGCCAGAAGCGGGTGGACATTGAGTGGAAGTGAGCGCGATGCGTTCCTGGCGATATGCAGTCCCAGATATTTGAAGTGATCCACTACTACCAGACCTTCCATCGTGGAGCCCACCGGTTGAGATTCGATTTGATGAAGAAACATTACTGACGACTTTGACCAATTTATGCGCAATCCAGAATAGTCTCCAAATGTATTAATTAGGCTCATTGCCCTTGGAAGGGAGGATTGCACCCTTGAGATGAAGAGCATGATGTTGTCTGCGTATAAGGCAATTCGATCCTCCTGTGTCACGTGATGGATACCTTGTAGCTCTGTGTCCGATCAGAGAAGTATCGCCAATGGTTCCATTGCCATGGCAAAGAGTAGTGGCGATAGAGGGCATCCCTGCCTTGTTCCACGGCCGAGCTCAAATGAAGTCGATGTCAGGCCATTCAGTGCCACGGTAGCTTTCGGATGGTTATATATTAGTTGTATCCAAGACACAAAGGCCGGTCCAAAGCCAAAGCATGTGAGAACGCTAGAGAGATAGGGCCATTCCACTGAGTCGAAGGCCTTAGCTGCATCTAGGGAAGCCAGGGCCCAATCATTGCTGTTCCGTTCCGCTATTTGTGCCACCGCATGTACTCTCCTCAGGTTGTCTGAGGTGCTCCTTCCCGGTATGAATCCCGATTGGTCAGGATGGATGAGCTCAGCTATGATCAAGTTCAGCCTGTTCGCGAACACTTTCGTCAATAATTTATAATCAGTGTTGAGCAAGGATATAGACCTGTATGACCCGCAGTCTAATGGTGACTTGTCCGGTTTCAGAAGTACAATTATGGTAGCGTCATAGAATGAAGCCGGTAGCATTCCCTTTTCAAATGACGTATTCAAGACTTCAAGTAGCTGAGGCAAGAGTTGTTCCTGGTATTTGATGTACACTTCAAGCGGTATGCCATCCGGGCCAGATGCTTTGCCCTTCGCCATTGAGGATAATGCTTCTGTCAATTCCTGGAGTGTTAGAGGGGCATCCATAGACTCCCTTTGTATGTCTGTCATTTTGGGTATATTTATTTCCGACAGATAGTCCCTGATGTTCTGAGGGGACACCTGCAATGTCGGGCTATAGAGGTCCTTGTAGAAGTCCGTAAAGCAGTTGAGGATTTGCACATTATCATGAAGCATGTTCCCGCCAGTAGTTTTAATACGTAATATGGCAGGAGAGGCAGAGTTGCAGTGTATGAGATGTGCCAAGAGACTACTGGATTGATTGCCTTGCTCGAAATATCTCTGCTTAGAAAAGAAGATGCGACGTTTAGTCTTTTCGTGGAGAAGATTTACGTATTCTCTGCCCTTCCGTAGCCAGTGTTGTTGAGTGCTTGGGGAGGGATCTGCAATGAATGCGGCCTCCAAGTTGGTGCATTCGCTCTCCAGCAGCTGTTCCATCTTGGAAGATTGTCGTTTGTGATAGGAAATTGATGACTGCAAACATCCACGAAGGTATGCCTTCAGGGCATCCCAGAGGGCCGAGTGATTATCAAAGGGAAGATTAACCGCAAAGAACATTTCAAGTTGGTCAGGTACTCGATCTTGCGCGCCGAATACTGTAAGCCAGAATGGGTGTATCTTCCTGGGACCTCTGTTCACGTGTGGGCGGAGGGTAAGCTTAACCAGCATAGGTGAGTGGTCCGACATTGCACGGGGTAAGTGTGAAATAAGTTCCATCATGCTATATACTTTGGGATTACCACACATATGATCAATCCGAGACAGTGTATTTCTCCCAGGTGTAAAGCAGGTAAACTCTTGTTTATCCAGGTATCTCTGTCTCCACATATCCAGCCAGCCCATCTCTCTCAAAAACACAGCCAAGGGAGTAATTACAGGTGGATTTCCCGGTACCGCTCCAGAATTAAACTTGTCAATAGACGGGTCCAGCAAATAGATTGAAATCTCCCATGCACAACACTCCGGCCATGGGAAACTGTGAGGCAAACTTTGCCGCTTCATAAAGTACCGACATGGGGGCCGGCGGTGGAAGATAAAGTCCAATCAGAACAAAGGGATGACCTTCTATCCAGGCATGTATGAATATCCATCTGCCGTCTGTATCCTTTAGTACCACGTCCAGTTCCCATCTAAGTGATTTATGAATTAAAATGGAAACCCCTCTGGAATAGGAACTATAAGTGGAGTGGGCCGACCATTGTATCCACGAGCAATTCAGGCAATGAACAGTGGAAGGAATTAGGTGTGTTTCCTGAAGACATATTAATTGTGGCCCGTGGTTGGAAAATGTTAGATTCCTTTTATGGGAGTCTCCCAGGCCTCTCACATTTACAGACAAAATATTCAAAGTCATGGCACTTATTTCCTTACATATCAATACAATGCAATTTTCTGGGTAAACAGCTGGTGCAAAGAACAAGACACCAGTACTAACAGTTTGTAACCAAAGCTTTCAGGGCTATTAAGTTACGTTATATCACAGGTGTGATATTGTGGGTAAATGGGGGATCACCTATATACCTTATAGCTGATATAGGTGAACAAGTTATAAAAATAACAGAAGAAAAACCAGCATTATGTTTCCTCATGTGTGAATTGTTTTAACCGCTATTACATGTATCAAAGCATGCCATGAGCCACGCACTGCCGCTCAATATCTATCCCTGCCAGGGGCCCGCAACAGGTTCTATTGATTCTACACCTATGCAGTTTTCCCGCTATTTCCTTCTAATCATATACCTGAGAAATGCACAATATAACATTCATGAAAGAAATAACCCTATTACAAAAAGGATCAACCGCAGGGTTCTCTCTCCAATCCACCCTGCCAAGCGAAATCTGCGTCCACAGTAGAAGTAGAATATATGGTGAGGCCACTAGCAGCAGGATGAATATTATGTCAAAAACACATTATCTATACGTTGCATACTCATCTGAAAGTCCCATACGATATTCCGAAAGTGCAGGCAATGTGGACATGGCATACATATAGAACAGTCCCGATGATTCAAATGTTAGCGACGGGGCGAGCGACCAACAGAACTCAGCCATTCATCTGCCTCAGCCGGATCAGTGAAGAAGATAGTTTTCTCTTGATGGACGACTCTCAATCTTGCTTGGAACGCCATTGAGTAAGATATTTGTAGGTCCCTAAGTCTCCTCTTGACT
The DNA here is from genome assembly GCF_050947455.1 of Rhinoderma darwinii. Classification (NCBI taxonomy): domain Eukaryota; kingdom Metazoa; phylum Chordata; class Amphibia; order Anura; family Rhinodermatidae; genus Rhinoderma; species Rhinoderma darwinii. Next base: position 581,620,027 of record NC_134687.1, on the reverse strand, counting down.
TGCACGAAGGAAGCCCTCATTTTCTGTAATGCAGCTGAAAAATCTGGAAAGAGCAGTATGGTGGCATTCTGAAAACGAATCTCTCCATGTTTGCGCGCAGCTTGTAAAATGGCATCTCGATCTTTGCTGCTGAGTAGACGAGCTATCATGGGTCTCGGAGGAGCTCCAGGGGGTGGTGGTCTGCCCGGCACGAGGTGCGCTCTTCATCCTCATTTCCCTTCCATACAAAGAACAGATCATCTATATAACGTTTATACAATAAAATATTATTTTTAAAAGGATGTTCCCCATAAATGTATTGTCAATGCAACCCTCTTCTCCCACTCTTCACACACTGATAGCAACACCGCAGAAGAAATGCCTCCCGATCTGACCCCCTTAGACTTTTATCTTTGGGGTCATCTGAAGGCAATTGTCTATGCTGTGAAGATACGAGATGTGCAGCAACTGAAACTACGGATACTGGAAGCCTGTGCTAGCATTTCTTCTGCGGTGTTGCTATCAGTGTGTGAAGAGTGGGAGAAGAGTATTTAAACTAGGGCTGAGGAGGGAGGTCAATGTAGAAAAAAAAGGGGTAGCCAGGTTAGAGAGGGGTCAGACTATATTGGTGGGGGGAGAAACAGAATGTGGGGAGAGGACTAGACAACAAGATAAGGAGATCCTTTCGTTACAAAACATCAGTGTAAATAAAAAGGCCCGATTAATGTCAAATCACATTTCTGATAATAAAAGTGAAAAACTGACAGGCAAGTTAAAGTGTATGTTCACAAATGCCAGAAGTCTAGCAAGCAAAATAGGGGAGCTGGAGGCCTTGATACTGGAAGAAAATATAGATATAGTTGGTGTTGCTGAAACATGGCTGGACTCTTCACATGACTGGGCTGTAAATCTACAGGGTTTTACACTTTTTCGGAAAGACAGGACAAATAGGAAAGGTGGTGGTGTATGTCTGTATGTGAGAAGTGATATGAAGGCGAGTGTGAAAGAGACAATAGTGGGTGAATACTGTGAGGAGGTTGAAACCTTGTGGGTGGAACTAGAAAGGGAGGTAAACACTGAAAAAATTACTTTTGGTGTAATCTATAGACCCCCCAATATAACTGAGGAGATGGAAGGTCAGATATATAAACAGATGGAGCAGGCTGCACAGGCGGGTACTGTAGTGATAATGGGAGATTTTAATTTCCGGGATATTAATTGGTGTCATGGTTCGGCTTCAACTGCAAAGGGGAGACATTTCCTCAACCTGTTGCAGGAAAATTTTATGGGCCAGTTTGTGGAAGACCCGACTAGAGGTGAAGCTCTGTTGGATCTGGTCATTTCTAATAATGCAGATCTTGTTGGGAATGTCAATGTTCGTGAAAACCTCGGTAACAGTGATCATAATATAGTTACATTTTACCTATACTGTAAAAAACAAACGCAGGCTGGGAGGGCAAAAACATTTAATTTTAAGAAAGCCAATTTCCCCAGGATGAGGGCGGCAATTCAGGATATAGACTGGGAAGAACTAATGTCAAATAATGGAACAAATGATAAATGGGAGATTTTCAAATCTACTTTGAGTTATTATAGTGCAAAATGTATTCCTATAGGTAACAAGTATAAACGACTCAAATTAAACCCCACATGGCTTACACCTTCTGTGAAAGGGGCAATACATGACAAAAAAAAGGGCATTTAAAAAATACAAATCTGAGGGTACAGCTGTAGCCTTTGTAAAATATAAAGAGCTTAATAAAATCTGTAAAAATGTAATAAAATTAGCAAAAATACAAAATGAAAGGCAGGTGGCCAAGGATAGTAAAACAAATCCTAAAAAATTCTTCAAGCATATAAATGCAAAAAAGCCCAGGTCTGAACATGTAGGATCCCTAGATAGTGGTAATGGGGAGTTGATCACAGGGGATCAAGAGAAGGCAGAGTTACTAAATGGGTTCTTTAGCTCTGTATATACAACTGAAGAAGGAGCAGCTGATGTAGCCGGTGCCAGTGCTGTTAATATATCAGTTGATATACTGAATTGGATGAATGTAGAGATGGTCCAAGCTATATTAAATAAAATAAATGTGCACAAGGCCCCGGGACCAGATGGGTTACACCCTAGAATTCTTAAAGAGCTTAGTTCAGTTATTTCTGTCCCCCTTTTCATAATATTCAGAGAATCTCTAGTGACTGGTATAGTGCCAAGGGACTGGCGCAGCGCAAATGTGGTGCCTATTTTCAAAAAGGGCTCTAGGTCTTCCCCAGGTAATTATAGACCAGTAAGCTTAACATCCATCGTGGGGAAAATGTTTGAGGGGCTATTGAGGGACTATATACAGGATTATGTGACAATAAATAGCATTATAAGTGACAGCCAGCACGGTTTTACTAAGGACAGAAGTTGTCAAACTAACCTAATCTGTTTTTATGAAGAGGTGAGCAGAAGTCTAGACAGAAGGGCCGCTGTGGATTTAGTGTTTTTGGACTTTGCAAAGGCATTTGACACTGTCCCCCATAGACGCCTAATGGGTAAATTAAGGACTATAGGTTTAGAAAATATAGTTTGTAATTGGATTGAGAATTGGCTCAAGGACCGTATCCAGAGAGTTGTGGTCAATGATTCCTACTCTGAATGGTCCCCGGTAATAAGTGGTGTACCCCAGGGTTCAGTACTGGGACCACTATTATTCAACTTATTTATTAATGATATAGAGGAAGGGATTAATAGCACTATTTCTATTTTTGCAGATGACACCAAGCTATGTAATATAGTTCAGTCTATGGAAGATGTTCATGAATTGCAGGCAGATTTAAACAAACTAAGTGTTTGGGCGTCCACTTGGCAGATGAAGTTTAATGTAGATAAATGTAAAGTTATGCATCTGGGTACCAACAACCTGCATGCATCATATGTCCTAGGGGGAGCTACACTGGCGGATTCACTTGTTGAGAAGGATCTGGGTGTACTTGTAAATCATAAACTCAATAACAGCATGCAATGTCAATCAGCTGCTTCAAAGGCCAGCAGGATATTGTGGTGTATTAAAAGAGGCATGGACTCGCGGGACAGGGATGTAATATTACCACTTTACAAAGCATTAGTGAGGCCCCATCTAGAATATGCAGTCCAGTTCTGGGCTCCAGTTCATAGAAAGGATGCCCTGGAGTTGGAAAAAATACAAAGAAGAGCAACGAAGCTAATTAGGGGCATGGAGAATCTAAGTTATGAGGAAAGATTGAAAGAATTAAACCTATTTAGCCTTGAAAAAAGACGACTAAGGGGGGACATGATTAACTTATATAAATATATTAATGGCGCATACAAAAAATATGGTGAAATCCTGTTCCTTGTAATACCCCCTCAAAAAACAAGGGGGCACTCCCTCCGTCTGGAGAAAAAAAGGTTCAAGCTGCAGAGGCAACAAGGCTTCTTTACATTGAGAACGGTGAATTTATGGAATAGTCTACCGCAGGAGCCGTCACAGCAGGGACAGTAGATGGCTTTAAAAAAGGGTTAGATAATTTCCTAGAACAAAAAAATATTAGCTCCTATGTGTAGAAATTTTTCCTTCCCTTTTCCCTTCCCTTGGTTGAACTTGATGGACATGTGTCTTTTTTCAGCCGTACTAACTATGTAACTATGTAAGAGGGTTGCATTGACAATCCAACACAATGGGCAGCACTTTGAACACATTTTATAAGTGGTCAGAAACTTGTAAATAACTCTTGAAAGAATAAAGTAACGTTAAAACCAAGCACACCATTGTGTTTCTTGTGAAATTCTCGATAAGTTTGATGTGTCACATGACCCTCTTCCCATTGAAAAAACTAAAGTTGGATACAGAATGGCCGACATCAAAATGGCCGCCATGGTCAACACCCAGCTTGAAAAGTTTCCCCCCTCCCATATACTAATGTGCCACAAACAGGAAGTTAATATCACCAACCATTCCCATTTTATTTAGGTGTATCCATATAAATGGCCCACCCTGTAGATCAAAATCCAGAGCATTAACCGGTCAATGACTGCTCCATGGTTTCCTTCACTGCAATTGACATCAGCACCAAAATCAGTTAATGCGTATAACGTACAAACGTGAGTGCCACACTTTCCGTTGCCCACCCCGGTAATGGAGGGGGGGCCCAGATATCTTGGCTGTATGGGGCCCAGAAATTCCTGCTGGTGGCCCTTGCATATCGGAACACAGCAATAAATAACCAAATAAATATATACAATTTTTTCCTGATTCTTCAGCCATTTGCCTAAATTGAATGTGTTCCTTTATTTTAGATTTAATTGCAGATGATATATATGATAATTACAATTAAACCTAGTAATATTGTTTGCAATTTACTAGGCTAATAAATGTGGCACAGTGCACTTGGCAAAGCTCTATGTTCATTATGCCTGGACTTTCTTAGCTTGAGGCGTACTTTGGCACATTACGCCAGGACTGTATGTTCTCTGCAGGTCAAAAGAAAAAACTATTAGATTGATAATGAGAAACATTTTCATGCAAAGCAGTTCAGTGATACATGTGACTATACGCCTCACGGCAGTGATGTTTGCCATAACTGACGCACATGAATATAAAGGAAAGGTGTGGTCATCCAGCAGTCCAGGTGCAGATGCTGGGAGTTCTTTCAAATGTGTCTCCAGGCGATATCATGTCCTAATGAAGGTCTGGATAAAGTAGATATGTCAATATAATTTGATTTTTAAATATTGTTTGTTCCTCATCATGTTCTATATTTCCGTAACCAATGAAAGACAAACTCCTTCAGGAAAACAATATGTCCTCTGCAGGACCCACTTCTAAACTGCCCATATTAAAAATAAGAAAACTAGGGACGACTTAGTAGGACTAGAATTTGCATCTACTTGACATTGGATCTCATGAAAGAACATGAACAAATATTCAGATAAACCAACCATGATCACACCAGGCGGTCTGGATACGATACCAAGTTTGTAATCTCAGCCTGCTTTTTGCTGCCATAATCCCTCCTGCTACCAAACACCACTATCTATCTTTTAAGACAGTCCTACGGGCCTATTTTTCTTGATACCAAGGTAGAAGATATGTCCAAAAGATAGAACTGAAAGGTAGCCGGTCCCGCCACTTGGATTGAGGAACAGTATAGAGCGTCTTCTTCCATTCTACTAAAATCCCTGGTTTCTAGACTACAACAGAATTTTGTTACCCTGAGAGAGCAAAGGCGACTGAACTGCTGTAGGCCACCTGATGGAATCGTTTTGAAAACGTTCCAAGACCATGAGGAAGGATCCCCTTGATAATTGCTTCCCGCTTTGTATAAGACGGACTGCAATAGTTCGGCTTCCACTTTTGAATTTGCCTATCCTCATGAGTACTCATCACAATCACCTTGTCAGGCCCTCTTTTGAGCTGTTTTTCCATGAAACCAGATTGATATGCATGCAGACAGATATGCACCGTGGATTACTGTCTAAGGCCATGTTAGCTGTGCTATGGGCAGTCTACCATTTTAGCTCCTCTTATGTTCCTACCCATCAATTCAGTACACAAGTTGGTGTAACGACCTTGACTAAGAATTTACATGGTGTGACACTGTACAAGGTTCATTATCCTTGGGCTGTTCTACTAAAGTTATATGTACATCAATGTAAACAACGAAACAGAATTCTCATGTTTTCAATAATTATACTTGTATACTTGTGGCCCATAAGTCGGATCCGATATTGTCACGGTCAGGCCTTAGGCAAGGAGTATAGACCCTCTGTGTCACTACTAGATTTGACTAGGGCTATACCGGAGATGGAGTCTAAGGAATTTTGCATTCTACACCAAAATGCCCCTCACAGGGTATGGACATTGAGTAGGAAATCTTCTGGTTGCGTCACTAGTGTAGTCTCTGATATCAACCGCTGACTAAACCGAAGCGTGGTCGTACAAATCCGAGGTCAGAACAGGCAGCGATCCCAAGGCAGAGTTAGGAAACAGTCCAGGTCATATCCAAAAAGGCTAACAACAGACACCTTCACAAATGAACACAAACCTTGTTGTCCAGGCAAGATGTAACAGTTCTGGGCAGGTTTTAATAATAATAATAATAATAATAATAATAATAATAATAATAAGTTATTAGTCACATGCTGACATAGGCCTGTCCTGATAGGAGGGCGCTATGAAGAGGCTGGCAGCGATGAAACACGGAGAAGAATGTTGGCTACACAAGTCTGTGTTATAAATATTATATGTAGTTTAAGTGGATTCTGGAGTCACTGTATGTCCTACATATTTTGCACACAAGCGTACCCATTTGTACGCTGCATATTGCATCTGTACCTTTACATATTTTGTAAACGATTGTGTCCATATATTTCCTTTAAATTTGGACACTTATACAAATGACTTGTATTGTTAATTGCAATGTTCTTCTTTCTGTGTACTTTGGTACAGTCTTGTTGTATACCTCTTTAACCCCTTAATGACCATCCTATTTTAGACGTTAATGACCAAGACATTTTTTACGTTTTTCCATCGTCTCATTCAAAGAGCTATACACTTTTTATTTTTGTGTCGACATAGCTGTATAAGGTCTTGTCTTTTGCGGGACAAGTTGTAATTTTTAATGGCACCATTTTGGGGTATATAGAATTTATTGATTAACTTTTATTAACTTTTTTTTTGGGGGGAATAGAAAAAAAACAGCAATTTTGCCACACTTTTTTGCGTCCTAAATTTACGCCGTTTACCGTGTGATATAAATAACACAATAACTTTCTTCAGTGGGTTGTTGCGATTGCAACGATACCAAATTTGTATAGATTTTGTATGTTTTACTACTTTTACACAGTGAAAACACTTTTTTTTCAAATTTATTTGTTTTTGTGTCTCCATATTTGAAGAGCCGTAACGTTTTTATTTTTATTTTCATTTTTTCGTGGATGCAATTGTAGGAGGGCTTTTTTTTTTGCGGGACGACTTGTAGTTTTTATCGGTAACATTTTGGAGTAGATGCGACTTTTTGATCACTTTTTATCACATTTTTTTAAGGCTGGATTAAAAGTTTATAGTTGGGGTTGTTACGGACGCGGCGATACCAAATATGTGCAACTTTTTAATTTTATTTTGTTTGTTAATAATAAAGCAGTTTTTTTCACTTTTTTACTAGTCCCACTAGGGGACTTCACTATGCGATCCTCCGATCGCATTTATAATACACAGCAATACTTCTGTATTGCAGTGTATTATGCCTGTCCGTGTAAAACGGACAGGCATCTGCTAGGTCATGCCTCCGGCATAACCTAGCAGGCATTCACTATAGGCAGACCTGGGGGCCTTTATTAGGCCCCCGGCTGCCATCGGAGACACAGACACTCGGCGATCTTATCAGCTAAAAAAAAGCACTACACTTGTAGGGTATGTTCACACAGCGTTTATTGTAAGGCAAAAAAAAAATCTGCCTCAAAATTCCTTCAGGAAGTGACAGCGTTGTGTGACTTTTTTTGTGTTTTTTCTTAAGCCGTTGAGGCGAACGCAAACGAGCGACGCAGGAATTTACTGCCTCCTATTACAGCCCCCCACTCACAGTAATGACCATCGGCCCCCCACTTACAGTAAAATGACCATCAGCCCCCCGCTCACAGTAAAATGACCATCAGCCCCCCACGCACAGTAAAATGACCAGCCCCTTGTAGGCAGTGCCACACAGCCCCCTTGTAGGCAGTGCCACACAGCCCCCTTGTAGGTAGCACCATACAGCCCCCTTGCAGATAGCGCCACACAGCCCCCTCGTAGATAGCGCCACACAGCCCCCTTGTAGATAGCGCCACACAGCCCCCTGTAGAGAGCGCCACAGAGCCCCCTGTAGGGAGCGCCACACAGCCCCCTGTAGGGAGCGCCACACAGCCCCCTGGTAGGGAGTACCATACAGCCCCCTGGTAGGGAGCGCCACACAGCCCCCTGGTAGGGAGCGCCACACAGCCCCCTGGTTGGTAGTGCCACAGAGCCCCCTGGTTGGTAGTGCCACACAGCCCACAGCCACCTGGTTGGTAGTGCCACACAGCCCCCTTGTAGGTAGTGCCACACAGCCCCCTTGTAGATAGCAACCCCCTCCCCTACCTGTAGATAGCGCCACTGTTGCTCCCTGAAGGAGCGGAATCCCAGTGTGGCCGGGGAGCACTCCTTGATGTCTCTGTCCTATAGACGCAGGTACAATTACAGTGTAGGAGGGGGTGGCGCTGACGCCCCCTCTAAGTTGCGCCTGGGTCCCATGCCCCGCCTGCCTTCCCTAGCTACGCCCCTGGATAGATAGATAGATAGATAGATAGATAGATAATTGGTTGTCACCTTCTCATTTAGACTGGGTTCACACAACCTATTTTTAGGAAAATACGGCTACAATACGTCGGCAAATATCTGCCCATTCATTTGAATGGGTTTGCCGGCGTACTGTGCTGACGTCCAGTACTGTCAAACGACGACGCGTAAAATGACTGCCTCGTCAAAGAAGTGCAGGGCACTTCTTTGCAACGTCATTTGAGCCGTTTTTCATTGAAGTCAATGAAAAACAGCTCAAGATTACGGGCGTCAAAGACGCCTCGCATATTGCGAGGAGGAGCTTTTACGTCTGAAACGACGCAGCTGTTTTCTCCTGAAAACAGTCTTTCTTTTCAGACGTAAAAGGAAGCTAGCGTGTGAACATACCCTTAGTGTTATTTACGTCTAACTTTATACTTTTGGCCAAACTTGGAGCTCTACTTGTCCTAAAAGTTTAGTTAAGCTGCACATGGCACGCTGTTCTTTACTAGGCTGCAGCTGAAGCCTTTGCTGGTCGTGACAATGGAGCTGGCTGTGATGAGCCGCATAGAAGAAACATCTGTGAAGAGTAACTGATATCAGCATTACGCAATAAAAGCAACTAATAAGCAACTACTAAAGAGATTATAAACACCTTACAAAAATAAATGTTCTCATTAGTATACCTACTTATGCACAATGCCAACATAATACTGACATACTCAGTGCAATTTACAATACTTCTACTAGATGGCGCCATGGTGCTAGACATGAGATACCAAGTTTTGATCAATGTTTTACCCTAAAAATGTTTGTGTTCTGTTCTGGTTGTAACTTTATTACAAGCTGCACAGCTAATATTTACCATTGCAAATACGGTGTATATGTATAAGATTATAATCTAATCACATTTATATAAACATTCTTTAATAATTTCACTATGGTTTTACTCTGCTGTGAATTATGGAAACAATGGACGAGATTTATCAATGTTGTTGTAAGATGTTTAAATTTAGGAGTCCGCAAAAATGGCATAAATCTGAGCTTTACGCATGATTCTTTTTTTAAGAACTACTTTTTGAGTCCAAGGTCTTTGTATTTCAACTTCAGTTTCATCAATTAACCATGGTAAATGTATTAAAGGGTTTTTCCACGTTCTGACAACTGATGTCCTGTCATCAGTATATGATCGGTTCGTGTCCGTCACCCGGACCCGCACCGATCCGCCACTCCGGCTGCCTCCGGGCACCGGACAATATTGCCGGAAGCCGATGGCTCTGGTCAAAGAATAGCGGTCGACCTGCAGTGCTGCAGTTCTGCTGAACGGCTGCCATGCAGTGGTCGGAGCCATCTGCTTCAGGCTCCAACTACTGCATATCGTTCCAAACATCTGATGCACGGTCGCAGCCAAAGTGGCGGATCGGTGCGGGGTCCGGGTGTCGGACACGCACAGATCATATACTGATGACCTATCCGGTGTATAGGTCATCAGTTGTCAGAAAGTGCAAAACCCCTTTAAAGTGGCTGACTGCTTTAGAAAACTCATTTTCATATGTCCTATCAGGAAATTCTAAGTTAATAGGGTGTGCCGCCTGCTCAGGGTCCTTATTTTTTGGCCAGAGTGCAGAGCAGTTTCAAACAGCGTCCTTCTCTGGAGGACCCAGCACATCCGGGCATTACATGGACAGCGCATTGACTGTAAATGTAAACTGTGTAGTGCTTTATTTCCCCTGTAGTGGTGCTGCAGGGGAATTGAACACTTGTTGCTGGTTCCCCTCGCGGATTGCATCTGATAGTTGTAACTTTCAGTAGTAAGACGCCTAGAGATCAGCTGTCGCAGAACCCTTCTCTATAAAGGGATTGTGAAAAGTGGACAACCCCTTAAAGAGGTTTTCCACTTTGGAGAATTCCAACTAGAATGGTTCTTTAAAGTGGTTATCCCACCACATAAACTTATCACCTATTCACAGCGTTGATGTGGTGGAATAACCCCTTTAGCAATAAGTTGATCACAATATGTCCCCCTGGTTAGCCCCCCAGCATTCAGCTGTAATCTGTGGGGAAAAATGTCAATAAGTGTTAATTTTCCCTGCAGCACCACCACAGGGGAAATTAATCATTACACAGTGGCCATTAAAATCAATAGGCTGTCTGTGTACAGGTCCTCCAGAGTGAGAAACTATTCTGATTCTAGAACATAGTGATAGCAGCTTTTTTAATTAAGTGATTTATTAATTTGGTAAAGGTGTTATCCATGTTACCTTTTAAAATAAGCCATTGGTGAAACCAGCAGCAGGTGTTCAATTTTCCTGCAGTGCCCCCACAAGGGAAATAAAGTATTACATGATGCCTATTAAAACTAATGGAACGTCGGTATAATGCATGGACACGCCGTGTACTATAGAGAGAGATAAATGCTTTTTATTGTTTCTTTCTGCTCTGGCTAATAGATGGGAGTCCTGAAGAGGTGGCCCCCTCTATTAACCCTGAATGGGTTTTCTCAACTAGCCAATCCCTTTAACTACATTTGTGGGAATGAACACTTTGAGTCCCAAAGCAAAATAAAAATGTTCCTGACTTCCTGTGTAAGAGGAGCGCTAACTACAGTATCAGCCGCCAACTAGCGCCTGCATTGCCTCAACCAAAACTTGTCTTTAGTCCAGGATTAGGCTGTGTAGCGGTGCAGATCCAGAAAGTAATAGAAGAGGTGGCCTGGCACAAGCTCCAAATCATGATCTGGCATTAACACTTGGTAGGTTGGTTCGGCTCCAGGTCCTATAGCAGTGATATATCCTGTATCTGTGGTGGCTGTGCCACTGTATGTCTGATATATGGTAGACTGGAAATTTGGAAATATAGTAGCAGGAACTTAAAAGCTTACAGGAAGGAGAAATAAAGAAGTCTTAGTGGAAGCGTCTAATGGACAAGGCATCTTACCTCAGAAGGATGTGGAAGTCTGCCTGACGACAGGAAATATCTGTCTATACCATGAATGCTGTTCTATTATTGTATCCCTTTATCAGTACTAAGCAACATGGTAGATTTCATCAATGTCAGATGATGTCATATTGCAAATGGTATAGAATAATTTTTAATCACAGTAAACTCGGTTGTTTCAATAATAATGGGACATGAAAGTAAATGTCCACTTTTTAACACCATGCCGTTTTAGGTAAAAGAAATTCTGTGCTGATTCATTTCTTAACATAACTTTATAATGGTAACAAACCCATTTTTTGATACATTATATCCAGACATAGAAAAAAATAACATTCTGGCTACATGCAGCCACAACTAGGGGGAGATTACGGCATACTGTTTATACATTGAACTCAATAATAAAACTCTATGCAGTAAGCTCCTATGGCTTCTGTCACAGCTGTGTTGGGACTCCGTTCATGGGTTCCGTCGGACCTTTCTGTCAGGAGAACCCATGAACGGAAACCAAACTGAAACAAAGGGAACAATAGGTTTCCGTTCGCATCACCATTGATTTCCATGGTGACGGATCCGATGCAAATGGTTTCCGTTTGTCACTGTTGTTTTGACGGAATGAATAGCGCAGTCGACTGCCGTATTGATTCCGTAAAAACAACGGAACCCTTACACAACGGTGACAAACCATTTGCACCGAATCCGTCACCATTGAAATCAATGGTGATGCTAATGGAAATCTAAGGTTTCCGTTTGTTTCAGTTTGGATTCCGTTCGTGGGTTCCCCTGATGGAAAGGTCCGATAGAACCCATGAACAGAGTCCTGACGCAGATGTGAACGAAGCCATATACTTCTCACAGCTGAGGGGTAGCTTCAATGTCAAGGCAGCCTGGACTCCAGCCTGATGCATTTTACCTTTTTGTGGTGATGATGTATTTAGCTTAGTGAGGATTGCCTAGACTGAAAAATGTAGCAAATGCTCATCTATGAGAAGTGTTTGGGTTTTAAGTATTCGAATATAAGCTACAATATTTCCATTCACTAACAGCAAGCAAAAATCTTAAAAACTGTGTAGAATTAAAACATACCATATGTTATACTTTATATTATAACGTTGCAGAATTTTTATTATATAATGATTCAGCTAAACTTAGATAAAACACCTTTCATTTTAATTGCATAAGATGACTGCAAATACTACGCTATTAGTAGAACTTGAGGGTGCCCAAAGACCCATTTGCCACATGAGACACCAGTATTATAAATGGCACATGATAGGGGGCCCTTGTTAGAAATGTTGTATTTTAACCTAGGCTCTCAAGTTATGACTCTGGTGAGTAGCACGGTGGCTCCGTGGTTAGTAGTCCTGAGTTCAAATCTGACCAGGACAACATCTGCATGGAGTTTGTATGGTTGCCATTGTGGTTGCTCTTTATGACTGTGATTTTCTTCCAGTAACTTAGACTGCAGCCATCTGGAATTGTATCTATATAGCTTAACAAAATGCCTACTGATGAATATTCATTAGCTTCACATACACTGCTGAGCTGCACTGAATCTGATTGGTCACAGCCCTTATTGCAGCTCCAGCCTTTAGACTCATTCAGACACAAGCCAACCATTGAGACTTATTCACTTCAAAGAGAAAGTTATGGAAAAATGTCAGAAATAGACACTAAAAAAGTTAAATATATAATTCATCTGAATGTTTACGACGGGATATATAGATTAAACTAATACTTATTAAACCCCACAAGTTGGTGACAGGAACACTATGGAGGGGTTGTCCAGAATTAGGCTAGGCCAGTTCACACAGAGTTTTTTGGTGCTGATATTGACGTGGAAACCACATCAGAATTAGCGGCAAAAAGTTATCAAATTTCCCTCCATTGATTTCAATATCACCCCATTGATAAAATGTACTGTGGCAGTAGTTTCTTATGGTGGTGGTGCCTGCAAATAAAAGTGCTTGGCAAAGAATGCCGTCTTCACATACCCTTAGAAAAAAAGTGTCTGCTTTTTGTCCAGAAACAGTGGCAATTTTTTACATTGTCTGTGTCTAGTATTGCAGATCATGTTCTTAAATCTGAATGAATTGTACCTGCAATATCAGACACAGCCCAAGAGTGGCGCCGTTTTTCTGGAAAAAAAACCAGACCCTTTTTCTAATCCTGAGCAACCCCTTTATATCCTGGACTCTGAAAATCTACTGCATATCACATTTATAAGTTTATTGCTATATATTTTTTGTCTTCTGTAAAATAATACAGTCGCATATGACTGTGTAATAAAACTGATCTGCCCTCAATGAGTAAGGGGCTTTATGAAGAAGAATGTTTGGAATTGTGCTTTGAGCAACACAAAATCCTGCTGCTTCACTGTTTAAAGTCATATAACAGAGTCAGTGAAGCTGAAATGTCGTGAAAGCTGAGCTCAAGGTCTATCTGACATGCTTGGAGCTTAAATGTGGCAGAGAAGAAAATCCAAATACTGTGTTGCGCAAATATCTGTATTTTGTGAGGAGCACTTAAAGTATTACATTAGCTACAGGAATTGGAAATATCAACCAACATTAATATTGAAGCACAAAATAATTTTTTGACGGGAAGGGTAATTCCAATACACAGCTTCTTCCATGGATACTTATTCTTGGGCATTTCTATTAACTATTTTTGTTAAATAATTTGTTAAAGAATATTTCCCCCTAAAATAAATAAGCACCAATAATATAAAGCAGAGCGACGACCAATATGGCTGCCATTACAGCTTCCACTGCTGATTTGACAATTCAAGGATTAATATTTATTGGGTATTGATTTCTTAAAGTGGAAATGCCTTTGAAAACTTTAGGACCCTAATTTATAAACCAGGGCGGGATGACTTCAAAAAGCATCTCTCATTTTGGAGGGTCCTGAATGTCCAGATCACTCCATGACATTACTGTTGTCGAGCCACTTGTTTCCCTTCTCTAACAGCTCATTGCCAATACAGCATTGAGCCAAGTAGTCATTTGGGACATATAGCACAGTAGTGATCCTAGGGGTGCAACAATTTTTGTGGACAGTCAGTCTTTACTCAGCCCATTATGTCTGTCTAAAACTATAAGTATTATTATATTTGTTTTGCATTAATCAGTAGTACATGTGAACATATGAAACTTTGTAATATATCTTACTAGGGAAGAGTGGCATCTTCCCCACCTTTAAGCAGCCTGTAGTCACCCTTTCCTTACAGGTTTTCTGTAAATACTCAGAGACATCCTCAGTCACCAAAATATCCATCCAGTGTAAAACAATAATCAATATATTACATTTCTCACCACAGATGTGGATCCTCTGCGCTACAATATTTTTTTTAGCGCTCTCTAGACAGCGGTGCAGTGTCTGAGAAATATCCCCGTTCTTTACCTTTAACCTCCGCAAGGAGGTATGGACTTTTATGATTGGATTCCAAAGGTCGCAGTCCCCAGAATAGCCACGAATTGGTGGCAGGAGCACTCTAATTGCAGTAGCGTAGTCAGGAACGGAGCCAAGGGTTATTACTAGGGAAGTGGGCAGGGATGTGAAAAGCCAATGGATGAGACGAGAGGGAACAACAGGTACCAAGTGAAGAAATCCAACGGCCGAGGTCAGTTTCAAAGTCAAGTTCAAGTTCAGGTACAATACATATGAAAGAGCAAGTACTAGAAAATAACTTAATCAGCAGGCAACGTGGTAAGACTGGAGTCCCCTTTAAAAAGTATGCCAGACAAGCAACCTGACCCGGCCAACGACTGAATGAATGTCCACCATCAGGTACCCATCCCTGGAATGGGGAGAGGTGAGTAAAATAATAGAAGGGAGCTGAAGTTTATCACTTAGAGTTACAGAGACATTTCAGCTACAGACAGTACATTAGTAAGTGACTAATATTATTGCAGATAAATCATCTGCACAACTTTTTTAAAGACCAGATAATCTCAGATTATTTTTAATTGCTTTTTTTTGGGAGGGGAATGAATAAATAAACTGCATTTCTGACATTGTCTTTTAGGTTTTTTTGTTTTTTTTTACAGCGTTCACTGTGCGTTATAAATAACGTGGTAACTTTATAGATAACTTTATAGTGACATTCAGACATGGGACGTAAAGGTTCACGTGATACCAATTACATCAACTTTCTTCTTATTTTTTATTTTTTCATAATAAAACATTTTCTAAGATAAATGTTTTTTTTGTTTTATTTTTGTATTGGATTTATATTTTATTTTTCTGTACATTTTATCTAACTTTTTTAAAATTTTCTTTAGTCCCACTAGCTGACTTGAACATGCGATCCTTTGATTGCTTAAATACAGTAATACACTTCACTACTTCTGCATTGCAGTGTATTATGCCTGTTAGTCTTATACTGACAGGCAGCCTATCAGGCCCTGTCTCAGGCAGTGCCTAATAGGCTCAGGTACATGGCGGACCTGGAGGACTTGGTATGGCCTCCGACTGCTATGGCATCCCACCGCAACGTGGCTTACACAAGCTGTTGGGATGGGATTAAATCGCAGCATCTAAGGGGTTGAACGCCCGGGATCAAAGCTTTCTCCGATCCCAGCCATTGCAGAAAGGTGTCAGCTGTATGTTACAGCTGATACCCACTGCTGGTGGCCCGGGCACAACTCCATTTACAGCACTGTGTGGAAAATATATTTGGCTACTGCTTTAAATGTACGCCACAATGCGGCAGTTTAAGGGAATGCATCCCCATATTTTATATTAATTTAAAATTTTATAGTGAAACATATTATTTTCACGAATGACGTTTTTTTCTGATTATATATTTTGTATTTTATTTTCCCTGAAATTATTATGAGAGCAGCTACCCTGAGATGTAACAACAACAGTTCCAGAAATTGTCTTTACAGCAAGCACCTGGACATAAGAAAACAACCTATTGAATTTTATGGTGAAAATGTTGTGGGCATGCTCTGTGACATGAGTAAAGAGGAGGAGGAAGGAGAATCTGAGCTCACCTATTGTCAATGATGTGATCCTGTGTTATCTGTTTGGTTTGGACAGTTGGAATCAGGAGATGCATATAGAAATCTCTCCCCTGACTTGAATATCGTTTGGAACTACTTTACTTAAACCTTATTATTCCATGTGTCCCTAGGCTTGCCAACTATTGATCCTTTTTTGTTTTTGCTGCGGAATGTGTCTCTTTTTCTCATTTGAATAAAAATGCCACTGGAAACAGCAAATAAAAGTAAGAAATAAAGCTGTATATACGTCATAAAGACAGCATTTCTGTAATAAATAGATGTCATGACATTCAGACAGTGCAGATGGGGACTACTTGGCCTTACATACACCATATTACTTTATTTACTCCCCTGTGCAGAATGGAATCTGTTTATATTCTCTATAAGCTCTGTATTTTATAATCACCCAGAATCACAGCTGAGTGCAACCACGGTAACAAAATATTAATGCAACATGTGTGAGTCAAGCAGATATTTGGAAAGGGTCATATAAGGTATAGGCAATGCTATTTTCTGAAATATTGCCAAGTCTGTGCTGGAATCTTTGATTTACACTGGGATAAAGGAAAATCTTCACAAATCAGGATGCAGCCTATAGGCAAATGGGTATGAATGCTACATGTCTGAAATACAGATTCTATTTTCTTTTTGGAAAAGGTTTAAAGGATCTTGATATCAGACAGAAAATACACAATATGATATTAATCAAATGCATGCTAGAGAAGTCTGTATGAGATTCAAGGTGACATTTCAGAGAGGGGCCTCAATGGGAGTGTGAAAAATAAAAACAGATTTCAACAACATATTGCTACTTTTCAAAGCCGCTGGAAAACAGGCGCGTATATAAATGTTCTCAATAAAAATGATGACAAAATTAAAAGGCAATTAATGATATCTGGACACTCTTATAGAATCCCACAATGTAGAGTTTATTATTAAAATTATGTAAATTCAAAAAAAGCTAAATACAAAAGCATAGAAAGTAACACAGCCTATGTCCACCTATTGCACCGTGTACATATAGACTAAATCGACATAAAACTTTGAGTTACATTGTAAATTCATTGCATTACTTATCTTGAACTGATTCTCACAGTCCTAAGCTGCATTTATAATTCTGCAGGCTTCAGAGCTGAATTCAAGCTTGAGAAAGGTTCCAGATTAGGAACCGAAACGTATATATACATGTATATATGTTTTTTTTTTATTATTTCAATTGAATTACTGCTATAATTGATATGTTTATAAATGTGAAGTTCTTAGCACAATATATATATATATATATATTTAGCATACTGAATAATAATCAGGAATATACTATGTAGGTACTGTATATATATATGTATAAGCAGGGCTGGCAAAAGCACCTGGCGAACCCGGGAAAGTGCCATGGCCCACTGCCCTTGGGGGGCCCATTCGGCCACCAGGTGCTTAATGCTGCACTCATGGCTTTTCCTACTGGAGCGGGAACCCTGACCCGTTGCCGACACTCTGGCCGGAGATTCCTCTCCTAGAGGGAGCCCTTGACATACCTGTCCATATATGGGCAGTGATATCAGGGGCTCCTCCTGGACCGAAATCTCCGACCTGAGCATTGCTTATGCTCTGGACAGGGATTCCGCTCCTGGAAAACTCCTGACATCACTATCCTTATATGGACAATGAGTTCAGGGGTTCCTCCAGAAGATAAATCCCTGGCCAGAGCGTCGGCAACGCTCTGGCTGGGGATTCCACTCCTAGAGGGAGCCCCTGTCTAGGAGTGGAATCTCCCCCAGAGCATTGCTGGCGCTCTAACCGGAGAATCTGCTCCTAGAGGATTCCCCTGACGTCCCTGTCCATATATGGACAAGGTTGTCAGGGGCTCCCCCAGGACCGAAATCCCTGGCCAAAGCATTGCCGACGATCTTGCCGGGGATTCCGCTCCTGGGGAAGCCCCTGACCAGGGGCGTAACTAGGAAAGACTGGGCCCCATAGCAAACTTTTGACTGGGGCCCCCCTCGCCTTGATATCACACAACACTCCCTTGTAGATAGTGCCTCCCTATAGATTCCACCACACAGCACCCCTATAGATAGCACCATACAGACCCCGTGTAGATAGCACCATACACAGCCCCCTGTAGATAACGCCTTACAGCCCCCCCTTATAGATAACACCATACAGCCTTCCCCCTGTAGATAATGCCATACAGCCCTCCCCCTGTAGATAACGCCATACAGCCCTCCCCTGTAGATAACGCCATACAGCCCTCCTCTGTAGATAATGCCATACAGCCCCCTGTAGATAACGCCATACAGCCCCCCTGTAGATAACGCCATACAGCCCCCCTGTAGATAACGCCATACAGCCCGCCTGTAGATAACGCCATACAGCCCCCCTGTAGATAATGCCATACAGCCCTCCCCCTGTAGATAACACCATTCAGCCCCCCTGTAGATAACGGCATACAGCCCCAAACCCCCCCTGTAGATAATGCCATACAGCCCCCCCTGTAGATAACACCATACACCCCACCCTGTAGATAATGCCATACAGCCACCAACCCACCCCAAAAAAAACGGCCTATAGTTTGTCCTACAAAAGAGATGTATCCCCTATCCACAGGATAGGGGATACATGTGTGATCGCTGGCAGCGATAAGGAGAATAGGGGACCGAAAGTCCCCCGAAGTTCTCCATGACAAACCTCGGACTTCCGGGGTCTGCGCAGTTCAATAAAAATTAAAGAAGAGCTGGTCACGCATGCGCACAAGTGCGACCGGTGCACAATTAATTTCTATGAAGCTGCTGACAGACCCTGGAAGTCCGAGGTTTGTCATGGAGAACTTCGGGGGGACTTTTGGTCCCCCGTTCTCCTTATCGCTGGGCGTCCCAGTGATCACACATGTATCCACTATCCTGTGGATAGGGGATGCATGTGTTTTCTAGGAAAAAAACCTTCAGTAGCGTCGTGCTGTAGCAGTCATAGCGGGCCCCGTAGCAGCCGCTATGACTGCTACAACGTTAGTTACGCCACTGCCCCTGACGTCACTATTAATATGCCAGAGCGTTGGCATCGCTCTGGCTGGGGATTCCACTCTTAGAGCAAGTTCCAATGGTGCTATCTACAGGGAAGGGGGGTGTAGCGCTATCTACAGGGGTGTGTGTGGCACTACCTACTGGGGGTGTGTGGCATTATCTACAGAGGGTGTAGCACTATATACAGTAGGGGTGTGTCACTACCTACAAGGGGGTGTTCGTGACACTATCTACAGGTGGTGTGTGGCACTATCTAATAGGGGGTGTGTGGCACTATGTGCAGGGGGTGTGTGTGGCACTGTCTACAGGGGGCTGTGTTGCACTATCCACAGAGGGTACTCTGGCACTATCTACACAGGGCACTGTTACACTATCTACAGAGGACACTGTGGCATTATCTACAGAGGGCATTGTGGCATTATCTAAAGAGGGCACTGTATATGGGGGCACAAACTGGGGGCCTAACTTCTATATGGGGCATAAACAGGGCCTAAATTCTATATGGAGGCACAAACTGGGGGCCTAACTTCTATATGGGGAATAAACAGGGCCTAAATTCTATATGGAGGCACAAACTGGGGGCCTAACTTCTATCTGAGGGCATAAAACAGGGCCAAACTTCCCTATGGGGGCAGAAACTGACGTTTTCTGCTGTTTTACTACCGCCGTGAGTTCCCCCAGAAAAGGGCACACAAAGTCTGTGTCGCCCAAGGGCTCACATAAACCTGGAGCCGGCCCTGCGTATAAGCAGATAAATAAAATGTATTTAATAACATCCACAAATATGAAACAAAACGAAAACAAAAACTAGTCAAGGTGTTTTGTTCATTTAGTGCCACATAATATCAAAATGTCATCTCTTACCCCCATACATCAATATCCTGAATGATAAGCAAGGATACATGGGAATATGCGGAATACTTGAGGTACGGAAAAAAACCTATAAATTATTTTCCTCTCATCACTGTTATTTTCCCTTTTAGATATGTTGGAAAAGAAAAAAAAATTGGTTGCGAAGGTGGACATACTCTTTAAGTTTAAAGCTAAGATGCTTAGCAGGAAATTGTTTACAATCTTCCTATAATATCACAGATTTTACAACATAATGATTGACAAACTATTACAGCCTAATTTCATATTAACTCATAGGCTCAACATTGTAGAGATAATGAGATCGATCGAATGTTAAAAGGGTGGTCTGCTTTGGAAAATCTTTTTCCAAAAAAAGGTCTCCTGCAAATAAATGGATGACAGGGTGTGCTACTGTTTAGATCGCCGTGTTCAGCTGTGATCTTTGGGGGGCACGGCAGCAAGTTTTCAATATCCCTGCAGCGCCGCCATAGGGGAAATGAAGCATTAAATAGTTCTCATTTAATGCAATGTGTTATCTTAAGGTCCTCAAAGTTAAATTGCTACCAGAGAGAAGGTTATATAGATGAATCTTAGCAGGCCTGACAACAGGTTTGGATAAACAGCAGGCTTTAAATGTCTGTAAAAGTGCTTATGCCAAAACCACAGCAATCAGACTTCATTTGTAAATTATCCTTAGTCCAAATCTAGTGCAATCCAAAAGCGATTCACTGTGTTTCTTCATGAGAGTGTTAGGGCTCGTGCACACGACTGTTGTTTTCTTCAGTGCCCTATCCGTTTTTTTGCAGATAACATATGGAACCATTCATTTCTATAGGGCCATGCACACATAAGTTTTTTTCGGATCTGAGTGTCCATTCCGCATAATTGTAGAACATGTCCTATTCTTACCAATGTTTGCAGCATGTCTAACCCTTTCTAGTGTATGGTTCCACAAAAAAACGGACAGCACAGGATCCGTGTGTGAAAACAAATACAGAAATCCCCTTCCGATGACGGGTTTCCTTGGAGGCTTCCATCGGGTTAAGCAAACGGAAACCTGAGCTTCCATTAACCTGATATCAATGGTGACGGAAACGTTTCTAAAGTTTTCCGTTTGTCACCATTTTGACAGGGTTCCGTTGTTTTGCCAGAATCAATAGCGCAGTCGAATTGTAAGGCTGTGTTCACTTCACCATTGCCCTTCCGTTGAGGGGTTCCGTTGGAGGTTTCCGTCGGAACCCCTCAATGGAAGGGCAACGGTGATGTGAACACAGCCTTACAATTGACTCGCTAGCTACTCACTAGGTACTGCTAATTTAAAGGGATTGTCTCATCAACGCAAGATGGTGTCGGATCACAGGCAGATAGGAGGTCTTCTTTAACCCTTTTGCTACTGTGGAGTTTCAGGACAATATTCAGACTTTTGACATGAACAAATAAAACTTGAATTATAAAATAAAATAATTATAAAATAAAAAAAAATCATATTATATTATAGCATTTTACACTTATTGGCGCCTTCATGCAATTCTGCATCAAATCATTCGTAGAAAATGCATAAACATGTTTGTGACTAAAAGTTTGACCCAAGCAGAGCCTCTAAAACGAAAAGTTCAGAATCTGTGGAACTCATAGATGTCACTTATGCTAATGTCAACAGGCATATACTGTGTGTTCACAAAATAATCAAAACCAAAGAGATCATAAATCTCTGCAGTCCAGATACAAGTCAATATTTGAGTCGACAAGTTGCCTTGTTATGTGCAGGGGGCTAATAAAACGCACCACTTTAATTTGACAATCAGAAAGTACATATACTCTAGGTATGGAGGTTATAACATTGACTAGGCTGTAAGGCTGTACATGGGGAAAGATGATAGTAACAGGCTGTGATCTTTCTTCCTGCTATCACGTGCAGCTTCCCCCTCTCACTCCTCCCCTACACAGACACAGAACCAGGAAGTAAAATGTTTCATCCTGCTCCCTGACTTCAAACATGTACTGCACCCGGAATATAGCACCTAGCGTTGTGGTCCTGGCATCATTATACTTAATGAGTAATTGGACTTTCAAAAAACTTTTGATAGGTCATAGAGACATATTAGAAGATTTGATCGGTGGGGTCCGGGTGCTGAGACCCTCACCATCGCTAAAACGAAGGTGCAGTGGCACTCAGATGAGCGCTCAGCACCATTGGCTGCAAAACGGCTCTCCTCATCAGCCTGAAGATGGGCTCATATAGAACATCTATTGATATTTCTCTATGACATATCAAAAGTTTTGTGAAATTTCTGTTACTCTTTAAATTATTCCGCATAAGATCATATCTGTGTACACTAGTCAGTTATTTTAGAGTGACATCCATATAACTCCAGCTTCATAACATTACTGTGTCTAAGTGGCAAGGATTCAAATGGAAATTGGAGACTGCACATGGAATTAGAAAGCCAAGCTTTGCCTAGGGCTCCAATCAACTTTTCCCTCCTCTGTTCTAAAGTGTTTATAAAGTGTTTATAGATTCCTCATTCAGATTTGGTCCGGTTTCCACTCCACTGACCTGGGCCAAGCACAGCAGATGTGCACATTGTTATATTTGCTAACATTTTGTATTTATTTATTGTTTACATATTGTAAACAGTTACTACTTATCTCAGTTATACCTGACCCAAATATTTCTATTGACATAGTACCATTGTGTAGACAGCAGGCATTGTGCAGGCAGCAGGCATTGTGTAGACAGCAGGCATTGTGCAAGCAGCAGGCATTGTATCTCCAGGGAGCTACTGCAGTAAAAGGGGGCCTATTACCTAGAGGAGCTGCTTCAAATTTGTTCTTAAACAAACATTTCTGATAGAATCCCTCCTCCCAATGTGACCCCACCAAACTATCTTGCCAATTTAATGAATATTTCACACCTGAACAAAGAACCAACCTCTTTAGCCTCTTCCACAAATCCCCTCTGTCCAGTTAATATAGGGTCCCCTGCATACATATATTTTGGATTGGACCAATTTCTGGTCAGAGGTAGCATAACATCCAAGTTTACTAATTTTCACCTATCACTCTTACCGGGCCTGTTCCTGCTTCCTTTGTACAACATCCCATTGTCCGACTCCTCCTAATAATAATTCATCACTTAATAAATGCAGCCAGAGCTTGCATCCCAGCTATGTCAATACAATTAGAGACCCCCCTATTACTGGATTATGTTTCAGAACTCTTCTGAATATCAGGGGCTCCTACACTAAAATTAATTTCAAATGACTGTACTGGTACCTCAGGGCATTGCAATATGGCGTCCAAAAACCATTCCAGTAAAATCTTCACTCCAAATTCCAAATGGCACTCCTTCCTTTCTGAGCCTTGCAGTTTACAACCACATATGGGGTATTGCCTTACTCTGAGGAATTGCATAACATGTTGGGGTGTATTTTTTCCTATAGTTCTTGTGAACTAGCTAAAACGACATATTATTAAAAAATATATAACTTTCCATTTCTACAGCCCAATTCCTATAAACTCGCTAAAACCTCTGTAGGGTCAAAATGCTCTCTACACTTCTAGGTGAATTCATTGAGGGGCTTATTTTCATAATGGGGTAAATTTTTTGGGGTTTCATTTGTAGTGGTACCTCTCAGCATCTGTGAATGCGACATTGTGCCTAAAAACGAATCCAGCAAAATCTGTGCTCAAATGGCGCTCCTTCCCTGCTTAGCCCTGCCGTGAGATTAAACAGCAGTTTACGATCACATATAGAATATTAATATATACCTCGGCACTTGGGTTCTTGCTGAAAAAGCTTGAATTTATTTATTTTGCAATCCACAATATTATTTTATTATTTATGAAGGTTTTCAGTCTAACAAGACCTTCATCAGATGAATCGGATTGACCTTCATCAGATAAATCGCAACGTTCAATGCTGTGAAGAATAAAGCACATATGGGTTATTGCCATACTAGGGACAAATTGTGCAAAACAAATGTTAGGGGTGCTTTTTCTCCTAAAGTCTTTCCAATTCTAATAAATTCACTGAAAATGCTCACTAAATGCCTAGATGAGTTTATTGAGGGGTGTAGTTTCCTAAACAGGGTTACATTATTTGGGGTTTCCCCTGTACTGGTACCTCAGGGGCTGTGAAAATGTGATATGATGACAAAGAACCATTTCAGCAAAATCTGCGCCCCAAAAGCCTAATGACCCTTCTTCCCTTCTGAGTCCTGCTGTGTGTCCAAACAGCAGCTTATGACCACATATGGGGTATTGCCGTAATCGGGAGAAATTGTATAACACATTTTTGGGTGCTTTTTCTCCTATAGTCCTTGTGAAAATTAAACAGTTTTGCTAAATCTACATATTATTGGGGAAAACGAAAATATTTTCAATTTTTATGGCCCAATTCTAATAAAATCGCTGAGTTTCCGAAATGTTATTACATTTTTGGAGTTTCCACTGTTCTGACACCTCAGGGGCTCTGCAAATGCAACATGGTGTCAGAAAAGCATTCCAGCATAATCTGCGCTCCAAAAGCCAAGTAGCACTCCTTCCCAGCTCTGCTGTGTGTCCAAGCAGCAGAGTTATTGCAGTTCTCTGGAGAAATTGCTTAACAAGTTTTGGGGTGCTTTATTTCCTGAATACTTTGTGAAAATGACAAATTGTTTGCAAAAACGACATATTTTTTGGAAATGTATTTTTCATGGACCTTTTTTAGTAAATTCTATGAAACACCTGTGGCGTCAAAATGCTCACTACACCCCTAAATGAGGTCATTGAGGGGCGTAGTTTCCAAAATGTTGTTTTTGGGGGGGGGGGGTGTTTCTTATGTTTTGACATATTTCAAGGCCTCTTCAAACATTAAATTGTGCTCAGCAAACTAGTCAAGTAGCACACTAGGGCCACATGCAAGATATTTCTGAAAACTGCAAAATCTGGGTAATAAATATTGAGTTGTGCCTTTCTGTTAACACCTGCAGTGTTACAGAAATAAATGGTTTAAAATTATATATATATATATATATATATATATATATATATATATATATATATATATATATATATGCCCCTCAAAGCCACTACATAACTGAAGTGATGCCTAAAATAATAGGTTTTGCAAATTTTGTTGGAAATTTGATAAACTGCTATTAAACTTATAAGCCTTATAATATCCTAAAAAAAATTAAATTAAAATTGATGCCTACATAAAGAAGACATATAATAAGCATTATTTATTTCAACATTTGTGTGGTATCATTATCCATTTTAGAAGCAGAGGATTTCAAGTGTGGAAAAATGCTAATTTTTTAATTTTGGATTTTCTTTTTTTATGAATAAAGAATAAACATATCGACCAAAATTTACCACCAAATTAAAGTATGAAATGTCACGAAAAAACAGGCCGCGTACTTAAGTGGTTACTCTATTGACCGCTACAGTATGTCTAGGGTGGATGAAATGCCAACTTACTGTGTATCGTTTTTACGCATTTTCATTGATTTTTTTCTTTTCTTATTTCATTGTTGATGTTGTCACTGTGTAAGTAATACCATTTAGCCTAAAATATCTGCCAGATGGCATCAATGTATAGGCTTTATGTGTGGGCCAATCTGTTGTGATCACTATAATTTGAATCAATTTAGGGGCATTATTTAAATTTTTTGGTCTGGCCCAGGGGCGTAGCTAGGGGGTGCAGACGGGGCATGTGCCCCGGGCGCAATTAGCTGGTAGGGAGGTGGGGGCGCTGCAGAGCAGCTGATCACTGCTGATAGTCGCCCTGTATGTCGGACAGCTGCAGCAGCAATCAGCTTTAGGAAGAGCCAGGAGTTCATACAGCGGCGTTCTGACTGGGGTCTGTGATGGCTAGGGAGTGGACCAGTCCAGTCACCTGACCTCACGTCAGTGACATGAGGTCAGATGACTCAGGTCAGGTGACTGGACTGGTCCACTTCTGGGCTGTCACCGAGCCTAGTCAGAAGGAACTCCGCCGCTGCCTGCGCCGCATGACCTCTTCGGCTCCTCCGCTAAGTCACATCAGGCAGAGCAGAGAGTGGTAGCGGTAGGCTACCGCTCACCGCTCTGTTTACAGTGTGGGGCTAAGTACAAGGGGGGAGTGTGGCACTATTTAAAAGGGGGGAATATGGCGCTATTTACATGGGGGGAGTGTGGCACTATCTACAAGGGGGGGGTGCCGCTATTAACAAGTGGTGGAGTGTGCCGCTATCTACAAGGGGGAAGTGGGCTGTGTGTGGCACTATCTACAAGGGGGGCTGTGTGATGCAATTTACAAGGGGGCTGTGTGTGGCGCTATCTACAAGGGGGGCTGTGTAATGCTGTTTACAAGGGGGGCTGTGTGGCGCTGTTTACAAAAGGGGGCAATGTGGCGCTATTTACAGGGGCAGTGTGGCGCTATTTACACGAGGGAGCAGTGTGGCGCTGTTTACAAGGAGGGCTGTGTGGCGCTATATACAAGGGGGCCTGTGTGGCACTATCTACAGGGAGGGCTGTGTGGAGCTATCTACAAGGAGGGGCTGTGTGTGGCGTTATCTACAACAGAGCGCTGTGTGTGGCGCTATCTACAACAGGGGGATGTGTGGTGCTATCTACAAGAGAGGGGCTATGTGTGGCACTATCTACAAGGAGGGGTGTGTGTGGCACTATCTACAAGAGAGGGGCTGTGTGTGGCACTATCTACAAGGGGGGGGTGTGTGTGGCACTATTTACAAAGGGGGCAGTGTGGCACTATTTACAAAGGGGGGCTGTGTGGCGCTATTTACACACGGGGAGCAGTGTGGCGCTATTTACAAGGGGGGCTGTGTGGCACTGTCTACAAGGAGGGCTGTGTGGACCTATCTACAAAGGGGGCCTGTGTGGCACTATCTACAAGGAGGGCTGTGTGGAGCTATCTACAAGGGGTGGCTGTGTGTGGCGGTATCTACAACAGTGGGCTGTGTGTGGCGCGATCTACAAGAGAGGGGCTGTGTGTGGCACTATCTACAAGAGAGGGGCAATGTGTGGCACTATCTACAAGGGGGGTGTGTGTGGCGCTATTTACAAGGCAGATGTGTGTGGCACTATCTACAAGGGGGCTGTGTGTGGCACTATTTACAAGGGGGATGTGTGTGGTGCTATCTACAAGGGGGGCTATGTGGCGCTATCTACAACATGAGGGTTGTGTGGCGTTAACAACAAGGGGGCTGTGTGTGGCGCTATCTACAGTGGACTGTGTGTGGCCTCTTTAATTTATTTTCTTTTAATTTATTTTTATGTTAACTACGTTATATAACTATATCGCTTGAAAAATGTAGAAATGCTTTTATGCTCGAGTTACATTAAAAAAATTGTGAAAAAAATGACACCTCATTGACTGGTAGAGATGTCGGGAAATAATTTAGGGGGGCGCCAATCTGAATCTTTGCCTCGGGTGCAGGAGAACCTAGCTATGCCTCTGGTCTGGCCACTCAAGTTTTGGGTAATATGGGGTAGGTCTTTCAGGCTAGGGCTCTGCATCTGTGAAAGATATTTACCTATGGAGGAAAAAGTTGCTCAACAATTGCAAGTATTCTGGCATGTTTGGCTTGGGATCGTCACAGGTTGCTTGCAACTCCCCCTATAGGAAAAAATAAAAGTCAAACACAAGTTGCAGTAATGCAGATTTTACCACATCTTGAGGCGACCAAATAGAGCCCAAGTCTGAGGCTTCTTAATGAAAATGAGCAATTGTTGTAAATATACACCGCGTTCCAAATTATTCTGCAAATGTAATTTTTCGCTGATTTTCCTAAATAGTCTATGCAGATGACAGTCAGTATAATCTTCAAGCCATCAACCGTTGGAGCATAATGCAAATTTTATTGAACAAATCTCCTAATGATAACAGATTTTTTAGAAGTAAAAAACTCAAAATGCACTGTTACAAATTATTATGCACAACAGAGATCAAAACATTTTAAAGGTTGTAAAGAGAACTAAAATGGTAATTTGTTGAATTTGCAGCATCAGGAGGTCATATTTACAGAAATCACCTTCACAATTCTTGCATCCATTGAATTTGTGAGTATTTGGACAGTTTCTGCTTGAATATCTTTGCAGGATGTCAGAATAGCCTCCCAGAGCTTCTGTTTTGATGTGAACTGCCTCCCACCCTCATAGATATTGTGCTTGAGGATGCTCCAAAGGTTCTCAATAGGGTTGAGGTCAGGGGAACATGGGGGCCACACCATGAGTTTCTCTCCTTTTATGCGCATAGCAGCCAATCACACAGAGGTATTCTTTGCAGCATGAGATGGTGCATTGTCATGCATGAAGATCATTTTGCTACGGAAGGCACGGTTCTTCTTTTTGTACCACGGAAGAAAGTGGTCATTCATAAACTCTACATACTTTGCAGAGGTCATTTTCACACCGTCAGGGACCCTAAAGGGGCCTACCAGCTCTCTCCCCATGATTCCAGCCCAAAACATGACTCCGTCACCTCCTTGCTGACGTTGCAGCCTTGTTGGGACATGGTGGCCATTCACCAACAATCCACTACTCCATCCATCTAGACCATCCAGGGTTGCACGGCACTCATCAGTAAACAACACGATTTGAAAATTAGTCTTCATGTATTTCTGAGCCCACTGCAACCATTTCTGCTTGTGATTATTGTTTAGGGGTGGCCGAATAATAGCTTTATGCACACTTGCAAACCTCTGGAGGATCCTACACCTTGAGTTTTGCGGGACTCCAGAGGCACCAGCGGCTTCAAATATCTGTTTGCTGCTTTGCAATGGCATTTTAGCAGCTGCTCTCCTAATCCTATTAATTTATCTGGCAGAAACCTTCCTCATTATGCCTTTATCTGAACGAACCCGTCTGTGCTCTGAATCAGCCGCAAATCTTTTCACAGTACGATGATCACGCCTAAGTTTTCTTGAAATATCCAAAGTTTTCATACCTTGTCCAAGGTATTGCACTATTTCACGCTTTTCGGCAGCAGGGAGATCCTTTTTCTTTCCCATATTGCTTGAAACCTGTGGCCTGCTTAATAATGTGGAACGCCCTTCTTAAGTAGTTTTCCTTTGATTGGGCACACCTGGCAAACTAATTATCACAGGTGCCTGAGATTGATTACAATGATCCAAAGAGCCCTAAGACACAATACCATCCATGAGTTTAATTGAAAAACTAATAATTAAATGTTTCTGACACTTAAATCCAATGTGCATAATAATTTGGAACACAGTGTGTATATATATATATATATATATATATATGTATATATATATATATATATATATATATATATATATATATATATATATATTTATTCATGAATATGCAATCTTCTACTGCCTGTAATTATTTAGTTACTTGATGTTTTCACCTTGCAGATGATCTGAATTGGTAAGATCTTAAGATAGAGTTACAGAGTGATTTAATTACTGTTGCTCGATACTTTAACCCCTTAACGACATGTCACGTACTAGTACGTGACAGCCGTTAAGGGGAAGTATGGAGCGGGCTTATTAAACACCTTAAATGCCGCTGTGAATCGCGGCCGCGTCATTTAAATTGTTAGAATTAGAGGGCTGCCCCCTCAAACACGCCATCACGCCCCCCCCGCGACGCGATCAGACGGCGACAATAGTTGTCATGGGAGAATGAATGCCCCCTCATCGTTCCATCCCAGCTTCTTTCACTGCACAATCACACTGTGCACAATCTCGCTGTGCAGTGAAAGAAGCTGGGCTGGAACAATGAGAAGTGTATGACGCTGATTGGCCACTGATTGGCCACTGATTGGTCAGAGTCATACACTTCTCTGTACAACGCCCAGTTGGTAAAAAGTAAAAACACGCCCAGTGGTCTATTAAGAAACTAATTAGAATAAATCTAAAATTGCTCATAACTTGCTAAAAAATTATCGTTTTTCAAAATAAAAACCACTGCTGTTATATACAATACAGCGCCGATCAGCTTATGTAGGAGATAGAGCACTTATAAACTGGTGACAGAGCCTATATAAGCCCAGTTCACAGTTTTGTGGTGTTGGCCAAAAAGTTTTTTCCCGGAGAGGCTTTTAGCCGCTCGTGTTAAAAAAGAAAGTGTCATGCTTTTTCTTGCTGCAGATCCATCTCTGACATTCCATTGAAATCAATGGGAGGCAAAGAAAGCGTTTTCAAAGACTTTTTTGCCACAAAAACGCCGCAAAAGCCAAGGCACGAAAGTGCAGGCAGGTGAAAATCTGTTGAGGAAAAATTTTCTGCTTGCAAAAAAACTCTGTGTGAACAGGGCCTTAGATAGCAATTTTACCCTGGGGAAAAAGAAAAGGTAAGCAGGGATAAGCAAGGTGCATTCTTGGTGGATGTGCTGCTCCATCAAAGGCTGCGAGCAAGGTACATTCAGGGAAAGTGCGGTATCTCATTAATACTGAAGGTCAGGCCAGTTAGGGAGAAGGTTCATGGCAGGTGAAAGGTCACCTCCTTGCCCACATGGCACATCAGGGGCGCTGAAGGTGGTGTAATTACTGCCAGGTTAACAACAGTTTTTTTTTATACTGACCATCGCTATGTGCCTTGCTGGCTCTGTTGCTGCCTTATTGCCAACCGCAACCAGGCAGGGTCAACACTGCCAGCAAAGCACATGGTGACGGACCACATGGGCAGTTCAGAGAAAAAAAAAAGTCATTAAACAATTACAGCAAGGCATTAGGGTGCAGCAGGGAAGGTTGTGTGGTTCAAAAAAATAAACATACGATCCATTATCCAACATTTTAAATTACTTGGGCCCTGAGAATCAGCACTTCTGCACTTACAGAATGCAGCTAAGCTTGCAAAAAGTCGGAAAGGACTGACCCTCGCTACTAGATCCCTTAAATAGACATAGGCTAAGCCTGCCCCTAACACTGCCCACCAATCCAAAATGAAAATATTCAATGAACCACCCGGCCCCCAAGTCCAACCCTTCCCTACCTGTCTTCTATTGGCTGGCAGCTTATGACATGTAAGCTGCCAACCAATAGAAAACTAACTAAGGCAGTGCCAGTACTGCGGAACGTAATGACGGCCACAGTGGGAGGAGACAGCATGCATACATACAGCAGGCATAGAGACGTGCTGTAAGTATGCCAGCAGGCAGCAGCCATAGTACTTATTTCAATCAACAGCTGGTCGCCGCATACAACAGATGCCGTCTCTGATACTGCGAGCAATCTCAACCCTCTCTCGCCTTCCGCGACTTCTCATTGGGTGGCCGCTCCGTGATGGTGAGAGAGGGGGGAGATTGAGAAATTTTACGCGCCAAAGATAGTAAGGTCAGGTGACTCAGGTCAGGTGACTGGAGTGCTCCACTCCCAGCACCGACCTCACTCAGACTTAGAAGTCAACTTAGAGGTCCTACTGTTGTGGTGCTGCATGTAAAAATGTTATAGGGTTGAATATATGTACGTATATATATATATATATATGTATATATACAGTGGCGTAACTACCGCTATAGCAGCCGTAGCGGCTGCTACGGGGCCCGCGGCATGAGGGGGCCCGTGTCGCCCGCCGGCACGTGCCCCCACCATGGCCGGAGGCTCCGCTAGCTGCCGCTACGGCTGCTACAGCGCGACGCCACTGAACACTACGGCAGAGCAGGGAGGTATCACCCCGCTCTGCCATTAAAGGGGTTGTTCCTACATAAGACATATATCCCCTATCCACAGGATAGGGGATACATGTGTGATCGCTGGCAGCGATAGGGAGAACGGGGGACCGAAAGTCTCCTGAAGTTCTCCATCACAAACCTCGGACTTCCGGGATCTGTGTCGGCAGCTCCGTAGAAATGAATGGAGCGCTGGGCGCTTTCATTTTTCTTGAGCTGCGCAGACTCCGGAAGTCAGAGGTTATCCTGTGGATAGGGGATACATCTCTTTTGTAGGACACACTACAGCTCGGATTTTTTTGGGGGGTTGGGGCTGCATGGCGTTACCTACAGGGGTGGCTGTATAGCGTTACCTACAGGGGGGCTGTATGGCGTTACCTACAGGGGAGGCTATATGGAGTTACCTACAGGGGGGGGCTGTATAGCGTTACCTACAGGGGGAGCTGTATGGCGTTAAACTACAAGGGAGGCTGTATGGCGTTACCTACTGGGGGGCTGTATAGCGTTACCTACAGGGGGGGCTGTATAGCGTTACCTACAGGAGGGCTGTATAGCGTTACGTACAGGGGGGCTGTATGGCGTTACCTACAGGGGGGGCTGTATGGCGTTACCTACAGGGGGGCTGTATAGCGTTACCTACAGGGGGGCTGTATGGTGTTACCTACAGGGGCTGTATGGCGTTACCTACAGGGGGGGCTGTATAGCGTTACCTACAGGGGGGCTGTATGGCGTTACCTACAGGGGGGCTGTATAGCGTTACCTACAGGGGTGGCTGTATAGCGTTACCTACAGGGGGGGCTGTATAGCGTTACCTACAGGGGGGCTGTATGGTGTTACCTACAGGGGGGCTGTATGGCGTTACCTACAGGGGGGGCTATATGGAGTTATCTACAGGGGAGCTGTATAGCGTTACCTACAGGGGGGCTGTATAGCGTTACCTACAGAGGGGACTGTATAGTGTTACCTACAGGGGGGGTTGTATAGCGTTACCTACAGGGGGGGCTGTATGGAGTTATCTACAGGGGTGGCTGTATAGCGTTACCTAAAGGGGGGGCTGTATGGCGTTACTTACAGGGGGGCTGTATGGAGTTATCTACAGGGGGGCTGTATGGCGTTATCTACAGGGGGGCTGTATGGCATTCTCTACAGAGGGGGTGTATGGCATTATCTACAGGGGGCTGTATGGCGTTATCTACAGGGTGGGGGGTCTTTATGGTGTTATCTACAGGGGAGGGTCTGTGTGGCGTTATCTACAGGGGGGTTCTGTATGGTGTTATCTACAGGGGGGGCTGTATGATGTCTACAGAGGGGGCTGTATGGCATTATCTACAGGGGGGGCTGTATGGCGTTACCTACAGGGGGGGCTGTATAGCATTACCTACAGGGGGGCTGTATGGCGTTACCTACAGGGGGGGCTGTATAGCGTTACCTACAGGGGGAGCTGTATGGCGTTAAACTACAGGGGAGGCTGTATGGCGTTACCTACAGGGGGGCTGTATAGCGTTACCTACAGGGGGGGCTGTATGGCGTTACCTACAGGGGGGCTGTATAGCGTTACCTACAGGGGGGCTGTATGGTGTTACCTACAGGGGCTGTATGGCGTTACCTACAGGGGGGGCTGTATAGCGTTACCTACAGGGGGGCTGTATGGCGTTATCTACAGGGGGACTGTATGGCGTTATCTACAGGGGGGCTGTATGCCGTTATCTACAGGGGTGCTGTAAAAAAGGCACTATCTGCAAGGGGGGGTTGTGTGACACCCAGGGGAGGGGGGGGCCCAGTCAAAAGTTTGCTATGGGGCCCAGTCTTTCCTAGTTACGCCCCTGTATATATATATATATATATATATATATATATATATATATATATATATATATATATATTCAAATCTTAATATATACTCAGAGCTGACCTCATCATAATATTTAATGCTTCTCACTTATAGTTACTATATAGGTTGTTCCCCATGTTTTTCTTCAGTCGCTCAGCTCCCACATGTGTTTAGTACATTAGCACATAACGGTGAGGCTGCTTCCTACAACACAGCAGGTGTTGAATGCTACTGTTTCCTTTAAAAATAGCGAGTTTGGGTTTCCCCACGCTGATGTTACACGTCAGGCCTTGTCACTGAACACACAATGACAGACATGATGTCACTTTGGTTTATTGGAACAAGTCTGGATTTTTACAATCGGCATAAGGCTATAAACTGCCATTAAGCACTATTAATGACCGCCCTGCTCCTATAACTTTCACAAACATACCTTTTATAACCCTACAGAATATATTACATTACTGTTTATGTTACACATTGGAGTTACTGTAAATGATAGAAAAAACAGAAAATGTCTCTTTCCCATAATGGAGGAAATAAGCAATTCCCATTCTTCCTCTTCTAAAATAATACCAGAAATGTGAATGTTTCCTGCACATCGGTCACAATGTTCTTCCAGAGTGATATCGTGTTATTGACTCTGATGAAGTACATCATGTGGACTGCGTGTGTCCTCTTAGCTTCATGACTTCCACAGTGTGTCCTACACTTGTCAAGAGTCCTTCTCACAGTTCTCTGCAAGCTAGAAGATAATGTAACCGGAGTCCTCTGTTGATTTTCAACTTCATTTTATTTTATTTCTTGAGCAAAATAGATGACACTTTATGTCCGGTTTGCATTCTGAATGATGTAGAGACGTTCCCAACCTTTTACTATTTCCAACCCTTGCATACTAAATGGAAAAACACTGGTTAAAAATAAAATGGAAAAGGAGTTAGGGATATTAGTCGACAGTAAAAGTAACTGTAACAACCAGTGTCAGGCAGCTGCTACCAAGGCAAATATGTAAGATGATTGGATGCATTAAATAAAGGATAGATGCACGCGATGAGAACAGTTCTACCACTTTACAAATCACTACTCAGACTGCACATAAAATATTGTGTACAGTTGGGCTCCAGTTTACAAGAAAGGCATAGTAGAGCTTAATGGTGGACTGCATTACCTAGTTAAATAGTTTTTTGTTTTTTTTTGTAAATTCTTTATTTTAGGGTTTTCCAACAAACAAAAAGGAAGGAAGGGTACAACAATAAAAAAGGGAGGGGGCAACAGATCATCTTCACAATGCGAAACATCTATTAATATAATAATGCATCTCAAACAATACAATCCGGCATAATAATGTTATATTGAGAAATCAATATGGTGTTGACCTTAAAACATGTGGCATTAAATCCCTTGATCCAATATACGGAAAATCTTGTGAGTAGATGACTTGCCTCAGGAAGAAAATTTGATGGTTATATAAATGTGGGATCAGGCTGTAGTATTAGCTAATTAGGATAAATCTACAGATTTATAAAATTGTATCCAATTGTCCCATATATGTTGGAATTTGTCTAGGTCTTGGTTCAAAAGCCATTTAGTTTTTTCGTACGATTGTATTATATTTATTTCTCTTAACCACTCAGTTATTGTAGGGGGATCAACCTCTTTCCAGTGTCTAGCTGTTAAGGTCTTTAAATAAAATAGGTTTTTTTAAGATTATATAAAAGACAGCTTGGGGTGACCTAATAACTACGTATACATATGTGAAAGGTCAGTACAAAGATCACTCAATATATTCATAGCTAGGATTGTAATTATAACAAGTGTGCATCCTCTATGTTTACAGAAAGAAGGTGTATACATAATCATAGGAAAGGGTTCTTTACTGTAAGAGCAATGAGATTATGGAACTCTCTGTAAGAGGAAGTTGGCATGTTCAACTCATTTAAATAGTTACAAAGGGATCTGGATGACATTCTTGAAAGTTATAATATAACAAGTTATATGATGGGGCATAGATAGAGGGATATAATTTTTTCACTAAATATTTCAAATTTGGCTCCTGCCTCATGGTTTGTTTTTTTTGCCTTCCTCCCGATCAACATTGCAGAATAGTTTTAATAAATGTACGTATGTCTTTTCTCAACCTCACAAACTACAGTATGGTACTATGTTACTTTTCTCATAGGAACCACTTTCAAATGCGACATATATATAAAAAATATGACCTAGTCAGATGTCTCTTACCCTAGTATTAACTGCCAGCAAGATGGTTTTGACTCAGATGTCAAGTTTTAGAAACACTATGATATAATAGGGCACAATAACATGTAGAGCTGCTACCACCATGGGAGCCAGATGCACGGGGATCACTGATGTCCAGCATCACCCTGTTGCCCAGTTACCCACCAATCCCTATCATTCTTATTTATAATACATATTACCCATATGCTCTTGTATGTTCTCTTTAAGAAGCAATTTCACTCAGAGAAGCAGCTTGTCCTGTATTTTATCCTGTATGACAGGCACCGTTCCCTCGCTTATGCACTAAAGTGGAGCACTCAGCATCTAGTTGGTTCTAGAAAGAAATGAAAAATCAGAGCTCCTCTTTTTTATCTAACCACATATCTAGGGTGCCCCCTCCCAAATGGCACTCAAGACAAAAGCCTACTTTGCCTACCCCTCAATCCAGCCACGATGGATCAATAAATATGTACTTTTCCCAGTACAACCCACCTGGATATTGAATATAGATCATAAGAGGATTGATATCTGTTTTATCCACACAATTACATAAAAGGAAACTCTTTAGGTAAATCTATAAAGATGTTTAGTCAATATAACTGGTTTAATAGAAAATACAACTTGTTGGCTTCCTCACTTAAGAAATTTACAGATCAGAATGACACCTAAGAATGATCCAAAAATCATAAATGCCCTAACATCTTCTAGAATATGAGGCCCTAAAAATGCTAGGTTGGTGCTTGATTGGTACATTTCCTCAATGATGGAAACAAACAAATGTTTAGCCACTTTGAAGAGGTTCTCTGCTTTGGACAATCCCTATTTGTTAGAAGGGTCTCTTGGCAATAAACAGATCCC
This sequence comes from Rhinoderma darwinii, assembly GCF_050947455.1. NCBI lineage: Eukaryota > Metazoa > Chordata > Amphibia > Anura > Rhinodermatidae > Rhinoderma > Rhinoderma darwinii. Next base: position 581,583,390 of record NC_134687.1, on the reverse strand, counting down.
AAACTGTCCCTCTTCTGGGAACCCCAGGGATCAGCTGTAATCTGTGATTAAACCGGGCAGTTTGTCTTCACTTTTCCTGCAGCGCCACCACAGGGAAAACTAAGCATTACACAGTGCTCATTCACATCAATAGGTTCCCTGTGTAATGCAGAACAGGACGGATCCTCCAGAGCGAGACACTCTTTGTCACCACTCTCAACTTTGGCCAAGAGATTTGTATCCAGAACACAGGATATTCCTCTATTAAATCAGAATTCCCTAGTAGGGTATATGAATATAGGTTTTCTAAACCAGACAATCCCTTTTATAAAAAACTTTGCCTATTTCTGAAAGTGTGTACATATAAACCTGTAATATAGCAAATGATAACAGTTTGGAACTTGTTAACATGCAGTAATAAAATTGTTTCTTCTCTGCTTACATTCATCCAAATATGATGAGAAGAAGAAAGTAGTTTCATAGGTTTCTTCATGCCCGCCTTACGATAACCTGGGCAGTAAGTTATCTAACTCAGCCTGTGATAATGGGTTTCTCTCATGCTAACATAGTACTCTTCCCTTTTTTTCAGTAGGAAGATAATAGGGTACAATCCCTGTCTCCCCTTACCTTATATTACTAAACAGATGTAACCTTCTCTATTAGCTGCCAACTTTCGTGTCATCTAAGTGCCCATCCTTTAGCTCACTCAGCCACTTTCAATGATTGAGTTAGCATTTTAGTGTCCTTGTTCCCTGTTTTGGACAGAATACCTAGATTTTACCCAGATTTCTATCCCCTACTCCCCTGATGTTCATGGATGAAAAATGTACATTACTATTTTAGAAATAGACTATTATACAGGCTTTTGCCAGTATCAGATCTATGTTCTCTTGCACGATAGATGGACATCAATCAATCTTCAGAAATGTTGCAGAACTTTTATGGGTTTTTTTTCTTTTCATATTTTTCAGCAAAATGACAAGTATTTCAATGAAAGTGCTGACATTTCCTGGACATCATAGAGGATATCCTGTGCCTAAATGTTAAATCAACAGAGGAAATACAATTGCTTTATGAGTTCCTTCTGTCCACAGTAATTCAAATTTTTTATCTTTTCTGCTTGTCATATTGATATTGCAATGAAACTGTTTTATTGTTTTGTTCATATCAAGGCATGTTATCTGGACTTGAGGCATAGTCAGTCACAACCAAATCATAAACTATGAAGATCACCTATTACTACATGATACATTAAAGACGAACATATCAATTGCTCTACATCCATACAATATGAAGCTCGTCCACAGAATTGTCTGTATAAATAAATGTAGCAGAGCTGAATTTGTCACACTACACAGGGGTATCACAATGTGCTTTCTGTGGTTTTCCATAGAACTGCAGAAAAACCTACTTGGTTATCTCACTCAGAGTCATATGAATGTGCAAACAATACATTTGTTCCAAGAAAATACACAGTTCTTGTTACCATAGGCACTACGGGCAGATCCATAAATTCTAAAATATAGGATATATCTAGTGATTTGTAACATTTTTCATTATTTGAACGTTGTCTTCAACATATTTTAGTTAAAAATTTCACAAAATTCATAATAAATGTCTCATACTGCAGAATGCTATAAAAAGGCACAAGTTCTGCTCCAGTTGTAACCATTTGCATAGCAAAAATCTGTCGTTAGATATTAATAAATATATTGAACAGTCAGGTTATTGAGTAGTCTAAAAAAAAAGTCTGCTTCATAAAGATCTCACCACCTGCAAGAGTTTTTAAGATCCTGCTATGCTGGTTTATAAGTTAGGTCATATTGCTAAATTTGTCCTTATGGTTTTTCTTTAAATGGTCACTAACTTATCTGAAAACATTTCTTTTTTTCCCAATAAAGTTTTTATAAAGTTTTTTAAACAATATATAGACATAATTGCAAAGACTTGAACATGGAGCAATCACATGAAGATCAGTTGTCAACGGAATCAGAACAGAAAGATTCCAATAATAATAACAATCAAAATTTACAACATACCATCTGCGAGTAAAAGTGTCAGCATATGCAAATAAAGAAACCTACAATATCAGTGTGAATACAAATATAGATGCAGTAGTACAGTCACAAGAAATATGTAGATAAAGGGTACATTCAGACTTCGCAACCCTTAGATTCCCCAGCTGGAAGAGGATTATGGTAGGTGGAGAGAGGCCAGAGGGAGAGTGTGTGGACTTGAGAACTCTGTCCAGTATATCCACCGGGAATACATTTTTTCTAAAGTATGTGTTCTAATAGCCCATGTTTGTTTTCCATCTTAAATGAGAAATTAATCTGATTTATCAATTCCACTTCTGAGAATATATCAGCGCATTTCCATTTACGGGCAGTCATGAGTCTGGTCGCCAAAAGTATAACACGCTACAGTTCTTCCATGACTCAGGATACGATCTAGATTCAGGAAGCATAAAGCCAGACCAGGATCCAAGGAAACGCGCAACTCCAGAATCCAGGATATCAGTTGGAAGGCGATAACCCAAAGATTATGGACTAAACCACACTCCCACCAAGTATGTAAGTAAGTACCTCTCTCCCCACACCCCCTCCAACACATATCTGAAGCAGAGGAAGACATTTTTTAGAGACGTGCTGGAGTGAGATACCAGTGCAAGATAATCTTGCATAACATCTCCCAGTGCACCAAACTCTTAGAGATTGTCTTAACAAACGCCATAGCTTTAAAGGGAGTCTGTCACCAGAATGTCCATATTAAACTAGTACCAGGGTATCGTAGAGGAGACTAACCCTTTTCTAACATTTGTTTTCATTTTCTGACTAATGCCTCCTTTGTAGAGAAATCTGTTGTATTACGTTTATGCTAATGAGCATTTAGATGTCATGAGGGCATTACGATTGCACCTAAATGCTCTTACTTCGCTCCCCAGTTCAACCCCCTCCCTTCTTACATTGATTGATAGGGGCCAGGCAGCGTAATCGGCGTGTTCATGCTTGGCCCTCGTACTATCTGTAACGCGCGCGCATCCCTGCTCTTCACTCGGCTCATGCGCCGAATAAAGAGCAGGGACACTGCGCATGCACAGTACTTTCTTACCCCTGTTTTTTGCATATCCTCAAGACAAGACAGACTATCAGTTCACTGAGGGATCAGGTTACAGCTGCTCATAGAAGTCTATTCAGATAGGAGGGGGATCAGAAAGAGTGAGAGAGAGAGATAGATAGATAATAGATAGATAAACAGATCGATAGATAGATAACTGGATGGATGGATAGATAGATAAATAGATAGACAATGAATCAATAAATTTATATCCGAGAGAAAGAGAGAGAGACAGACAGACAGGTGCTACAGCTTCTAAGAGTATGGGCGTGATTAATTGTCTAAGTAACAAAACCTAAAAATTGGAGTCTGACACACCAAAGTAAATATAAAACAATGTAACTTTATTGAAAAAATAAAATAACACACGTTTAAAAACAGAGATGATTTCCACAGTGCGGAAAGACAACCAGATTGTACAGAGAAAATAAGGTAATCCTATAAATAGTAGATGCCACAGTGTGGCCACAAGAAAACGAAATTACAACATATTACAAACATATACTATATATGTAAATAATATATGATGCGATAAGAGGACCTGCTCAGCAACAAGTAAGTGAATTCTCTATCAATACCGACAGATGGTAGAAGGTGAATTTGTACTGATACTGTAGTGACGAGCAATTAACAAGATATGTACCAAGTAAAACTATCACATGGGGCACCCAGGATAATACCTGTGTTCATAGTAAGCGAAGTACCTGTATAGATATATGATCAAGTGAGAAAGAAATTTATATGTCCTGAATAGGATTAAATGCTGAAAAAGAACTCTTACCCATCATAGAGGTCACCGTCTCTGGTGTCAACCCCTTATGCATTAAAAAATGGCGTAAGTAGAACACAACCACAATTGACTTAAAAACAACACCATGAAAAATCCTGACACCCTACAGGAAAGCTGCAAAACCTAGGCTTTCATTCAAGCCCTTAGGTTGTAATGTTTTTGGTTTCCAAATCCATTTGGATTCTACTCTCAACAGTTTTTTCATTAAGGACCCTCCTCTCATGTCAAGTTTCACGTGATCGATACCTTTGATTTTTAGGTCTTTGGATACACAATTGTGATGCAAGAAAAAATGTCGTGGTAAAGTTTTCAGAAAATCTATTTTGTCCAGGGCTGTCCCCCTAGCTGACTCAATACTATTGACATGTTCACGCGTTCTGATTTTAAGTTCCCGAGTCGTAAGGCCAATATAGATTTTCGGGCAAGGGCAATATGCATAGTATATTACGCCCTTCGTATTGCAATTGATCGGCCAAGTGATCTTATATGTTGATTGGCCTGATGAATCAACAAAGTCATCACTGCTAACAATATTTGGACATGCTATACATCTCCCGCATGGGTGGCACCCCCATCTGGGTTTGGATGCTCCAAAAATTGGGTTGACCACCTGAGGTTGGTGATAGCTATAGACTAAAGCATCGCGGAGATTCCTTGCCCTTCTTGATGCGACCGCAGGCTTTGTAGGTAGTATTTCTGCTAGGATCCCATCGGTTTGTAAAATGGGCCAATGTCTGGACAGACATTTCCGCATTTCACCCCATCTATCGTGGTAGGTAGTAACGTACCTGATTTTATTATCATCATTCTTCTTAATAGTAGGATGAAGTAGTTGAATACGTGTCGCTTTGCATGCCCTCCTGTATGCTCTATTTATACATCTCCTGGTATAACCCCTGTCGGAAAAACGTTGTTTAAGGATAATCGCTTGCTTTTCGAAATCCTCATCAGATGAGCACAATCTCCGTATTCTTAAAAATTGCCCAACCGGAATAGACTGAATCAAATGTCTTGGATGCAGTGAAGAGGCATGCAGATAGGCTGCTCATAGAAGTCTATTCAGAGAGGAGGGGGATCAGAAAGAGGGAGGGAGAGAGACAGATAGATAGATAATAGATAGATAAACAGATCGATAGACAGATAACTGGATGGATGGATAGATAGATAAATAGATAGACAATGAATCAATAAATATATATATATCCGAGAGAAAGAGAGAGAGATAGACAGACAGACAGGTGCTACAGCTTCTAAGAGTATGGGCGTGATTAATTGTCTAAGTGTAGGGACTCGCAAGACGATAAGGACCCTTGACGTCGATTTTTGGCCAAAATACCAACTAATACCTCATGTTTATCATGTTAATTTTTCCAGGGTGCAGCCAGGCCGTTTAATGTTGAGACTGGGGTGTCAGTACTTAGTGTGGTACACATAGAAAGTACTGGGCAGCCCATCTAATCGAATAGTATGGGCATGATCAATAGGCTGCAAGCTGGCATACTGCTCTACCCATAACCGTGTGATTGGCACCCTTATATAAGCCTTATCTGTGTGCAATGAAAATACTAAGCATCCACCCCCCTCATGACTAGTAGGAGTGAGAGTGGTGGTTCATCAGTATTTTGCACCTGTGCGACCTCCCTCCACGTAGCAGAGTGGTTGTCTGCATCCTGCTGGGAACTGGTGCTTGAACCTGCCCTTGCATCAGTAAGTATGACCCTTTTCTGTGACTTTCTTAAGTAAATACATTTAGGTCCAGAATTATTTGGACAGTGACACAAGTTTTGGCATTTTAGGTGTTTACCAAAACATATTGAATATACAGTTATATAAAAAATGTGGGCTTAAAGTGCAGACTCTCAGGTTTAATTTGAGGGTATTCACATCCTAATTTGAGGAAGGGTTTAGGAATTAAAGCTTTGGTGATCACACTGGTGATCTCGTGAACTCCAAAAGACCTGGACGTCCACGGAAGACAACAGTGGTGGATGACCGCAGAATCCATTCCATGGTGAAAAAAAGAACCTTCACAACATGTACCTAAGTGAAGAACACCCTCCTGGAAGTAGGTGTATAAGTATCTGTAGCGTCCATGGCCGCAGAACGTCGGTTTACTCATCCCCCGGCGACCGCGGCCATGGATCCGTGAGCACTGGCTCGCATCTCCTTCCCAGGAGACGCTAGCGCTCACTTCCACTCTGGTCCGCTTTGTCCCGTAAGGTGTGCGCGCACACTTGTGCCCGGCCTTAAAGGGCCAGCACGCGCACATGGGAAATCATCAACTTCCCATGATTTCCTGGACTATAAGAAGGGCCCTGCCCCTTTGCTCATTGCCTGAGCATTGTTAATTTACCCCATGTCAGCCTTGCAAATGGTCCCTTAGTATTATCCTGTTCCTGTTGTTACCCGTGCCCTGCTACCTGTATCCCGTGCTGTGTCCTTGTTCCTGAGCCTGTTAGTGTTGGAGTCGTGTCCTACTGCACTAGTGTCATCCGCCATGTCCAGTGTTATCCGCCACGTCCAATGTCATCTGCCACATCCAGTGTTATCTGCCACATCTGGCACAACCTGCTGCACCCACCTCCATCCGTACTGAAGTTTCGGCCACTATCTGGACTATTTCTGGTAATTTTTATCATGGCCCATCTGGATCAACTCACTGTTCCACCTCCGGTTCTTCCTCCTGAGACTATTGCTGTTCCACTGCCCGTTGCTCTCCCTGTTTGTTCCGGATCTACAGTTCCTCCTCTTCCTCCTCGCTTTGATGGTGATCCCAGAGCTTGTAGAGGGTTCATCAACCAATATACGGTTCATTTTAGGCTATGAGCTCATCTCTTCCCCCCTGAGGAGGCCAAAGTAGCGTTTATCATCTCACTCCTCGCTGTCAAGGCCCTCACATGGACGAACCCCATCTTGGAACAATAAGGACCTGTAACCTTGGACCTAGCCTTGTTCCTGCAGTCTTTCCATGCCGTATTCAAGGAGCCGGGCCGAACATCTTCTGCCGCAGCCACTCTGTTAACCTTCAAGCAAGAGGGTTCCACAGAAGGAGAGTATGCTATCTCCTTCCCTACCCTGGCAGCAGAGTTGGCATGGAACAATGAGGCATTGGTGCTTGCAGCCCGCAACCTTCCTTCTACTTTGGATGCCCTCATCCTGTTTGCCACTCGGGTTGACAAGAGGATCCCGGAGCACACTCTGGAGGTTTGACAGGAGCGCCGGGGTCACAGCCCAGTACCCTCGGTCCAGAGACCACTATTGCCTTCCCCTAGTGCACTACCTGAGGAACCCAGGTAGACAGAGTTCGGTTGTCCGAACAAGAAAAACAGCGCAAATGCTCTTCTGGATTCTTTCTGTATTGTGGACTTAAGGGTCATTTTGTGCGCCAATGTCTACAGAAACTGGGAAACTCCAGCACCTAGGGTTGTTGGTTGGAGAGGCAACTCTAGGTGGGACGTCTCCAAATGTCAAAACCTCTTCCAAATTATCGATTCCTGTGGCCATCATCTCCGCAGAGATATCACATTCCTCCTCTGCCTCTCTTGACTCCAGAGCAGCTGCAAATATCATCCAGCAGGATCTAGTGGATCACTTACATCTACCCACAGTTATTTTGGAGAGACCTCTGGCTGTTGCATCTGTTAATGGCCTATCATTGCCCTATCCAATTGTGTTCATCACGGAACCATTGACACTACAAGTCGGAGCTCTTCACTCAGAACAGATCGCCTTCCTTGTATTACCTAAAGCTATCAACCCTATTCTGCTGGGCCTTCCATGGCTTCGCCTACATGCTCCGTTTCTTGACTGGAGTTCTGGAAAAGTTCTTCAATGGGGTCCCAGATGCCATAGCCATTGCATGTCACAAGTTCGCCCTGTTTTGCCCCCATTGCCTCAGTCACTCTCCAATCTACCATCTCAGTATGCTAATTTTGTTGGTGTATTCAGTAAGAGAGAGGCTGAGACGCTGCCTCCACATCAGAATTATGACTGTCCCATTGAACTGGTTCCAAATGCTTCTCTTCCCTATGGACGGGTATATCCTCTCTCCTTGCCAGAGACTCTATCCATGTCAGCCTATATCATGGATAATTTGGAGAGGGGTTTCATACGAAAGTCTTCCTCCCCGGCCGGAGCCAGGGTCTTCTTCGTTAAAAAGAAAGACGGATCTCTTCGACGTTGCATTGACTACCGGGGTCTGAACCAGATCACGGTCAAGAACAAATACCCGTTGCCACGCATATACGAACTGTTTGACCGTATACCAGGAGCCAGGATTTTTTCAAAATTAGACTTGCCTGGGGCTTATAATTGGATCCGAATCCATCAAGGGGACGAATGGAAGACGCTGTTCAACACCCGAGACAGGCACTTTGAATACCTGGTGATGCCCTTCGGACTGTCTAACGCTCCCCCGGTCTTCCAGGAATTTGTCAATGATATCTTCCAAGATCTCCTCTATGTCTGTGTTGTCTATCGCGATGATATTTAGATTTTCTTCTCAGATCCGACAACTCATCGGAGGCATGTCCGTCAGGTTCTGCTGCGATTAAGGGAGAATCGTTTATATGTCAGGGTGGAGAAGTGCTTCTTTGAAAAAATTATCTGACCTTCCTGGGCTACATCATCTCGGATCAAGGTCTCAAGATGGATCCTGAGAAAGTAAAGTCCGTTCTGGAATGGCCACGTCCTCAAGGTCTGAGGTCCATACAAAGTTTTTTAGGATTCGCCAATTTCTACCGGCAGTTTATCTCAAACTTCTCATCATTGACGGCTCTCATCTCTACCCTTACCAAGAAGGGTGTGAATGCCAAGGTGTGGATTAGAGAGGCAGAATCTGCATTTATTAGTCTCAAGAAAGCCTTCACTTCAGCCTCGATCCTCCATCATCCTGGCATGTCTCGGCAGTTCTCATTGGAGGTGGACCCTTATTCTGTTGGTGCAGGTGCACTTCTGTTCCAGAGTAGCTCCAAAGGAAATGCAGTAGTATGTGACTATTACTCAAGACCTTTTTCCTCTGCAGAATGCAACTACTCTATTTGGTATCGGGAGCTATTGGCCATCAAATTGGCTCTAGAGGAGTGGACACATCCGCTAAAGGGCTCAGCTCACCCCATCCTGATCTACACCGACCACAAGAACCTCACCTATCTCCAGTCGGCTCAACGACTAAACCCCTGTCAAGCCAGGTGGTCGCTGTTCTTCACCCGTTTCCAATTTGTGTTCCACTACCGTCCCACTGACAAGAATGTGAGGGCCGATATCCTGTCCAGGTCATTTGAGACGGATGACCCGGTGGAGTCCCTTCAAAGTATCATAGACCCATCCTACATTGTCACTGCCAATCCTTCACAGGTTAGAGAGATCCCTCAGGGAGGACTTTTGTTTGGTTGACAGGCAGGAGAAGAATTCTCCGCTGGGGACACAGCTCTAAACTGGCTGGGCATGCTGGTGTTCGTAAGACCCGAGACCTGATTACTCGTAATTTCTGGTCGCCCACGCTACCCAAAGATGCTGTGGACTTTGTCTCTTTCTGCACGGTGTGTGCATCTAACAAGGTTGCTCACTCCAAGCCTGCCGGCCTGCTCCAAGCTCTGTCTATACCCAATGTCCCCTGGCAGCACATTGCGATGGACTTTGTCACAGACCTTCCTCCCTCGGCAGGGTGCAACACTGTCTGGGTGGTGGTGGACCGGTTTTCGAAGATGGCACATTTTATCCCGCTGACCGGCCTACCTTCTGCTCCCCGACTGGCAAGTCTCTTCATTCAGCACATCTTCCACCTGCATGGCTTGCCCTTTCACATTGTGTCCGATTGGGGGATTCAATTTACCTCAAAATTCTGGAGAGCCCTCAGCGGTACATCTGATGTGTTTGGGGTGAGGAAGATCCTGGACTGCAAAAGGGTAGGAGGAAGGACTTTTCTATTTTGTGGACTGGAGAGGGTTTGGTCCTGAGGAAAGGTCCTGGAAGCCAGAGGAGAACCTCAGTGCCCCTGCTCTCATTAAGAAGTTCATCACTCACTCTGGCCCCAAGAAGAGGGGGCGTAAGTGGGGGGATACTGTAGCGTCCATGGCCACGGACCGTTGGGTTTACTCACCCCCGGCAGCTGCAGCCATGGATCTGTGAGCTTTGGCTCGCATCTCCATCCCAGGAGACGCCAGCACTCACTTCCGCTCCGGTCTGCTGTGTCCCGTAGGGTGCGCGCGTACGCTCGTGCCCAGCGTTAAAGGGCCAGCGAGCGCAAATGGAAAATAATCATCATCAACTGCCCATTATTTCCTGGACTATAAGAAGAGCCCTGCCCCTTTTGCTCATTGCCTGAGCGTTGTTAGTTGTTTATCCCATGTCAGTCTTGCAAATGATCCCTTAGTGTTTTCCTGTTCCTATTGTTACCTGTGCCCTGCTACCTGTATCCCGTGCTGTGTCCTTGTTCCTGAGCCTGTTAGTGTTGGAGTCGTGTCCTACTGCACCAGTGTCATCCGCCATGTCCAGTGTCATACGCCACGTCCAGTGTCATCTGCCACATCCAGTGTTATTCGCCATGTCTGGCGCAACCTGCTGCACCCACCTCCATCCGTGCTGAAGCCTTTGCCACTGTCTGGACTATTTCAGGTACCCCTGTGCTAAGTACTGTTATAGACTCTTGCATAGCCTGTTACTATGCCAGCTGCCTCTCCGCTATTGCGGAGCGGCCTAGTGGGTCCTCATACCCTGTGATCGTGACAGTATCTAAGTCTACCATAAAGAGAAGACTTCATGAGAGCAAATAGAGAGGGTTCACCACAAGGTGCAAACCATTAATCAGCCTCAAAAATAGAAAGGCCAGATTAGACTTTGCCAAACAACATCTAAAGAAGTCAGCCCAGTTCTGGAACAACATGAAACTAAGATCAACCTGTACCAGAATGATGGGAGGAAGAAAGTTTGGAGAATGCTTGGAACGGCTGCACCACATCCTCTGTAATACATGGTGGAGGCAGTGTGATGGCATGGGTATGCATGGCTGCCTAAGGCACTGGGTCACTAGTGTTTATTGATGATGTGACTGAAGACAGAAACAGCCGGATGAATTCTGAAGTGTTCAGGGATATACTTTCTACTCGGATTCAAACAAATGCAGCAAGGTTGATAGGACGTCGCTTCACAGTACAGATGGACAATGACCCAAAACATACTGCGAAAGCAACCCAAGAGTTTTTTAGGGCAAAGAAGTGTAGTATTCTGCAATGGCCAAGTCAATCACCAGATCTCAACCCGATCGAGCTGCATTTCACTTGCTTAAGACTAAACTCAAATCCAATATGGTGGCATGCAGTGCCCAAATCATGAAGATTGTGTCACTGTTCAAATAATTCTGGACCTAACTGTATATGTCCTTTTTTTTTTTTATTAGCTTTTACCAGAAGCAAAATTTAGTCCAGTTCATGTCCACTACTGGACTAAAGGAGCTGTCCCGTCACTAAAAATGTATGGCCTATCCTCAGAATAGGCTATCAATAGCTGATGTGTCGGGTCCGACTCCTGGTGCCCCTTGCCCATCAAATGTTTTGAAGGGGTGCTTCCCTTAATTTCTTCTGGCTCACTGTGAATCATCGACACATGTAGCGGTGATTCACAGTATTGCAGCCTTCTCCCATTCACTTCAAAGCTGCAATACCTGTGAATCGCCGCTACATTCATTTCTACACGTCACAGTGAGCAAGTAGAAAAGAAGGGGTAGCAGCACTCGTACGAGCGCTGCACCCCCTTCAAAACAGCTGATCGGCGGGGGTCCTGGGAATCAGACCCCGACCCATCAGCTATTAAAGGCCTATCCTGAGGATGGGCCATCAATATTTAGGGACTAGACAACCACTTTAACAAGAATTTTTTCTTCATAATATCAAATTAGTCCCATGGATAAAAGACAAAGCTTTCTCACCTCTGAGGTTCTATAGATTCATATATTAAAATATTGATGGATTTTCCATTTTCAATAGAAAACAAATTTCCAGGTGCAGTCCAAGGGACGATAACCACATGAAAGCAGTGTGATTGGGAAGGAGGAGAATTCTAATCTAAATTTAATGGTGGAAAACCCCTTTAATATATAATGTACATGTTTTTTGATTCAGCGTTCCTTACAACACTGAAGAGATTGCTACAAGTATTGGGCCAAATATTCCATCTGGGCTCCAAAAACGAAATTTGATCAATATTTTCATCTAGTAATTGTTTTTTTAGTTAAATAATAATGTTTTCTTATTCCAAGTTATTCTGTAGAATCCAATTTCACAACCCTAATCATATTATTGAATATTAAACAAAATTCCATGCCAATATTCTCCTCCAACAATTTCAGATACATGTTATTGTTGTACACTCTATAGACATAAAATACAACAGCAATATGTCATTGATTTTCATATGAACTGGTCCTCACCTTGTGTGACAAATCTGTTGATCCAAAGACTTGATCACATGTAGTATAAATTCTACGGTAGAAACACCTAATTCTAGGAGAAGACATAGGCCAGGACAACAGCTATGACTCTTTTTTAAGCAAAACAAACTCCATGAAGATATAGTCGTTAGTTGAATTCTGACAGCGCTAAATTCATAGCTCACAATTACTGGTGCCGTGTTGGGGGGCTTAATCTATGATGAGCTTTTGCAGTGCGAGGGGCACCTACACTGTTCTTGCATGGGGCCCTCTGCTGTCTGTATCTGTCTCTACTGTCTATTCGGGTATGTTCACATGCAGTGACCAAAAACGTCTGAAAATACGGAGCTGTTTTCAGGCGAAAACAGCTACTGATTTTCAGAAGTTTTTTGAACAACTCGCGTTTTTCGCTGCGTTTTTTTATGCCAGTTTTTGGAGCTGTTTTTCAATGGAGTCAATGAAAAACGCCTCCAAAAACATCCCAAGAATTGTCCTGCACGTCATTTTACGCGCCATATTTTGACAGCGACGCGTAAAATATAGGATCGTGGGAACAGAACATCGTAATTCCCATTAAAACTCCCGAATTACGCCTGAAAACACTGTGTGTGAACATACCCTTATACCACAAGTTTCTCCAAATGTATTATTTGGTGTTTCCCAGTATCTCGCCTTATGAAGTGTTGTTCTTATGACACTATTGATAAATGTGTCCCACTTTTACATTTACCTTCTATGGATGTTCCTGCTTTTGACTTAGTTTTGATGTTTTTGGCACAAAAAAAGACAGATGAAGCCTTACAATTAGGCTCCCTATAAACCCACCTACACCCTGCCTTCCGTTAAGGGTACTTTTACACTGGCAGATGTGTTTGACGACTAATCATTGGCCCGTCTAAAAGGGCCTTAAGTTAGGACAGTTAGAAATGTATTTGCATTGTTAGGGTATGTGCACACACACTAATTACGTCCGTAATTGACGGACGTATTTCGGCCGCAAGTACCGGACCGAACACAGTGCAGGGAGCCGGGCTCCTAGCATCATACTTATGTACGATGCTAGGAGTCCCTGCCTCGCTGCAGGACAACTGTCCCATACTATAATCATGTTTTCAGTACGAGACAGTTGTCCTGCAGCGAGGCAGGGACTCCTAGCGTTGTATATAACTATGATGCTAGGAGCCCGGCTCCCTGCACTGTGTTCGGTCCGGTACTTGCGGCCGAAATACGTCCGTCGATTACGGACGTAATTAGTGTGTGTGCACATACCCTTAGAGTCTTTTTGAAAACTTTTGGCTGTATACTTACACAGTACATAATGCTAAACAGTCTCTTGCTTTCCTACAGCTAGCAAGTCTAACATTAATTCATCCTCTTCATGTAAATAATTGCTATTACAGTTTTCCATCTAGCTAAGTCAGCCTATCAGGGCTCAATGTAACCATTTTATTATTGATAAAGAACTTAGAGTCATGATTTAGGTCCTTCCCATAATTATTGATCTTGACTCTTATGTTGGGGGTTTTAAATGAGAAGTCCTAGCTTTCCTCCATAACAATTCTGCTATAACACAGAATATTTTGGAAGATATTGATGCATTATGTTGCATTATTGATAGAGAATCAGTGTCGTAGAATATTATAATTTGAAGGATTGAAAGAGTCTGCTGCTACACAGACTATTCTAGGTGCCCATCAAAGGTGCAAACTTGAGCTAGATTGCCTGCACTGCACTTTAGACTTTTGCTTTGCAATTTTGTCCACCTCAAGGGATACAAAATGGCACTGTTTCGTAACTGACCCCATGGCTATCATTTAGTTGTCTATATGATCGGGAAGAGCGCTTGATAAGCACTCTACCTGATCACTCTGGAAATGGTCCAGGCATCTGCCAGTAACTGGGCTTCCTTGACCCCTGGGGCCCCCAAATGTGAGTTTGCCCAGTCCTCCCCCCTTTTGGGTAGTTTTGATGATTGCCATATTTTTCACCTTCTGGTAGTCCTCTAACTCATTGTCCTTCTCCCCCCCCCCCCATCTACTTATCTCCTACTGTTTCGGTTCTGTAGATGCCTTCTAGTAGGTGTAATACATGCTCATCATTATGTGAAGATGTGACAAGCTGTGCTATGTCTATCTTATTCCACCAATGGCACTACATTTTAGTTACAAGTTCTTAGTTACAAGTTCCATTTCATAACAGTAATGGGAGTACAGACAAAGCTGCCACCAATGTTCTATTCCTACAAAAGTGGTCTGTTGTATCAGTCTTCTATAACTTGCATTTTAAAATGTTGCAGTATTAGGCTTTCCTCTATATACACCACAATGTTCATAATTCACTCATTCAACTATTTTAACTGTGCCAAGTTACATGACCACAACGAAAGCCAAATTTCCTGGATTCCATATAAAATAAAGATAATATACTTGCTGATTTTTACAAAAGCACATTTGGGAATAAGGAACTATTGAAAACATTTGAAATGACCCTTTCAATTTATTACAATTTCTTGTTTGATACTGTTTTGCCTTTGTTCTTTTTTTTTTCCGAGCCCAATAAATGAATACATCTCTCATTCTTGTCATCAACTTCTAAAATGTTGTTTTCACCCACCCATAAAATTATAACCAAACTAAGACGTAAACTGGCAGCGTAGGGGGAAGATTTCTGCCAGGAAATGAAAAAATATGGAGTTTTCCATCCAGAGCAGAATACTGAAATTGTCTTTTAGCTTTGGGATTCAAATGGATTAACTTCAAAATGGAGATTATTTTAAAAGTTTCTGAAAGAAACCCAATAATGACTTTAAAGTGAAACACCTAATCAGTGGAGTGTTTTAATAGTTGCCTAGGCCTGAGAAGTCTGCACCTGCGGACAGGTGTGCCCAGCATCAAAAAGGAATTTTGAATGATCTCTAACCCTTTAAGTTATTACTAAAATACTTCAGTAGCTAAAGGGATGACTTGTGGTAACATTCAGGGGCATAGCTATGGCATGGCATGTGCCTTGGTTCCTGGGTACAAGGGAGATGCCAACAAGCCCCCAGGTACAACCACAATCTGCAGAATGAAGATGTGCTGAGCTGCTGTACCAGGCACAGCCTTAGGTATGCATGAGGGGCTATAGCGCTCACTAGAGCTCTTCTTACACTTTGTTCTGCTGAATGGTCGGGGCCCACATAGTTCACACACTGATAGCCTATCCTACTAATAGGTCATTAATATGTTCTTCTGAAAAACCCCTTTAAAAGGGTTATCCCACCAAAACTACTTATTACCTGTTAACAGAATTGATGCCTCTCGTGTTTAACCCTGGTTGCCTATATGTGCCAACTACAGCGTTGGATGAAGGAGGAGGAGAGCAGGGAACAGTGGGAAGTGGAGTCTGCAGAGCGTTAGGAGAAGAGCATGCATGCCAGGCAAAGGCTCTTCAGCCCAGGCAGGGCTCCTGTGGAACGACGCAGACGGCGTGATGATCATGTCATTGCGAAGCCTGTATCTTGAGAGAAGGCCCTCAACGGTGGGTCAGGAAGTCTGTGGCTTCCGTGCACCCACCAGTGCATATCTGGAAAGATGCACCAAATTTATCATACAGCGTGCGTCATTAGGATTAATTTCTGGATTAATCTGGATGTCTGGTCTAGTACCTGTCTGACTTTAAGACAGTATTAATAAGTCTTACCATCAAGCCTATCTCTTACTTTTATAGAGGACATGTCACCTCTCCGGACATGTCTGTTTTAGTAAATATTTGTATTCCCTATGAAATAACAATTCTGTTTCATCTTTTCTTAGAACTTTGCATTGTTACATTCCTTTCTTTTTCCTCCTATGAATTTAGCAGTACATTGACAACTGGGCGTTTCCAATTAGTTTTGACAGTGTCAGACTGTGCAGGGAAAAACCCTTTTGACAAGGGGAATGGTAACACCTAATTGTCAATTTATTCATAAATATTCAGGAGGGATAACTGAGGAACCGCACAATGTAGTTATGAGGAAAAAAAATGCTCCAGAACTGTTATTTCATTGGGGAATAAAGGTATTTAGTAAACTAGACATGACAGGAGTAGTGACAGTTGCACTTTAATAAAAAAGAAAAGCAAACAAAATATGTAAATGAAAACCATTGCAAATTAGACAAACTTTTGGAAGGTCACACAGTGTTAAAAGTACGATTTAAACAAGGCAAATGCACTAGTCCTCGAAAAAGTATTTCTCAAGAGCGTTAAGATAAACAAACAAGAGCAGAAATGGAAAAGAAAGCAGTAGCATTTCAGTTTTGGACATAAAAGTCAAGCTGGTTTACTTTGCAGATAAAGTATGACTTTTTGAAGTCTTCATATAAATTTTTGGCAAAAATAAAATGCAGTATACACATTTCTAATCTTCTCTGTAAATTATACATTACTTTCCAAGTTAAAGTGCTTTTTCAAAGAAGAAAAGAAAATTTGCAAGAAACAAAATTAGTGAAATGAGTGCAATCTTCAGTCCACATGACCATGGAAATCTGGAAATTATGTAATATTTATCCGCTTTCTTTTTCATTGTGTACTGTATTTACCGGTAATAGTCTTATGGGCTTCTCTTAGGTTTTTATTAGTAATAAAAAGGAATCATTGTTCTTTTACATTGTAATATGAGTCCAGTACTAATTCAGCCCTTATCTCCATAGACCATGGCTGTGCAGTCCAGGATCAGCAATATGCAGGGCTGCACCTAGGCGTTCTTCTGCCCAAGACAAACAGTTAAAATGGCACCTCCATCTGCATTATAGGGGCTTAAAGGCAACTACAGAGAGCAAAAACCAATATAACTTTTATGTTCACACATTGTGGAAATCTCTTTAATAAAAGTGTATAGAATTTATAAAAATACAGATCACCTGATGTGTAAATTATGCAGTGTATTACCTGCAGATGAATGACACACCTACCTACCCGTACTCACTATATTACACCCATCCATTCTATACCTATCTAACTGCACTCACTATAATACACTAATCCATTATACACCTCCCTACCCGCACTCACTATATTACACTCATCCATTATATACCTCCTACCCGCACTCACTATATTACACTCATCCATTATATACCTACCCGCACTCACTATATTACACTTATCTATTGTATACCTACCTAACCACACTCACTATAATACACTCATCCATTATACACCTACCTACCCGCACTCACTATATTACACTCATCCATTCTATACCTATCTAACTGCACTCACTATAATACACTAATCCATTATACACCTCCCTACCCGCACTCACTATATTACACTCATCCATTATATACCTCCTTCCCGCACTCACTATATTACACTCATCCATTATATACCTACCCGCACTCACTATATTACACTTATCTATTATATACCTCCCTACCCACACTCACTATATTACACTCATCCATTGTATACCTACCTAACAACACTCACTATAATACACTCATCCATTATACACCTCCCTACCCACACTCACTATATTACACTCATCCATTATATACCTACCCGCACTCACTATATTACACTTATCTATTATATACCTCCCTACCCGCACTCACTATATTACACTCATGCATTGTATACCTACCTAACCACACTCACTATAATACACTCATCCATTATACACCTCCCTACCCACACTCACTATATTTCACTCATCCATTATATACCTCCCTACCCGCACTCACTATATTACACTCGTCCATTATATACCTACCCGCACTCACTATATTACACTTATCTATTGTATACCTACCTAACCGCACTCACTATAATACACGCATCCATTATATACCTACATACTCGCACTCACTATAGTACACTCATCCATTATATACCTAACTACTTGCACTCATTATACTACACTCATCCATTATATACATTATATACCTACCCGCATTTACTATATTACACTCATCATTTATATACCTACCTACCTACAATCACTATATTACACTTATCTAATATATACCTAACTACCCACACTCACTATATTACACTCATCCATTATATACCTATCTACCTGCATTCACTATATTACACTCATCCATTATATCCAGGGGTGGGATTAAAATTTTTGACAACAGGTTCCCTGTTTTGCTGACAAAGGCATACGCGCTGGGGGGTGTTGTGGTGTTCTGCGGTGTATCGCACCATGGAGAATGATTCTAATAATAAAATAAAACATTTACGATATTTCAAATACGCCCTATATTAAAGTGGACTCTAAATAAAGAAATTACCTGTCCAGAATGTTTTAGTGTGGATTTCCACACTATGTATATAATTCCATAAGAATACATACCTACCTACCCACATATTATATGACACTCACCCATTACATGTAGACCTATATGCTCTCATTCAATATTCTTAGCGTGCTCAGCCCATTTAGTTACACTGTGCACTGTGAGAATGGTGGAGGACAGTGCGGAGTGTGCAGTAAGCCGCAACAAATCTCCTGGCTAATGCACAGATACGGTGCCAGGACCAAGCTCAATACATAAATACAGCACCAGAACCAATCTCAGTAGATATATACAGCACCAGTAACAAGCTCATTACATAAATACAACATCAGAACCAAGTTCTGTACATATATACAACACCAGAACGAAGCTCAGTACATGTATACATCACCAGAACCAAGCTCATACATATATACAACACCAGAACCAAGTTCAGTACATACATACAGCACCAGACCAATGCTTAGTTCATATATACTGCACCAGAACAAAGCTCAGTACATAAATACAGCACCCGAACTAGGCTCAGTACATATATACCGCCCCAGAACAAAGCTCAGTACATATATACAGTACCATAAGCAAGCTCAGTACATATATACAGCACCAGAACAAGGCTCTTACATATATACAACACCAGAACCAAGCTCAGTGTCACGGTCACAGGGTATGTGGACCCACTAGGCCGCTCCGCCGTAGCGGAGAGGCAGCTGACCAGGTCACAGTCTATACAAAAGTCTATAGCAGTTCGTAACACTCGGGTACCTAAACTAGTCCAGACAGTGGCTGTGGCTTCAGCATGGATGGAGGTCGGTGCAGCAGGTTGCGCCAGACGTGGCGGACAGTACAAGATGTGGCAGAAGACACTGGACGTGGCAGAAGACACTGGACATGGCAGAAGACACTGGGCGTGGCAGAAAACACTGGACGTGGCAAACGACACCAGGTGCAGTAGGACACGACTCCAACACTAGTAGGCACAGGAACAAGAACACAGCACGGGATACAGGAACAGGTAACAGGGCACGGGTAACAACTGGAACGGGAAACACTAAGGGACCATTTGCAAGACAGACTTGGGATATACTAACAACGTTCAGGCAAGGATCAGAAGGGCGGGGCCTTCTTATAGTCCTGGAAATCATGTGAGTTGATTATGATGATTGTTTTCATGTGTGTGCGCTTGGTCCTTTAAGAGCGGGCTCGAGTGTGCGTGCGCACCCTACGGGACACAGCTGACCGGAACAGAAGTGAGTGCTGGCGTGTCCTAGGAAGGAGATGGGGACCAGCGCTCACAGATCCATGGCTGTGGGCGTACATGTTTACAACACCAGAACCAAGATCATACATATATACAACACCAGAACCAAGTTCAGTACATATATAAAGCACCAGAAAAAAGCCCAGTGCATATATACTGCACCAGAATAAAGCTCAGTACATAAATACAGCATCAGAACTAAGCTCAGTACATATATACAGCACTAGAACAAAGCTCAATACATATAGACAGTACCAGAACCAAGCTCAGTACATAAATACAACACCAGAACCCACACGTTATATGACACTCACACAATACATATAGACCTATATGCTCTCATTCAATATCCTTAGCGTGCTCAGCCCATTTAGTTACACTGTGCACTGTGAGAATGGTGGACGACAGTGCGACGTGCACAGTACTCTGCGACAAATCTCCTGGCTAATGCACAGATACGGTGCAGGACCAAGCTCAGTACATAAATACA
The DNA here is from genome assembly GCF_050947455.1 of Rhinoderma darwinii. NCBI lineage: Eukaryota > Metazoa > Chordata > Amphibia > Anura > Rhinodermatidae > Rhinoderma > Rhinoderma darwinii. The sequence continues at coordinate 581,563,059 of NC_134687.1, read as the reverse complement.
GCACCAGAACAAAGCTCAGTACATATATACAACATCAGTAACAGGCTCATTACATAAATACAACACCAGAACCAAGCTCAGTACATATATACAACACCAGAACCAAGCCCAGTACATATATACAGCACCAGAACAAAGCTGAGTACATATATACTGCACCAGAACAAAACTCAGTACATATATACTGCACCAGAACCAAGCTCAGTATATATATACAACACCACCACAACAAAGCTAAGTACATAAATACTGCACCAGAACCAAGCTCAGCATATAAATACAGCTCCAGAACCAAGCTCAGTAAACATATACATCACCAGAAGAAAGCTCAGTACATATATACAACACCAGAACCAAGCTCAGTACATATATACAACACCAGAACCAAGCTCAGTACATGTATACAACACCAGAACCAAGCTCATACATATATATAGCACCAGACCAAAGCCCAGTTCATATATACTGCACCAGAACAAAGCTCAGTACATAAAGACAGCACCAGAACAAAGCTCAGTACATAAATACAGCACAAGCACAAATCCAGCTCAGACGGAGATTATTTGCAAATTGATTTTAATCCCTGCCATATAACTTTTTATGGCATCCAACTACAGCTTCCAGTATAGCCAGAATGAGGGTAAGGATATATATATGGGAGCTGCTGTTTCACATAAAAGAAGGATACACCATCATCAGATCATTCACAGGGAGAATAAACATTTACATTTAGTGACTTACCGGTGAAATAATGGTATCATACACTGTGCGCCTGAAAATAATAGTACCTTATACTGTATACATAAATATAATTATGTCAAACCCTGTAAAGTAATGCACAGCACACACACCGTGCCCCCTGTAGATAGTGCCCCTCATAGATCCCCCTGTAGATAGTGCCCCACATAGAGCCCTCTGTAGATAGTACCCCTCATAGAGCCCTCTGTAGATAGTGCTCCCCGTAGAGCCCTCTGTAGATAGGTCTCCCCATAGAGCCTCTGTAGATAGTGCTCCGCATAGAGCCCTCTGTATATAGTGCTCCGCATAGAGCCCTCTGTAGATAATAGCAATCCCTGTAGATAGTACCCCCTGTAGCGTTCCCTGTAGATAGTGCCCTCTGTAACGTCCTCCGTAGATAGGGCCCCCTGTAGTATCCCCTGTAAATAGGGCTCCCTGTAGCGTTCCCTACAGACATGGCCCCCTGTAAAGTTCTTTGTAGATAGTGCCCCCTGTGGCGTTCCCTTTAGTGCTCCCTGTAGCATTCCCTGTAGATAGTGCTCCCTGTAGCGTTCCCTGTATGTATGAAGCCTACATAGAGCGTCTGGAAGACGCCGAAACACATCATACACCACCAGATCTACTTACAGTGCGATTGTGATAAAGGCCTGGGATAGGCCGAAACGTCTATTACATCGGAAGCCTTTTCCCATTATTGATTATACCAAGATAATATATCATTTGATTTATGAGAAAGAGAGAAAAATTAATAAAAAATGAAAATTCTTTTGAAAACCTTCCATCAAGGAGAGATTTTCTTCGATTATATTTACATATTTGAGTGCTTAGGTTATTTTCTTCTGATCACAGTAAAAAAACAACATTATGTGCTTACCTGTCCTATTCCTGCGCCGTCCTCCAGCAACACCAGTCCTCTTCCAGTGGCGCAATGACATCACTAAAGCGCCAAATGGAGAGGCGTCATGTGCCAGTGCTAGGCAACTGAATTGTATCCGCGTCCTAAGGACGTGGATACAGTTGAGTGCAGGGGACCGGTTCCGGTTTCCCGCTTCACCCCGGAGAACCAGCTGTAATTTTAACAACCGGTTCAGGAGAACCGGGGCGAACCGGCCGAATCGCACTCCTGATTATATACCTACCTACTCACACTCACTATATTACACTCATTCATTATATACCTACCTACCGGACTCACTATAATACACTCATCCATTATATACCTAACTACCTGCACTCATTATATTACACTCATCCAATATATACCTACCTACACCAGCGGTCAGGTCACTCACGGGGGTGGATGGTGGTGTGCTTCACCAGCGTTCCTCAGACTGCCGCTCGCGCTCTCCTTCTCCTTCTCAAAGCATGAAGTGCATGTAACGAGGAGATTTTTTGCTGTAGGTGGTGCCACACAGCCCCCTGTAGGTAGCTCCACAGAGCCACCTTCTAGGTAATGCCACACAGCCACCTTGTAGATAGCACCCCCCCCCCTCCGTAGAGGGCAGCAGGAGTGTTTTGTTTTTTTCTAAAAAAATAATAAACTGCGACCTGATCAATAATAGTGGAAATGGGCCCCAGTGTTCATGTGGGGGGCAGGGAATGTTAATGAGGCAGCACTGAGTATTTATTTTAGGGTAAGTTCACAGATAGCGTAAACACTGCTGATTTTCCGCAACGGATGTCATTGCAAAAAAGTCCCTGGGTAATATAGTAGCAGCAAAGTGGATGAGATTTGAATAAATCTCATACACGCTGCATAAAAAACTCACCGAAAAAACATTCATAAATTGACCTGCGGTGCGTTTTTTTAATCTGCAGGATGTCAATTTATGCTGTGGGATCGCTGGTTTCCGGTTGCAGGTTTTACCCCTTGAATTCATTGGGGAGGTAAAAGTTGCGGCGTCGGGGAGTGTCAGCACCCAAAAATTATAGCACTATATTACACACATCCATTATATACCTACCTACTCACACTCACTATATTACACTTATCCATATTCTACCTATCCGCTCTCATTATATTCCACTCATACAATATATTCCTATCTATACGCACTTACTATATTACGCTCATCCATTATATACCTACCTACTCGCACTCACTATACTACACTGATCCATTATATACATTATATACTTACCTACCCACACTCAATATATTGTACTTATCCATTATATACCTAATACTCGCACTCACTATATTATACTCATCCATTATATACCTACCTACCCGTACTCACTATATTACACTCCCGACCATGACTTATCTCTGCAGAGTTTGCTGTGCATATGTTGTTGGCTCCTCATCAAATATGCGCTTTCTAGCAACACAAACTTCTCATACTGTTGCCACTTTAACATATCGCTGCCTTAAATAGAGCTAGCCTGCTGCCTCCCAATACCAAGACTGCCCCTGCACCAGTATTGTGCTTGCCTATACCTCTAGTACTGTCATGCTTCTGCTGCTACAATACCACTTGTACATTTTTAAATAGTATTCCCATTATTTCCCTTTAAAAATAACAGTGCCACACAGATAGGGCTCCCAAAAATAAATATTAGTGCCACATATACAGTAGTGTCCCCTAAAATACTGCTACACGTAGTGCCCCAATAATAGTGATACACATAGTACCATCTAAAATAGGTGGCCTCCAAAAATAGTTCCATACAGTGCCTCTCAAAAGAACACTATACAAGTGCCCCTGAGCCTCACCTGTCCCCTTTTCCATGAGGCATGATAATGTCATCACACTGGTTTGTGTAAAAAAAAAAAAAAAGGCTGCAGTGGTAGAATGATGGGTCAGGAAACCTAGGACTCCCTTGTACCGACTGATGCAACTTTGTTTATTCAATTGTATCCGCATCCCGAAGGCACAGACAGAATTTAACCCAATCGGATTTGGATCCTGCTTCTGCGATCCGACTGCTTTTTTAACAACCTGTTTGGCTGAATATTACTCCAGCAGTGCCAGCACACAGGGATGTAACTACAAAGTGGTGGTACCATACACACTTTTAGGCCGGATTTACACGCGCGTGTGCGTTTTGCGCGCGCAAAAAACGCTGCGTTTTGCGCGCGCAAAAGGCATTTAACAGCTCCGTGTGTCATCCGTGTATGATGCGCGGCTGCGTGATTTTCACGCAGCCGCCATCATAGAGATGAGGCTAGTCGACGTCAGTCACTGTCCAAGGTGCTGAAAGAGCTAACTGATCGGCAGTAACTCTTTCAGCACCCTCGACAGTGAATGCCGATCACAATATACACCAACCTGTGAATAAAAAAAGACGTTCAAACTTACCATGAACTGCCTGCTTCCTCCAGTCCGGTCTCCCGGCCGTTGCCTTGGTGACGCGTCCCTCTCTTGTCATCCGGCCCCACCTCCCAGGATGACGCGGCAGGCCATGAGACCGCTGCAGCCTGTGATTGGCTGCAGCCTGTGCTTGGCCTGTGATTGGCTGCAGCTGTCACTTGGCCTGAATAGTCATCCCGGGAGGTCGGACTGGAGGAAGGAGCCGGGACTTATCGGTAAGTCCGAACTTCTGTTTTTTTTTACACGTATATGTATATTGTGATCGAAAGTCACTGTCCATGGTGCTGAAACAGTTTAAGTCTTTGAGCACCGTGGGCAGTGACTGTCTCCTGACGTCGCGTACCCGAACATTTTTTGCCGGGTTCGGTCAAAACGAGTTCGGCCGAACCCGGTGAAGTTCGGTGCGCTCATCTCTAATTTGACACTCCGTTTGGATGTTTGTAAACAGAAAAGCACGTGGTGCTTTTCTGTTTACATTCATCCTTTTGACAGCTCTTGCGTGATTTTCGCGCATGCAACGCAGTAGCGTCCGTGTGGCATGCATTGTTTTCACGCACCCATTGACTTCAATGGGTGCGTGTTGCGTGAAAAACGCACGATTATAGAACATGTCGTGAGTTTTACGCAACGCACTCACGCTGCGCAAAATTCACGCATCGTCTAAACTGCCCCATAGAGTAATATAGGTGCGTACGACACGCGTGAAAAGCACGCGCGTCGCACGCGCGTATATTACGCTCGTGTAAATGAGGCCTTAAACACATAACTGAAAAGTTCTGGTAACGCACGCATGCATGCACGCACGCACGCACGCACACGCACACGCACTCACACACACACACACACACACACACACACACACACTATCAACCATAAAACTAGACAGGGCAAGATGGGGGCATGGGAGGCATCAAACCCCAGACTAGAGCCCTAAATAAATTCAGACCCAAAATTAATTCGGACTAGAATACGAAAATAATTTGTTCCCCAGACCAGACCCCTTCATTTATAAAGACCCAAGACCAGACATAAATTTAGACCCAAAACCAGACCCCAAAATTATTTTAGACTTCAGACCAGACCATTAATAAAATCACAAAATAGACACCTAAATACAGTGCAGACCCCCTAAATTAATCATACACCTGGTCAGACCCCAAAATTCACACATACTCATACATATTACAGACACACAAATACTACATATTCACTAGATATACTCACACATTACTTACAGGCCTACTCTGCTGCGGTGCTTGGATACAGGACATTGGTCATGTGATCATGATGTCATAAAAGGTCCTGCACCTTACAAATTGCGATTTTGCTGCAATTCACAGAACCGCATCAGAAATAACGTGATTCTGTACCAAATTTGTGGCATTTTTGCCACAAATTTTGCACAGATTTCAACAAAACCATAACATGTCAAAATATGCAGGGGACTGCATGTTTTTCTCAAGCTGCTGCCCCCTGCAGCCAGAAAGATCGCTTCCTGAAGAGAGTTGCTTACCTTGTCTCATGGACGGAGCAGCTCTGGGTATATGTACACTCACTTTGCTATTATGCCATTGCACAACAGTGGTTAGAAGGAGTTTCAATGGAGCGGTTATTGAGCATGCACGGTGCCGCTCCATTCAAAAACTATGGGCCTAACATAAATGACCGAGCATAAAGACACATTTTTACATTTATGTGCAGCTTAAAGTGAATGTCCATTTTTAACCCTGTGTAATTTTTTAGATCCAAAATTCTGTACTAATTATTTTCGTAATTTATTTTTATAGTGTTCCATAATTCTGATACAAAGCGCAAAATCTCTGCATAGACATATAACTTAATGATAACATTCTGGCTGTTAGTATTTGACACTAGAGGGAGCTTAGGACCTTGCTGCACACCGCTCAAGTTCTCCCTAGTGGTGGCTGCAGACAGACATAATTTTATTTATTTCGATGTATGCTAGGGATTTGAAGCTCTGCATCAGATAAATAGAGCTCTGACCACTAAAAAATATTTATTAAGAAATTAGTCATTACAAAATTTTAAAGATATTTAGATTAAAAAAAACACAAAAAAAAAGATGATCAATGCTGGACGTTCACTTTAATGTCCTTTTGCTGTTTTTACACATCCAAAGGCAGCAATTTGATTTGCTACAGTTATAATTATATCAAACACCTCATTCATCACTCCAGATTCAAATAAAAATTCAATAATAATCATATATAATAACAATAAAATAATAATCATTTTAATAAGAAATTGCATGTTATTATATCCTACAATTATGTAGGATTTATATTTTATGTTTTCTTTATGACGCTTTACGTTACTTCTTTATTGATATTTCTACTTTCTAGACTATTGCAATATTTTTTTTGTACATGGGAAAGCACTCACATTAGTGGGAAGCGACATATTCACTTTTACAAAAATGCTTCATATAATTGCAAAATTATTATGTATTTCTTAAGATTTTCTCATCATCGTGCAACTAAGACTTAAAAGATTTTGAAAAATCTTCATACATTAGGACGTGGGTTTCTTCTGAAATATTTACTTCACTTTTGTACTAATCAACCAATCTCCTGTCGTTTCTACAATCATACTTCCCACATCACATGCAATCTGTACCAAACTTAGTTGCTTATCAGTGAATCTGTAGCCATCTGGAATTTATCAGCTGGGCACATAACCCTTCTGACCCTACAAAAATCTGTCCTTAGTTTTTTTTCTAGGCCTAGCGTAGCGTGGGTATGTCTCAGAAGCACTTCTGTCTGAGGATAAAAGATTTTTGTCCTAAGAACTTGTTAAGAGACTTGACAGCACTGGGGAGGGGAGAGTAAATGACATGTGGGAAACTAGGGATTTTATTATGTTATCAGAACAATTATTTAGTGATTTCTGCAAATTTTGTCGGCAGTTTTTACAAGGGGTGACCGTAAACGAACAACTTGTTTTTTCCTGTTCCGCCCTGCACATTTTTACCTTGCTAGGGCCTCTTCTTTAACTTACTCAAGACTTTCCCTGATCTATTCCTGTGTAGGCAACTGATTGTATTCAGCTCTTCACAATGTTAATAAGCATGGACCCAGAGGCATAACTTGTAACTCCTGGGCCCCAATGCAAAATTCTGCAACAGGGCCCCCACCTATGATGTGCCATTTATAATAGTGGCTTCTTCTTATGTGGCAGAGGGGCCTTCGGGTCCCCTGGGGCACCATGGCCCTATGTAACCGCTACATTTGTATACTCTATAGCTACACCCTTTCATGTGCCTTATGTGCCCTAATTGGTGGACAACACTTTAAACTCTTTAACTGATTCCAGTACAATCAATAGGTAAAGAAAACGCTGCATCCAGGATTAAGAAAACCCCTGGGAAAAAATCTGATGTGGTCCCACTCCCTCACTTTACAGCATCATAGTGTGAGAATAACTTGAAGGGACTTTGCAGGGATTTAAAAAGTGCTTAATTGGGAGCAAAATTAGAAAAATGAAAAATAACCAATAGAATTCATTAATAGTTATTTTTGGCTGTGCCGCCGCCAGTGACATCTGTCCCCCACCCCCCTCATCTCCATCATTGTTTAAAAAGGTATTTGATGACATCTTAAGAAAGGCCAGTCACTCCCCACCCTGGTGAATTATATTATATGGTACAGACATGATCACTCAAAAGATTTCTTCTGGTTAGCAAAGTTGGCAAATGAGACATCAGAGCTCAAAATAAAACAATGGGAACGGAGCTCCAAACCTTAGCCCTGGGTACAGATCATTTTTGTGATCATACAATTTTCATTTGTTTGGTGGAAAAGTAGATGATATTTGGGAAGTCTTCTATTTCTAGGTTTTGATTGGATCTCAGAAACATGACATCGGACATTCTCCATCTTCTTATATGGCTGTAAGACAATGGACTCCCTGCCATGCATGTCCAGGCGGGTCTGCTGCTAATCTGTTGACACTTGCAATTGATCTCACTTGATCTGTCATCATCCACTCCTTGTCTCTTCATTCCAACACTTCACACATCCTTACTGACTTTATTTCTTTATCTACTTTTAGCATTGCTCCACCAACAAAAGAAAAGTTTTCCCTTCACTGTAGCAAGGTTCGGATAGCACTAGGCTAAGGCGTGGGTGCACGAGTAAGGGCCCAACCCGATCCAATGGAGAAAAAGTACTATGCACACCAAAATGGAAATACTTTTCCAGATAAATAACTTATTTATAGCCAATGACAGTGCGACGTTTCGGTCAATACCATGACCTTCCTCAGGCACTTAGTCAATGCTGGATCCTGTGTGGATGGCGCATTCGTTTGGTGGCTGACCACTGTTGTGTGGTGCCCTTCACTATTACCCGATAACTAAAACATAAATAAAAAATGACAACCTAAGCCCTAGTCATTTGTGATATGGTAGAAAGCTGATAAGAAGAAACAGTGACATGTGTCATGTAAAAATGTGTCATGTGTTGAGGTTTATATTTAAATTTTATTTATATCAGTGATTTCCAAACTTATTACAAGGGGTTGGATGAATTAGTTCTTATTACCAGGGGTATTGCCAACCTAGTTTCCATCCTGAATTCAATTGTATCTGCGGATAAAATTGAGTATGCTGACGGGTGCAAGGGAGCTCAGCTGGGCTCCCTCGACTCCCGACCCTGCCATTCAGTGCTTTCTTAGCCATGTTTGGGGAAAAAAATCGCAGTACAAAATAAAACAAAACCAGCATGTGTAAATACTCCATGAACCTGGCAGGTATTTTTGAGTTGAAAAAGAGGCAGCCCAAAGTGTGTGGCAGTATTATGTTCAATGGGGCACAGTGTGTGGCACTATGAAGAGTCTGTGTAACTATAGAGGGTGGTACAAACTTATATGACAGCGAGTTTAGGCCTAGTACTGTATTTATGTACTGAGCTTGGTTCTGGTACTAATGATCTTGAAAAATGTACAGGATAATACTGTTATATATGTAACGCCAGTTTGGGGAATACATTCACCTAAGGGATGTTAGCTGGACATCAGAAAAACTAGAGAAGGCGCTTGGTGGAAGACAAGGTGAGAAAAGAAGATCCGAGAAAGGGAATGCTTAATACTCAGAAAGACACACAGTGACAGGATCAAGTGGATCACTCAGGGTGAGGCAGGAACAGAGGATCTAATCCTGTCTTCTTGTTAGAGGATTTTTAATCTGCTGGAGGTCACTAAATCTATTTAGTGGAAAAAAATTCTGTGGATAAGACACATCATATATTTGTTACACTAAATTTTATTTTCTAAAGTTTCTGATCTTAAAAAAAAAATTGTAGATACCGGATAAATAGGGCTGTTCTCACTCGCCCTAAGGTTCTGGGTGGGTTGGGTCTGCTAGATTGCCGCCTTTATTATCTAGCCACAGCACACGCACGCATCCTTGACCTTTTCCATAACCAAGACTCTAAATTGTGGGTACGTCTGGCCCAAGCTATTTGCCCTGCTGCTCCCTCCACTCTCCCCTAAACACAGCACTTATTTAAAATGGGTACACTTCAGGCCTTCTTCGCTATCTCCCAAACTCTTATGATACTACGCTTAATGAGCTCAGGCGGCTCCCTTATAGATACCTTGGGTCCACCGATCCCAATCACTGATAATCCAGACTTCCGCCCATGTCGAGCCCAATGCTCACTCCTTGGTGGCACCCTCCAACATCCTCTCCACTTTCCGCATGTTTTGACTGACTCCTTTATACTTCCATTGGCTACGATACTATCAGATGCCATGCTTTCTGCTAGACAGTTTTATGAATACAACCAGTTGAAACATTTCTATACTACCACTAAAAACATGCAACCCTCCACCGCACACTAACTCACTTTGAGCAATTATATCAGAAAAAGAGAAACTTGAACCAGGGCTGGATTTAAAAGGAAGTAATATTCCAACTTTATTCCAAATACAACAAAGTCCATATGTATAGGGGTAGATGCATCAGATAGCAGGCCTACGCGTTTCAGACAAATCACTTGTCCTTACTCATGGCGTGTTGCATTTGAGCAATTATGCATATCCTCCAACCCTCCCCCCTCACACACTATTTCCACTTTACCACTTATTTGTCACCAAATGCTCACAACAGCCACTCTCATACTGCAAAGCCTGGGAATGGGAATTGAACAAACCATTCACTGAAGCACAGTGGAAGTGCTGCTTCTACTTCTCCCATAGGGCCTCTTTGGCCACCAGTGCTCAAGAGACCAGCTTTAAAATAGTCTCTTGGTGGTACCGTGTCCATACCGCACTCCATAAATGGTATCCCCTGGTCCCTGATAAGTGTTGGCGCTGCGGTGCACTGGGTGGCTCTATGACACACATTTGGTGGAGCTGCCCTCTACTGAGGTCCTTCTGGGATGTGGTACTTAAAGTTATCCACGAAACCACTGGATTCTTGGTTCCTGATTGCCCTGAGGCAACGCTATTGTTTATGTTCCCCATGCCCATGTATGCATACAAACGATCTCTCATTAGACACTTATTACAGGCAGCAAAGTCAGTCATTCCACGCAAATGGAAATTAATAGAGCCCCCTACCTTGGACGATTGGTTCCAGGAGGTTGCGTTGGTGCAGAGGATGGAGGATCTAATAGCCCAAACCCCAGAGGCGACCACTCGCTACACAAACACCAGGCTTAAGTGGAACGTTTTCCTTTTGTCCTCCATGTACCATACATTGGTTAGCTAATGTTGTCACTGCTATACCGAATGGGAAGTGGTATGTTCCCCCAGATCTGTTCTCTCCTAATGTGCCTATCCCCTGGCAATTATACCCACATCTTCTAATAACATTGTAGCTATCGGATGACCTTCTGCCTCTTTATTGCATTATCATCATTACTCAGGATCCAGGTTCGTCATGTCCCCAAATTCCTTTTTCTAATCTGTAGTACTTTGTACTGGCTTCTTCTCTATCTCTCTTCTGTCCTTTTTCCTCTAAACAGGTATTGTCTATTTCATTTGCTAGCGACCACCACCAACATAGCGGCACTTATTTTGTCTGGGTCCACCTCCTACACCTCTTTCCGGCTACGAGTCATCCCCTTGACTCTGATGGTTATATTGGACTGTCTATACACTGAAATATGGATCTTTGCCTGTTCGCTGGATTTTATGTTTTTCTTGTATGCTTTTTGAATCTTTTGTATTTGTATGTTATTTACTTTCTCTTGGTATAAAATAAAAATTCTTGAATTAAAAAAAAAGTAGATAAAGGAGACCTAAGTTACACATAAAAAGGTTTGGAAATAATACTGAATTTATATAAGTTCATATAAATTATCCCTTTGTTAAAACGTAACTGCCCCCTTACACATTGTAAATGATTATGTCTATACTACAGTTAGCATTACCATATATGTAGCTACAGCCTATATTTATCGGGACCTCCTAAAATAGCTCTTTAAAGAGAACATGTCACCTCTCCTGACATGTCAATTGTAGTAAATACAAGTACTCCCCTTGAAATAACAATTCTGGAGCAAATTTTCTATGTTGTGCCGTTCCCCTGTAATTTATCCTAAAAAAGTATCAATAAATTGACAACTGGTTTACCAATTCAATTTGACTTAAGGGCGTGCCACTACACAGTCTCACTCTGTTAGCACTGATTGGACATTGTCAAAATGAGTAGGGTCATACACCCTACTGGTAACAATCAGTTGTTAATTTATTCATACATTTTCAGGATGAATAACAGAGGAAAGGCACAACTTATTCTAAGAAAATATGCTCTAAAATAGTTTTTTCATGGGTGATACAATTATTTACTGAAACAGACATGTCAGGAGAGCAGACATGTCCTCTTTAATTTTCGCAACAGATTATGATTCCAGTAACATAACATTAGGTGGTGCAGAGATAGCAGTCATAAGAAGGCCCTGGTGCCTTAGGTGTCCCAAAGGCCCCTCTAACAGATAATAAGACACTAGGCAATAAACTGTAAGGAGTGAGTGAGATAGAAGTGATATAGCCGGGTGGAGTTGCATCCCTGTGGAAAGAGAGTGCAGATGGTGGGTGGAAGTTGCCAGAGAGTTACCAAGCAAGCTGCAGAAGTTGAACGAGGCCAGAGAGCAAAAAAAGCCTAGGGTCAAGAGGACATACCCCTGCATCAGGGAGGAGTTAAAGCTCTGTGCTGTTAAAGAAGTTGGAAAGCCATCATCGCCCTCATTGCTACCATTTTATTTTGACCTACAGTCATTCATCATTTGTGACTGACCCGGTGGTCCTCGCTGGTACTTGGCCTCACAGGTGTATTGTATTGGCAGGGTATCATTGAAAAAAATGGTGGAGCTGCTACTTGAGGAACTGTAGATATTGTATCTCTATGTGAGTGTTACACTGTACTGCAAGACTACTAACATTTGAATTAAAAATCTCTGAAAATTTTAAGCACCGAGCTATTTTGCCTAGAACGCCCTGAGACGTACAGAAATGCCTCTTTCATATAAAAAGTTGCATAAACCCTGCCCCTTTTGCAGCCTGGTTTACGAGACAATCCCACAAACATCGTAAATCTTGGCAAGTATCTGTACAATAGATGTACAATAGTGTAGAATATACACTCCTCAACATTGAAATTGCAACACCAAGTAGAGCAAGCAATAAGGTTATGCAAATCGAGGAAGTAGCATTTGTCACTAAGATCAGTAAATGATCACATTTTCGAGCACCTAGCTCCAATCTGTGGCATGTGGGAGAGGAATAAAAGCCAGATTGAAAGCAAAGTTTTTTAGCCACATGAAACCTCAAAATTCGGATCAAGTGGTGCGGTATGATTGTGTGATCCCTCCTGTTCGTTGACATGCCAGTTATCACCACTTGTCTCAAACTGAGAGGGACAGAATCCTTGAACTGAGAGACCATGGTTTATCACTTCAGAAGATTGCTATGCGCCCATCATCTTATTGGAAGGAGGCCACGTAGTGATCCATTCTGTACTGCAAGTAAAATTGGACGTCACATCCCAAACCTAGGGCAGCAACCAGTGTCGACATAAACCATCCGAAGGCGTTTTCACATTTGGCTACGAGCCAGGCATCCAGCTACAGGTGTTCCATTGACCACACATCACTGCTCTCAAAGGCTATCGTGGTGCACAGCAAAATGGCAATGGAGGCTAAAATGGAGGTCTATCCTCTTCAGCGATGAGTCACGATTTTGTCCCGGATGCAATGATAGCCGTAAAGTGATCTGGAGATCACGTGGGGAATGCCATAAAGAGGCCTTCACAAGGGAACGTCACACCGGTCCTACTCCCAGGATTATGGTGTGCGCTGGCATAATGTATGGTAGCTGGACCGCTCTACTCCTCATTTCAGGTACACTTACAGCTCAGCGTTACATTGATTTGCTCGTGGAACCAGTGGTACGGCTATTTCTCCAAAGTTTCCCAGAAGCCGTTTTTTAAAAGGACAACAGACCGCATGTTGCTCATGCTACTGTGAGCAGCCTGCGTGGCCCTAACGTGCTACCATGGCCTGCAGCGTCTTCGGATTTGTCTCTCATCGAGCACATCTGGGACGTCATTGGTCGGCAATTGCAAAGGGAGATGCCAGCAGCCAGTCTTGAAGATTTGCGTGCCCAAGTGATATCAGCGTGGCATAACATTCCTCAGACAACCTCATTGATAGCATGCCAAGGCATGTAAGTATGTGTATTTCTGCGCTTGGTGCTCATACTCGATACTGAATAAATCAAGATGTTTGGAATATTTCCATTTTTTTATCATTTACATGGGAAGAGGGTCATGTGACACATCAAACTTATCGAGAATTTCACAAGAAAAACAATGGTGTGCTTGGTTTTAATGTTACTTTATTCTTTGATGAGTTATTTACAAGTTTCTGACCACTTATAAAATGTGTTCAAAGTTCTGCCCATTGTGTTGGATTGTCAATGCAACCCTCTTCTCCCACTCTTCACACACTGATAGCAACACCGCAGAAGAAATGCTAGCACAGGCTTCCAGTATCCGTAGTTTCAGTTGCTGCACATCTCGTATCTTCACAGCATAGACAATTTCCTTCAGATGACCACAAAGATAAAAGTCTAAGGGGGTCAGATCGGGAGACCTAGGGGGCCATTCAACTGGCCAACGACGACCAATCCACTTTCCAGGAAACTGTTCATCTAGGAATGCTCGGACCTGACACCCATAATGTGGTGGTGCACCATCTTGCTGGAAAAACTCAGGGAACGTGCCAGCTTCAGTGCATAAAGAGGGAAACACATCATCATGTAGCAATTTCAGATATCCCGTGGCCTTGAGGTTTCCATTGATTGTCTATGCTGTGAAGATACGAGATGTGCAGCAACTGAAACTACGGATACTGGAAGCCTGTGCTAGCATTTCTTCTGCGGTGTTGCTATCAGTGAAAGGAGTGAGAAAGCAGGTGCCGGAATACAATGCTACATAAAAATGCAGATTTATATGCCATTTAGTGCCTGTAGAAAGCTTGATGACAACCACTATGGGCTCTGTAAAGGTTGATATTAGTCGTTGTCCAGCATCTGTTAGACAGCATAACAAAGGAATGGATGAGTAGAATATTAAAAGTTTCTACTCATGGGAACAACTCAGGACTTTTTTCCAGGTCTTCTTTGTATTTTGAGAGGCAATGCTCTTTAAAGGGACACTCCTGGCATAACTGATTACACTGTATTATGCTTTGTGCTAGACCCGAGGGAGCGGGGCATGACCTCATGTCATGAACCGCCCTCTCTGACCCCGCACTAGGCATAACACAGTGTATCAGTTATGGATGGAGTTTTTCTTTAAGTATATTGGTCTTGTCCTGCCGGGGTAGCCGTTACAATCAGCGTCTGCTCTAAGTCATTCAGTCTTCGTGTCCTCAGTAGAATTTTTGATGCAGACACAAGAAAACGTCTTCACGAGACCAAATTAAGTAACATTCTGCAAGAGTACCCCTGTGTTGTGAAATTTCACATGTGGAACAACATACAATAAAAATGATTGATGGTTGTTGCACATTCTCGTATATTTTTTCTCCGTGCTACAGAACTGCCAATTTGGCTTTTGAACCAGGGGTGTTTAGAGAAAATTCATTGATGTCATCACATAAGTCACATGACACAAGGAAATCTGTGTTTCATAATAGATTGTAATATTCCATTCTACAAGAAATGCACATTTTGCATCTGTCACATATTAGCTTTGAGTACAGTGGCTCGGTGGCTGCTAGGAGGAAATTAATGCAATATTTCTAAGAAATCTTATTTTACTTAAATTAGAAATTAAAGATAAGTTCTAGTATATTATACTTGATATCTCCTATGAGTTATGTAATTTGTAATGGATAGCCAGAAATAACTGCATGTATTTTCTACTAATTTCCTTAATTTTTTGTCCTTGATTTTCATCGAAATTGCTGACAGTACTCACATTCATAAAAACGATGAGGTTGTCACAACCCCTCCCCTTTCTAGCATCACTGAGTACTAATGTGATTTATGCACTAGATAATGAATGTTCCTACTGAATTACAACAGACATAGATCTTGAAAACAGTGAAGGATTAATACAGATAGTATATTGTAAAATTGTATAACATTTTGAATTATGCAAATAATAACATTATTTACTGAAAATGGACCACCCCTTTTAGAAGAATCTCCTTCCTTACAAAATCTTTATATGCAAGACTTTCACTAGAGCAAAACTGCCAGGCAGTGTTATTATGATCTACCTCTCGGGCAAAAGGGCAATACTCAAAGGACCAGGAGCATAACTAGTTGGGTTGCAGTCGTACCCTGGGCACTTAGTGGGCACAAATGGTCTCTGCCCCATATGTGGAGACCAGTACTATGAATGATGAATGATAGTTTGCGGCCCTGTTACAGATTTGCATTGGAGCCCACAAGCCAGATGTTACGCCTCTGCAAGGGTCTTTGACCAAAATGAGCATACAACCCCTGAGTCAGAGGGAATTATGCCATGGGAATTAAGTGCAGGGACTAATAAAAAAAAAGGAAACAAAAAAAAATACAACCCTAGTGATACATCAGATAAAAGTGGCTCATAGTCATGGTGTTAACCCAGCTGCAGTGTATTATAATTATAGTGGTTGGTAGGGGCCCATGAGATCTATTGCACCCAGATCCCCTATATAAGAATATTCCATCTCCTATTTCCTGTGATTTCCAGCAAAGAATGATCGTTTAAAACAGATGACAGAGGTGTCATAATAATTTGATCCAAGTGCCAAAGTTCAGAGAAGGCTTTGAGATCTTCTCCTAATTCATAGAAAAGCTATATTTTCTGCTTTTACCTCTAAGGGTATGTCCACACACAGTGTTTTCAGGCGTATTTCAGGGTGTTTATGCCTCGAAAAATGCCTGAAAAAACGGAAGCTGAACGCCTACAAACATCTGCCCATTGAAATCAATGGGGAAAACAGCATTTAGTTCATACGTTAGTTTGAACTAAACGAAACAGTTTCGCCTCTGTTTAAAAAAACGGATCATAAAAAGACGCTCCGTAAAAAGAAGAATCACTTCTTGAAGCGTTTTTTGGAGCTGATTTTCCATTGAACACTATGAAAAATGCATAAAAAAAAATGCCTGAAAAGAAGCCTCAAAAGAAGATCCAAATTTCATTTTCAGCTTCAAAATCACCTGAAAATCAGAGGCTGTTTTCTCTGAAATCAGCTCCGTATTTTCAGACGTGTTTTGTTAAGCGTGTGAACATACCCTAAGGGTATGCGCACACACAAAATTAAAAACTTCTCAAAATATGTAGCTGTTTTCAAAGGAAAACAGCTCCTAATTTTCAGACGTTTTTTTAAGCCACTCGCGCTTTTCGCAGCGTTTTTTTACGTCCGTTTTTGGAGCTGTTTTTCTATAGAGTCTATGAAAAAACGGCTCCAAAACGGCTGAAGAAGTGACATGCACTTAAATTTTGCGGCCGTTTTTTTATGCTGTCGTTTTTCAAAACGGCCGCGAAAAAAAACGGCCCGTCGGAACAGAAAGCCGTTTTTCCCATTGAAATCAATGGGCAGATGTTTGGAGGCGTTCTGCTTCCGATTTTTCAGCCGTTTTTTGGCCCGTTTACGGCTGAAAATAGCTTGTGTGAACATACCCTTACTTCTCCCTTTGTAGCGTCATGGAAGCTGTTATGAAATGGTGCTGTTTGACAAGGTCTTTACACTGTTTTGGATGTCCCTGTGCCTGCAGAACTGACATGGAAGTAACACTTTGGTCACCATAGAGCTTCCTTCCCAGCAAATGTGTGCTTCTGCATAGAACGCAAATTAAATTTTTTTGAACTCAAGGCAGGAAATTTGACCAGCCGGACCAACCGTGCGTGTCCACATTGCTCCTTCTATGTCAATTCTGAAGGAACAGCTAGAGTAATAAATGTATACACCCTGCCAAACAACAGCATAGATCTCAGCTTCCAGGACTCCTGTAAACATGACTTGGTAAGAGATTAGGATTTACTGCCATCAAACTGAATATTCAGGTTTGACAGTAATTTAAGTGGTTTGACAAAATAAAAAATAAATAAAAAACATTTTCTGAAATTTAACAAAAACAAAAAAAACACATGCATACAACACTGGATCACAAAAGAGTTTACTTAGTTTCTAAAATAAAAATAAAGAATGAAGGCAAGATTTAGGAAAGCCAATATAAAAATTAATTAATTTAGCTTTGATGTCGTTACATATAAGTGTCGACATAATGAATAAAGTGGAGCTGGGA
Organism: Rhinoderma darwinii; assembly: GCF_050947455.1. Classification (NCBI taxonomy): domain Eukaryota; kingdom Metazoa; phylum Chordata; class Amphibia; order Anura; family Rhinodermatidae; genus Rhinoderma; species Rhinoderma darwinii. The sequence continues at coordinate 581,545,237 of NC_134687.1, read as the reverse complement.
AATGGATTTTGATGTAGGGTGAATGGAGTTGGGGGAAGGCTGAGTTACATAAGTTCCATTCTTCGGTCTGTTAGAAGCAGTGAAGGTGAACGGTTTGTGGCATTAGTTAGCAGCTCTAGACATTGATGTAAAGAGTTGGCTGCATTGAAAGGAGAGCAGATTATGACCAGGAACACATGGAAACAGGAGATGCCATGTAAGAAAGTTTCAGCTGAGTTTAGAGCTTTGAAGGTGAGAATCAGGACTGTAGGTTCTGCACTGCATGATAGAAGGACATAAATGTGCTCTACAGAAGACTGTCGGCAGACAAAGAAACTAAAAGAGAGGGGTAAATCAATGAGAATAATGGCATTAAAACATTTTTCTATACTATGTAAGTGATTTAAATAAAAAACTGGAGAAAAGACTCTACTGAAAATCAGAAAATGGTTTACCATTACAAGGGTTCCTCATGCTAGGAGCACAGTGGAAAAAGGAAGAGAGGGCATAGACATGCTACCTAGTGTCAACTTGATTGTAAGCCTGGAGAACCATTCCTTAGAAAATTTTCAAACATTAAACAGGGATCTACGATCGCCAGGATGGATGCCTCTGTCAGATAGACAGGGAGCGGCCGTCGGTCATGATCGTCGGATATCCTGTGGGAGGATTCGTGGGAGGTAGCCTTGGTGTGGTGACCTATATTGTTTGTATTTGCCAGCAGATGGCAACTAAGGCATAAGACAAGTAACCACCGATGAAATTAGGTAAAAATAATTTTATTTTGAAACAAATATTTTTTACAATAGTGACGTGTTTCGAATTTGAATTGAGCCCTTCCTCAGACCTACATAGTATTTACAGTCTCAGGCCCCATGCACACGGCCGTGCCAGTAACCCAGAGGGAAGTATTTAAGTGGTGTGAAGGTATAGAGTTATATGTTTGGCAGTGTTTGCTAGGTGTTTAAGGAATAGTCTGAATTATATATAATATGTATATATAGATATATATTCCAGTTATTTTAGCATCATTTTGTTTTGTTGGACAATAATTTATATTGATGGGTGGTGTAGAGATTTAAATAGAAAAAATAATTGTATCTATTCATGTGCTGTAAAGATTGTTCTTAAATCAGTCCATGTTTCTCAGACACTCATTAAGTCCCTGTGTGGTTAATGTTCTTAGCTTACAAAACCAATCGTTTTCCCAATTTCTTAAACGGGAGCACCATTCTACTGTATTCATCATTGGGATTCATTCATTCATTCATTCATTCATTCATTCATTCATTCATTCATGGGTTTATCTGGACACAGTCTGGGTTTTTATCATGAAAAAGTAGGTAGTGTTTGGAGACACTATGATCAAGGTACCCTGACAAGATATTTGCCCTTTTTTTTTATTCTGCCTTCTCCATCCAACGTACTGTAATCTGCATGGAACTTTTAGTAAATATATAACAAAGGCCGAGCCAGATTCAGCGGGACAGTCCTGGATTCAGGGCAGTGTCTTGCTGTTCCGGTGGGCTGGTGGTTTGTCCCAGTTTCAACTGTATCTGTGTCCTCAGGATGCAGATACTGTTGAATCCAATGCTCAAGCAAGGAACCGCTAGTTCCTTGCTCCAGGATTCACTGTGTGAAGGGGCCGTGAGCCACTCGGCACAGACAGGCGCGAATCAGTGATGTCAACGCGTCTGTCTGCCCCGAGCCACTCATAGTACAGAGCAGAGGTATCTCCTCCACTCATCATGGGAATGGGGCAAGGTAAGTATTTTTTTATTTTATTAGGCACTATGGGGCATTATACTGTATGGGGACATCTGCTGAGGGGGCATTATAGTATATAGGGGCAGCTATTATGGGGCATTATACTTTATGATGGCAGCTAAGGGGAATTATACTGTATGGAGGCATCTATGGGGACATTATACTGTATGGGGCAGCTGTGGGGTCATTATACTGTATGGGGAAGCTGTGGGGGTATTATACTGTATGGGGGCAGCTGCCGGGACATTACACTGTATGGGGACAGCTATAGGGGCATTAAACTGTATGGGGCAACTATGAGGGCATTATGCTGTATGGGGCAACTCTGGGGGCATTATACTGTATGGGGCAGCTATGGAGGCATTAGGACGTATGGGGGCAGCTATGGGGCATAATACTATATGAGGGCATCTGTGTTGGCTTTATACTGTATGGAGACAGATATGAGGGCATTATACTGTGTGGGGGCAGCTGTTTGACATTATACTGTGTGGGAGGCAATATGGGGTATTACACTGTGTGGGGGGCAGCTATAGCGTATTATACTGTGTGAGCATTATACTGTGGGGAGGCACTATGGGAGCATGATACTGTGTGGGCTGAACTGAGTGTGTATGGGTGGGGATTGGGCAGGGTTAGAGACATGGCTTAAGAGGGAAAAAACACTGCATTGTTGACCCTCTTTACGATACTTGAAAGTTGGGAGGTATGTGTATTTCCATGGTAATATTGCAACCAAAGGTTTGTTTTTGGTGTGATCATTTTGCAGCATTTGTACCTATTATTGCTGCACTTATAGGACTTTGGTAGTAGCTTGGAAAAAAAGATTCAGAAGGGGTCTTCCAAGTCATCATGGTATTTCTGAGTCTGCTCGGGGCTACAATAGTTGTAATCTTCCTTCTGTGTACCGTATGTGATTTGGGGATTTTTTGGAATGGTTTCCTTTAGTTAGGGGTCATCCCAGTATCTTGCAATGTGATGTCAGAATATTTCTGATCACATTGGCTGAATTACTTACATTTTCGGATGAAATTAAGCTGGTATTTTTCCGGATCATCTATACTTCTTTTAATTTTAGGGAGTAGACATTTCCTGTGTTAGGGCCTTAGCTTTAGTATAGGCTAAATTAATCAAAGCTTTGGGGTACGCTTTTTTTCTGAAATGATTTTATGGAGTAAGGATTTGTTTGTCAAAATCTGATTCGCCTGAATTGCCCAAAGGGCACTTTCTTTAGCTATTTTTTATAGTGTAGACTATCATAAACCAGATAACTAGTTATGTCCACTCTCTTGAAGTCTGTTTTTGTTGTAATAGCTCCAGATCTATTTGCTTTCAGCTCAATGTCTTGGTACTCAATTTCCCCTCTTTGTATATTATGGGTGAATTGGAGGCTCCACTCATTTTTATTTAGTTACCATACAAAATCTTCTACTATTTTTGGTTGAACTTTCCAAATTAGGATTAGGTCATCACTGTATCTCCAAAACATCACTTTATGTGAGGAAAAGGGGCAGTCGATTCATAGGTGGTTTTCTTCAAAATGACCCATAAAGGAATTTGAAAAACATGGTGCAAATCTCGAACCCATCACAGTCGCTTTTAGCTGTCTATATACAGTGGATCGGAAAGTTTAGACGTTTATTTAAAGGAAGAACTGGATAGCATTAAGAATGAACTTTTTTTTTGTCAGTCAGGCATGAGAGGGTCTTGGGACAGGTAGCAGCCCACTGGTTGTGTGGGATGTTGGAGTATAATGCAGACACATCAATAGTAAGCCATAAGTATTTTTGTTCCGCTACTATTGGTTGCAGGGTGTTAATGAGGTCAGCTTAGTCCCTGATGTAGGAGGGAAGATTCACTATCCATTTTTAAAGGTGTATGTCCACATAATATAATAGGTTGCTCTTTATGCTCTTGAGTCAATGCCTAAAATGATCAGGTGTCCTTGTCGGTATGTTAGATCCATGTGACTCTTGGGCAGGTGGTAGAAAAAAGTCGTTTTCAGGTGAGATATGATTAAGAAAGATTTCTATATTTATGTCAAGATCTTATCTTTGAATACACTATTTATGAGAGGGTTAAAATAATTAGCATATGACAGACTCGGATATGAGCTAAGAATTTTTTAATATTTATTCTCCAAAAATATTTTTGTCACTTCCCTGATATAGTCAGTTCTATCCTGGATCACAATTCCTTCTGTTTTGTCCACTGCCTGGATCACAATGTTGGTGTTGTTTTTCAGTTTTTGTAAGGTTTGTCTTTCTTGTTGTGCGAGATTGCTCTGGGAGGAGGGTGTCAGTTTTTTTATGACCCTAAAGTCTGCAATGACTAGTGATTGCAATGTTTCTATGTGGCTTCCCTTATATTTTGGGGGAAGAAGTTGGAATTGCGTTCTACATCTGTTGGGATAGGCTCTTCTAAAAGGTCGGCTACATCTACATACAGTACATCAATTCAAGTAGGCTTTCCATGGCCTCTATGGATATGTCACTATTGGTGATAATAGGTCTAATATTGTTATTATAGACATTTTTGGTTTTAGTTTTTTCATGGTGTATTACCGTTTTAAAGTTTATTTCCTGATGACCTATTAAGGTCAGCCATGAGTTCAAAGTCATTTGAGTTTTCGGATGAACAGAAGGACAGTCCTTTACTCAAACCTTACTTTTATTTCCATTAAATAAATGGGTCGAGAGATTAAAGATCCCTATTCTTTTGAATTTTAATCTCTCTAAACATTTACCCCCAATCGAATAATGATTATAGCAGAACGGTTCTCCCGTTTAAAAAGTTTGGAAAGCCTTTCGATTTGTAAACCAAGAACACTAACCCCACAGGAACTTAATGTGTGTCTGGAAAACATTGGATTGTTCAAAAACTAGCACAGGAATACATATAACACTTTTTTCTATTAAAATCACTACAATATCCATAAGTATAAATTTTTGTTAAACAAAACAAAATGGTTCTCGATAACTGCAATATAGTATATAGCTATATATATATATATATATATATATATATATATATATATATATACACTACCGTTCAAAAGTTTGGGGTCACCCAGACAATTGTGTTTTCCATGAAAACTCACACTTATATTTATCAAATGAGTTGCAAAATGACTAGAAAATATAGTCAGGACATTGACAAGGTTAGATATAATAATTTTTATTTGAAATAATAATTTTCTCCTTCAAACTTTGCTTTCGTCAAAGAATGCTCCATTTGCAGCAATTACAGCATTGCAGACCTTTGGCATTCTAGCTGTTAATTTGCTGAGGTAATCGGGAGAAATTTCACCCCATGCTTCCAGAAGCCCCTCCCACAAGTTGGATTGGCTTGATGCGCACTTCTTGCGTACCATACGGTCAAGCTGCTCCCACAACAGCTCTATGGGGTTGAGATCTGGCTTCTGCGCGGGCCACTCCATTACAGATAGAATACCAGCTGCCTGCTTCTTCCCTAAATAGTTCTTGCATAATTTGGAGGTGTGCTTTGGGTCATTGTCCTGTTGTAGGATGAAATTGGCTCCAATCAAGCGCTGTCCACAGGGTATGGCATGGCGTTGCAAAATGGAGTGATAGCCTTCCTTATTCAAAATCCCTTTTACCTTGTACAAATCTCCCACTTTACCAGCACCAAAGCAACCACAGACCATCACATTACCTCCACCATGCTTGACAGATGGTGTCAGGCACTCTTCCAGCATCTTTTCAGTTGTTCTGCGTCTCACAAATGTTCTTCTGTGTGATCCAAACACCTCAAACTTCGATTCGTCTGTCCATAACACTTTTTTCCAATCTTCCTCTGTCCAATGTCTGTGTGCTTTTGCCCATATTAATATTTTCCTTTTATTAGCCAGCCTCAGATATGGCTTTTTCTTTGCCACTCTGCCCTGAAAGCCAGCATCCCGGAGTCGCCTCTTCACTGTAGATGTTTACACTGGCGTTTTGCGGGTACTATTTAATGAAGCTGCCAGTTGAGGACCTGTGAGGCGTCTATTTCTCAAACTAGAGACTCTAATGTACTTGTCTTGTTGCTCAGTTTTGCAGCGGGGCCTCCCACTTCTCTTTCTACTCTGGTTAGAGCCTGTTTGTGCTGTCCTCTGAAGGGAGTAGTCCACACCGTTGTAGGAAATCTTCAGTTTCTTGGCAATTTCTCAAATGGAATAGCCTTCGTTTCTAAGAACAAGAATAGACTGTCGAGTTTCACATGAAAGCTTTCTTTTTCTAGCCATTTTGAGAGTTTAATCGAACCCACAAATGTAATGCTCCAGATTCTCAACTAGCTCAAAGGAAGGTCAGTTTTATAGCTCCTCTACACAGCAAAACTGTTTACAGCGGTGCTAACATAATTGCACAAGGGTTTTCTAGTGTTTTCTAATCATTCATTAGCCTTCTAACACAGTAAGGCTGGGTTCACACGACCTATTTTCAGGCGTAAACGAGGCGTATTATGCCTCGTTTTACGCCTGAAAATAGGGCTACAATACGTCGGCAAACATCTGCCCATTCATTTGAATGGGTTTGCTGACGTATTGTGCAGACGACCTGTAATTTACGCGTCGTCGTTTGACAGCTGTCAAACGACGACGCGTAAATGGACTGCCTCGGCAAAGAAGTGCAGGGTACTTCTTTGCCACGTAATTTGAGCTGTTCTTCATTGAACTCAATGAAGCACAGCTCAAGATTTACGAGCGTCTCAGAGCGTCTCAGACGCCTCGTAAATTACGAGGAGGAGCATTTACGTGTGAAACGAGGCAGCTGTTAACAGTCTGTCTTTTCACACGTAAATGCCTCTCATCGTGTGAACATACCCTTAGCAAACACAATGTACCATTAGAACACTGGAGTGATGGTTGCTGGAAATGGGCCTCTATACACCTATGTAGATATTGCATTAAAAACCAGACGTTTGCAGCTAGAATAGTCATTTAGAACATTAACAATGTATAGAGTGTATTTCTGATTAATTTAATGTTATCTTCATTGAAAAAAACTGTGCTTTTCTTTAAAAAATAAGGAAATTTCTAAGTGACCCTAAACTTTTGAACGGTAGTGTGTGTGTGTGTGTGTATATATATATATATATGTATATATATATATATATATATATATATATATATATATATATATGTGTGCATGTTATTTATCATTCGCTATATTTCTCGAACACCTTTGCCCTACTAAACATATGACTTATTACCTTCTCACCATTTAAATACTTCCCCCTGGGTTCTGATTATTGCCCCCGAACATCTCTGCATTCCCTGTCATATAACGATTAGGCTAATCCCTCAATAGGACACTGGGATGGGATACACCTGTTTCTATGTAGGAGTTCTACATTGTCACATGTGGAGAGGTAGCCATCTTTATCTTGACATTAAATACACAGTGGCAAGAAACATTAACTTCACTTTTTCAATGGCTTTTCAATGGCTTTTGTTGTGTGATAATACGCTGCAGCATGTAATCAGAGTCAAGATAAACTTGGCTACAACTGTATAAGGAGTATGTAAAGCGTATAGACCAATCAGCCATAACATTAAAACCACTGACTGGTAAAGTGAATTAGATTGATTTTCTGGTTACAATGGCGCCTGAAAGGGGTGGGATATATTAGGTAGCAAGTGAACAGTCAGTTCTTGAAGTTGATGTTTTGGAAGCAGGAAAAACGGCAAGTTGAAGAATCTAAACTACTTTGACAAGGGCCAAATTGTGATGGCTAGAAAACGGGGTCAGAGCATCTCCAAAACGGCTGGTCTTGTGGGGTGTTCCCTGTATGCAGTGGTTAATACCTGCCAAAAGTGGTCAAAGGACAATCAGCAACAGGGTTATGGGCGCCCAAGACTCATTGATGTGCATGGGGAGCGAAGTCTATCAGGTCTGGTCCAATCCTACAGCAGTTCTACTGAAGCACAAATTGCTGAAATAAGTTACAGCTGGCTACGATAGAACGGAGTAAAAAAACACAGTGCATTGCAGCTTGCTGAGTTTGGGGCTGCTTAGTGACAGACCAGTAGGAGTGCCCATGCTGACCCCTGTCCCCCACCAAAAGTGCCTACAATAAGCACGTAGGCATCAGAACTGGACCATGGGGCTATGGAAGAAAGTGGCCTAGTCCGATGAGTCATGCTTTCTTTTACATCAGGTGTATGGCCGGGTGCGTGTGTGTCGCTTACCTGGGGAAGAGATGACACTAGGATGCACTATGGGAAGAAGCCAATGTTCTGCTGGAAAACCTTAGGTCCTGGTATTCATGTGGATGTTACTTTGACATGTACCACCTACCTAAAGGTCTCATTCACACGACCGTATTGTTTTTTTGCGGATAAATTGCTGCCGAAAAAATAAGGTCTTGTGCATCAGGCCAAATATTTTTGCAGAATAAAGACACCCCTTCATGGTAATGGTATTCCCTAATGACAGTGGCCTCTTTTAGCAGGATAATGCCACACTGCAAAAATAGTTCAGGAGTGGCTTGTTGAAAATGACAAATAGTTCAAGGTGTTGGCTTGGCCTCCAAATTCCCAATTTTTCAATCTGATCGAGTATCTGTGGGATGTGCTGAAAAACAAGTCCGATCCATGGAGGCCCACCTTGCAAATTACAGGACTCAAATAATCTGCTGCTAATGTCTTGGTGCCAGATACCACAGGATACAGTATCTTCGGAGGTCTTGTGGAGTCAATGCCTCGATGGGTCAGAGCTATTTTAGTGGCACAAGGGGGAACTACACAATATTTGGCAGGTGGTTTTAATGTTATGGCTGAAGAGAGTATGTTTCCTCCGTATGTGTAGTCCCTCAGTAGGACACTATGTATGGCGTCTGTTGCTATGTAGAAGTTGATTGTCACTTGTGTAAATGATTACTGAATAAACTAACTGATGCACAGTTTTATTTAGCTCAATCGGCATGATATAATTTTCTGCACAGATGAAAGTTTGAGCAATGTCTTCTGTAAGACGCACATTACTCATTCTGTAGTGATGTACTTGGCCCCGCTCGCTGCTGCCTGTTTCTTATTTACGGAGTATTACATTCCTGAATGTGGATGATTCATAGATTTCCTTTTATTTTTGCAATAAAGACAAATAACATAATAGTATTAACGTCTTGTGGATGGAAATTGAACATTTCTATCTTATCGTTTATAATTCAATTTTATGGTTTGTTAAACAGGTGAATGTAAACAGTTGCATTAACACAATGTGCAGCCTTATAAAAAGTTTATTTTCCCCTTTACAGCAGTTTATGTAATTAGACAATACAGGGTCTATTATAAATGACAATATATTATCAGGGAGTCCGCCACACGCATTTCGCAATTAATGCTTCGTCCAAAAACAAAGAATTAATTGCGAAAAGTGCGTTGGGTGTGTCCCTGATTTTATCTCTCTGGCCTTTATTTTCACCTTGGCCTTTTATTTTGTGGTACTATTTTTAATTTGTATTTTATCTGTTCATGTCTTTATTCCCACAGTGAGGGCTATTGCATTACTCTAGATGAACAAGCCATATCCAAAAGTTTGTAGACACAGTACTTAATACAACTGTCTTATGTACCATATATACCTGTTATACAAACTTGGGATCATTACTGTATTTGGGGAGTCCACCTCTCTGTTTTTCTGTCTGTGTGTGTTTTGCATGACAATTTTATGCGTCGTAGCATTTTTTTTAAAAAGACAATTAATAAACATTTTTGTTTTCTGTTAGAATAAAATGTATGTCCTGCATGATTCTTTCCAGTTGGTTGTGCATTTATGCAGCACCTTTCCCTGGTAGTGCCACACAGCGCCCCTCTGGTACCCCTCCGTGGTAGTGCCACACAGCCCTCCTCTGGTACCTCTCCCTGGTAGTGCCACACAGCCTTTTGGGCTTCCTCTAGGAATGGAATCCCCAACCAGAGCATTGCTGGTCAGGGATTCCGCTTCAGGAGGAGCCCCTCACGTCACTGTCCATACAGGAGTCCCAGGCAGAGTGCTAGTAGTCTGGGTTTGCCCCTCCTAGACAGGGGCTCCCTCTAGAAGCAAAATCCCCGGCATGAGTGTCGGCAGCGCTCTGGCCGGGGATTCCACTTCTGGAGGAGCCATAACAGCAGCATCTCCATCTCCTGCTCTGCTCCTGACATCACTGTCCATATATGGATAGTGATGTCCGGAGCAGAGCTGAAGTCCCGGGCAGAGCGCTAGTAAAGGCTCTGCTCTTGGACTCCGTCTCTGGGGAAGCTGCTGACATAACTGTTCATATATGGATAGCAATGTCAGGGGCAATCAAAGAGCCAAAGTCCCGGGCAGAGCGCTACTAGCACTCTGCCTGGAACACTGCTCTGCTCCTGACATCACTGTCCATATATGGATAGTGATGTCCGGAGCAGAGCTGAAGTCCCAGGCAGAGCGCTAGTAAAGGCTCTGCTCCGGGACTCCGTCTCTGGGAAGCTCCTTACATCACTGTCCATATATGGATAGTGATGTCAGGGGGAATCCCAGAGCCAAAGTCTCAGGCAGAGCGCTTCTAGTACTCTGCCTGGGACACTGCTCTCCTCCTGGCATCAATGTCCATATATGGACAGTGATGTCAGGTACAACTTCAGAGCTGGAGTCCCGAGCAAAGCGCTACGAGCACTCTGCCTGGGAGTCTGTAGCCTAGTACATGGCAGAGTAGGGAGCTACCTCCCTGCTCTGCTATAGCGTTCAATAGTATCTGCGCCCTAAGGACGCAGATTCTATTGAATGTTGCGTTGCTACCGCTATAGCAGCCATAGCGGCTGCTAGCGGGGCCACCAGGCATGGAGGGGCCCGTGACGGCAGGCAGCATGGTCCCCCTCACGCCATCGGCCCCATAGCGTAGCGGTAGTTACGCCTCCTCCTAGACAGGGGCTCCCTCTAGAAGCAAAATTCCCGGCATGAGTGTCGGCAGCGCTCTGGCCGGGGATTCCACTTCCGGAATATATATATATATAGAAAGCAGCAGGGCTCGGACAGAGGCCTCTCGGTCTCAAGAGAGTAAATGCCTTCTAGAAAAAGATCAAATATTTCTCAATATATCAGAAATGCAAAAAGAAATAGACTAATTAGGTCTCAAGAATCTGAAGAAGATCATGAGGCGTCACTTACTGCAGCTCAAGAACGTCAGGCCAGAACTCGCGCATCGGAAATTTCTACCCAGCGTGAGTCTCGGCTAAGTACACAGCGTGCTCGCACGGCGGCCTCTCGGTCTCTGGAGAGTAACGAGGAATGCGAAGCGCGACTCTCTGCTGACCGAGAGCGCCATGCATCGTCACACGAGTCTGAAACTTTACCCGACTGAGAATCTCGCTTGAGTTGTCAGACAGCTCGCACAGTGGCCTTTCGAGAGTTTGAAAGAAGTGCGATTAACCGCCGATCGCAAACGTCACAACTATGCCAGAGCTCTCGAAAGCGAAGACCAATATCAACGACAATTTGAATCAGCTAGAGAGAATTATGAAAGCACACGCTAAGATAATGAAAGTTATTTATTGACTGAATGGGAAAAAGTAGATGAAATACGGCAGGCAGAAACAGCAGAACAACGTCAATCACGCTTAGAGGCTGATCGATTTTGACACTCTCTTAATTGAGTGGTCCACATTCTCCAGTGGCTGCAAGAAAAAAATTTGGCTCGATGCTGTGTACATAAGTGCTGAATTTCCTGACTGGAACGAGGATCCGATATTGTACGAGATTGTAAAGACGCACATGGTTCATGGGCCATGCGGCGCTTTAAATAGAAACTCTCCTTGCATGCAGGAGGGTCATTGCTCTAAAAACTACCCTAGAGTGCTATTAGAGCAAACGATGTTGGGGGAAAACGGGTATCTGTTGTATCGTCGAAGATCACCCTTACAAGGCGGTTTCACAGCTACAGTCAGGTTACATGGTCAAGAAATTGTTTTAGACAATCGATGGGTTCTACCCTATTTACCGGTGTTATCAAGAACATGTCAAGCTCACATCAAGGTCGAAATATGTAACAGCGTCAAAGCCATCAAATATATATGTAAATATGTCAGCAAGGGTAGTAACCAGGCCACGTTTGCGTTGAGAAATAATAATGAATACGACGAAGTCACGAGGTTCCAATCTGGCCGATATATAAGCTCTTCTGAGGCGGTGTGGCACATTTTGCTCTTCCACATTCACGAGAGACATATGCCAGTGATACATCTTGATGTTCACCTTGAAGGCAGGCAACGGGTGTACTTCAACCCTGAAAATGTAGCAGAGCGGTTAGAAAACCCGAGACAAACTACTTTGCTGGCATACTTTCAACTTTGTGAAACATATGATTTCGCAAAAACACTGTTATATAACGAAGTTCCGTCATATTATACTTATCAGGGGCGTAGCTAGAGGCTCATGGGCCCCGATGCAAAAATTCTTACTGGGCCCCCCCCCCCGCAAACTTCTCATGGCCGACGGTCCGCTTTCAGCTGCATCGCTGGGTCTCCTAAGTGACCCAACAATGCAGCACTAGCAGCCGGGGGCGTCACTAAGGCTGGGTTCACACACACTATTTACGGACGTTATTCGGGCGTTTTAGCATTGAATTACATCCGAAAATGCGGCTCAAAAGCGTCGGCAAACATCTGCCCATTCATTTGAAGGCGGCGCGTAAAAAAGTGCCTGTCACTTCTTCAGACGTAAATGGAGCCGTTTTCCATGGACTCCATGGAAAACCAGCTTCAATTACTTCCGTAATGGACGCAGCAAAAGACACCTGCACATGCCATTACGGCTGAAATTACGGTGCTGTTTTCTCCTGAAAAGAGCACAGTAATTTCAGCCGTAACAGACGCTGCCGTGTGAACATACCCTCAGGGCTTAAAATGTCCGGGAAATAGCCCCAATACATATGTGTCCGCCCCAAAAAAAAGTGTGTATATGAGACAGCATAGCATATCTATATCACTACGACCCTATAAACTATGGATAGGATTAGATACAGTGGCTGAGCAGACAGTATAACACATGATAGGATTAGATACAGTGGCTCAGAAGGCAGTATCACACATGATAGGATTAGATACACAGCTCAGCAGACAGTATCACACATGATAGGATTAGATACAGTGGCCCAGCAGACAGTATCACACATGATAGGATTAGATACAGTGGCTCAGCAGACAGTACCACACATGATAGGATTAGATACAGTGGCTCAGCAGACAGTACCACACATGATAGGATTAGATACAGTGGCTCAGCAGACAGTATCACACATGATAGGATTAGATACAGTGGCTCAGCAGACAGTATCACACATGATCGGATTAGATATAGGGCCCAGCAGACAGTATCATACATGATTGGATTAGATACACAGCTCAGCAGACTGTATCACACATGATTGGATTAGATACAGGGCTCAGCTCGCTGACATTGCGTCTCCAGCGCTGGACCCAGGATAGGTAAGAATAATAATTTTGCTTCTTTATGTGTTACTGATTATTTTTGTGTTTGTGTTTTTTTTACAGGTTCGGTTGTTGGACTTCGGATACGAGGACTTCAATGACGGCGTTTTTTTTATTCTCAATAAAATGGTTAATGAGGGTTGTTTTTTTATTTCAATAAAATATTTTTCTATGTGCTTGTATCTTTTTAAACTTTATTATCACCGCCCTAGTAATGGCCGCTGGCTGATTGACAACCTCCATTACTAAGGTGGGGCTTAATGTTAGCCGGTGCAGAGGCTACACTAACCCCCATTATTACCCCGGTACCCACCGCCACCAGGAGTACTGGGAAGAGCCGGGTACGAACCAGTACCCGACCATCTGTAGTGACAGGCAGGCACTGGGCTGGCCGCAGGCTGGTAGTATTAGGCTGGGGAAGGCCAAAAACAGTGGCCCTTCCCACCCTTGTAATGCTGCCTGCTGCTGCTGTGTTGTATCTGGCTGGTTATGAAAATTGGGGGGGACCCGAAATCGTTCTTTCCAATTATTTTTTTTATTTTTATTTTTTTAAATGACGTGGGGTCCCCCCCATTTTCATAACCAGCCAGATACAATAAAGCAGCAGCAGGCAGCATTACCAGGATGGGAAGGGCCACTGTTTTTGGCCTTTCCCCTCCTGATAATACCAGCCTGCGGCTTCCCCAGTGGCCGACCATCACTACAGATGGTCAGGTACTGGATCGTACCCGGCTCTTCCCAGCACCCCTGGTGGCGGTGGGTACCGGGGTAATAAAGGGGGTTAGTGTTAGCCTCTGCATCCGCTAACACTAAGCCCCGCCTTAGCAATGGATGCTGTCAATCACCCGGCGGCCATTACTAAGGCGGTAGTAATATAGTTTAAAAAAAAAACACAAAGACATAGAAAAAATATTTTATTGAAATAAAAAAAAAAAAACACACAACCCTCATTAACCATTTTATTAATAAAAAAAAAGCTGTCATCGAAGTAGTCCTGGAATCCGCCGTAGTCCAACGACTGAACCTGTAAGAAAACACACAAAAAATGATTAGTAACACGTGTTAGGGTATGTGCACACACACTAATTACGTCCGTAATTGACGGACGTATTTCGGCCGCAAGTACTGGACCGAACACAGTGCAGGGAGCCGGGCTCCTAGCGTCGTACTTATGTACGACGCTAGGAGTCCCTGCCTCGCTGCCGGACAACTGTCCCGTACTGAAAACATGTTTACAGTATGGGACAGTTGTCCTGCAGCGAGCCAGGGACTCCTAGCATCGTACATAACTATGATGCTAGGAGCCCGGCTCCCTGCACTGTGTTCGGTCCAGTACTTGCGGCCGAAATACGTCCGTCAATTACGGACGTAATTAGTGTCTGTGCACATACCCTAAGGCTTAGATACAGGGCCCATGTGTGATACTGTCTGTGGGACCCTGTATCTAAGCCTACCACAAGGTAGGCTTAGATACAGGGTCCAGCAGACAGTAATCTTATACAGTATAAGATTACTGTGTGCTGGGGCCCTGTATCTAAACCTACAGTGTGGTAGGCTTAGATACAGGGCCCAGCAGACAGGATCACGCATGGGCCATGTATCTAAGCCTACCATGTGATTGGCTTAGATACAGGGCCCAGCAGACAGGATCACACAATCTGTGATCCTGTCTCATGGGCCCCCTAAGCCTGATACATGGTAGGCTTAGGGGTTGTGCAGTCCCTAAACATTGATGGCCTATCCACAGGATAGGCCATCAATAGCTGATGTGTCGCCCGGGACCCGCAAATCAGCTGTTTTGAAGGGGCCGCAGCACTCGTACGAGAGCTGCTTCCCCTTCATTTCACTACTCGCTCACACTGTGAATCGCCGACACCGATTCACAGTGTGACCGGAATGAAGTGACAGGAATGAAGGGGAGCAGCTCTCGTACGAGTGCTGCGGCCCCTTCAAAACAGCTGATTGGCGGGTCCCGGGAGTCGGACCCCGCCAGTCAGGGCTAACCTTACCTTCCTCTTCGGCCGCGGCGGGAGTTCTGTAGTCTCGATGCTGTGCGCGGCGGCATAGCGCTGTGACGTCATGCGCTGCGCACAGCGCTTGACGTCAGGACCTCCGCTGCGATCCGGAACCAGGAAGGTAAGTAAAGTATGTTACTATAGTAACAGGGGCCCGCGGCCCGAGTTACTATAGTAACTTTTTATTGATGTGGTGCGGGGGGCCGTGGGCCTCCCTGGCTTCTGGGCCCGGTCGCAATTGCGACCGCTGCGACCCCTATAGCTACGCCAGTGATACTTATAACAACCTATATGTACATCCGGAAAAGACTATGTCCTTCACCTATAATGTTAGTCAAAGTGAAACATGATGAAAAAAGGAAGGAAATAGAAGTATAACCAAGTAAAGACCTTGGTGCATTGACTTATTAATTTTATATATATATATATATATATATATATATATATATATATATATATATATATATATATATATATATATATTTATCTTACAATAGAGGTCAATTAACACAACATATTTTTTAGAAAAATACAAAATATACATTATTATTAAATATATTTAAACAAACAGTTTAAAACTGAATCCTACAGTGCAATACCAAGGTGTCTGTCAGGACAAGAAGCATATGGATATTGACAAGTGTGATATATGACCACAAATACTATGTATCAAAAAATACAAAAATATGTGATCAGCCAAATCCCCATGCATGTATTCAGAGAGACCGGGGTCAAAAATGGTGAGAGAGTTGTAACAAAATGATGAAGTTTGTCTAAGAAATGTCAAAGAACTCCCTAGTAAGTATGCTATTTGCATCAATAAGGTAAGGATGTGAACAAAATTAACCTACCCATATTACTGCTTCTGCACCGTGGAGACACCAAACCCGACGCGCGTTTTGGCGGGATGCCTTCGTCCGGGGGTGGTGCCTCTCCAGTGGAAGTCTCTATTTATATGACGTCCATCCAATCATGTGGGAAATTAGGATGGCACTTTGGCCGAAGCATGCGTCAGCGATAGTCCACATCGCTTGCGTTATTGGTTTGCCATTTTGCTGTATTTTTGTGGACTTTCGGATGCCGCACAGTTGTGGCAAAAATGTCAGGAAAAATTAGTTGAAGACTTTTTCAGGAATGCACAACTAAACAATAACGGCGAACTGAATGACAGGTTGCGTGAAAGTAATATGAATCGATGTTTGCTGGCTAGCCAAGACATAGTTACATCTATAGGGGGTTATCCTGTCTCTCAATATGGTATGCCCACACCAGCTTTAGACGGGGAACGCATTAACAGGGAGAGCGCGGCGGAAATAACTATAATCCAGCGGAACTGGCCGAAACATTGAAAAATGGTGTCTCGAGTCTGATAGCGGAACAACGTATGATATTTGATCGCGTGTTTCATAGCGTAGATGGTAATTTGGGAGAAATCCTGTTTTTAGATGCACCTGGTGGGACGGGAAAAACATTTCTCACCAAAGTAATCTTGTTCCAAATACGCAATCAAAGCAAAATTGCTCTTGCTGTCGCTTCATCGGGCATAGCAGCCACATTGTTGCCTGGAAGCAAAACCGCCCATACAATGTTCAAGATCCCGTTTAACTTGAATCTCACGGAAAGACCAGTGTGTAGTGTGTCACATGGGGTACGTGGACCCACTGTGCCGTACCGCCTTGATGGTATGGCAGCTGGCCAACAGGACACAGGTCACAGTCTGTAGTTCGTATTGGTGTACCTGTGGTAGCTCAGACAGTAGCAAGATAGGCTCAGCTGGGACTAGGCAGCAGGCAGGTGCCAGGCGTGGTGAAGCAGGACATGCGTGGTACTCAGCGCAGCATGGCTCCGACTCAATATGGCACTTCATCAGGATAGCATGGGATACAGGTTACAGAAACGGGAAACACTGGGAACTGGAAATCAACTAGGAGACCATTTGCATAGACAGACTAGGGTAACAACAACAAAGCTCAGGCAAGGCAGGAAGGGGCAGAGCCCTTCTTATAGTCCAGGGTGCTCTGGGAGCAATCAGCTCAATCTCAGACCTGTATGCGCTCTGGTTCCTTAAAGGGGTTTTCCCATGAGAGACATTTATGACACATCCACAGGATATGTCATAAATGTCAGATAGATGTGAGTCCCACCTCTGGGGTGTTTTCCGAACATGAAAAACGTTATATGGTTGTGAGTTACGTAAACAGCGTAGCTCGCAGAGCTACGCTGTTTACGTAAGTCTCGTAACGTAATGGTAGTTACGTAAACAGCGTAGCTCGCATGCTACGCTGCTTCTGTAACTGCCATTCACTACTATTGGAGTTATGTAAACAGCGTAGCTCTGCAAGTTACGCTGTTTACGTAACTCACGACCATATAACGTTTTTCATGGTCGGAAAACACCTCATTCAGCCGCAACACACAGCAGCTGAACAGGGTTTAGGGGGCCCACGTTCTGGATATAGCTGCGGGTCCTAGAGGTGGGACCCGCATCTATCTGATATTTATGACATATCCTGTGGATGTGTCATAAATATCTCTCGTGGGAAAACCCCTTTAAGGCCGGACTGAACTCGCGAGCGCAACCTGGTGGTCACTGTGGAACAGGACGGCCGCATGTGCAGACATCTCTGGAGAAAATTATATACCAAATATACAGTCTTCCGTCACACAATTAATTTAATAGTCGGCATCCCCATAATTCTCCTTAGAAATTTAAGCTCACCAAAACCATGTAACGGCACCCGACTAAAAATCACAAATCTACAACAAAACGTGATAAAAGCTGAGATTTTAACAGGATGCGGCGCAGGTGATAGCGTTTTTATACCTCGAATCCCCCTCATTCCAAATAATTTTCCCTTCAGTTTTAGGCCTGGTTTACACGAGCGTGTGCGTTTTGCGCATGCAAAAAATGCGGCGCTTTGCGTGCGCAAAAGGCACTTAACAGCTCTGTGTGTCATCACCATATGATGCGCGGCTGCGTGATTTTCGCGCAGCCGCCATCATTATTACACTCCGTTTGGATGTTTGTAAACAGAAAAGCACGTGGTGCTTTTCTGTTTTCATTCATCTTTTTCAGTGCTGTTACGCGAATCACGCTTGTCCCACGGAACTGCTTCCGTGTGACATGCGTGGTTTTCACGCACCCATTGACTTCAATGGGTGCGTGATGCGCGAACAACGCACAAATATAGGACATGTCGTGAGTTTTTTGCAGCGGACTCACGCTGCGCAAAACTCACGGACTGTCTGCACTGCCCCAAAGACTAACATAGGTCCGTACAACACGTGTGAAAATCACGCGCGTTGCCCAGACGTAATACACGTTCATGTAAACAAGCCCTTAAACGTGTACAGTTTCCTGTCAACAAAGCGCAGGGCCAAATGCTGCGCGTTGCGGGCGTGGACCTCAGTGTCAGCTGCTTTGTGCATGGCCAGCTCTATGTGGCTCTCTCCCATGTTAGTAACTCCACTAATCTTTATGCACACATCCCTGGTGGTTCTACTGCTAACATTGTTTACACCTAACTACTGAAAGAAAACTACTTTTAACCCTTTCACGACCAAGGACGAAAATGCACGTCCTGGTCGGCTGCTAGTTCCCGCTCCAGGACGTGCATTTTCGTCCGCATTTCAAACTGTCACTCTGTGTAAACACAGAGTGACAGACGCGCGCTGACAGCTGTCCTAGACAGCTGAGACATCAGTCTCGCCGGACAGCGGACCATCGCCGCTGCTTTCGGCAGTTAACCCCTTAAGTGCGGCGACGGATTGCCGTCGCCGCATTTAAGTGGTTTGAAGCATATCGGCAGCCCCCACGAAGTGATCGTGGGGGCTACCGATGCTTGTCACGGCAATCGGAGGTCAGATAATGACCTCCGGGTTGCCATGTACGGAAGCCTCGGAGGAACAGCCTCCGGCCGTTCCTCCTCTGCTTCCTGTCAGTGTGACATTCACGTCACAATGACAGTTAGAGTACATCACACTACGTGTGTAGTGTAATGTACTCTAGCAGCGATCAAAGCTGCAAGACTAAGTGTCCCCTAGTGGGACAAGTAAAAAAAGTAAAAAAAAGTAATAAAAATGTTTTAAAAAAAGTGTAAAAATAAAAGTTATAAGTTCTATAAACACAAAATGCTTTTTTTCCTATAATAAGACTTTTATTATAGAAAAAAAATGAACACGTTAAAAAAGTACACATATTTTGTATCACCGCGTTCGTAACGACCCCAACTATAAAACTGTAATGTTATTTTCCACGCACGATCAACACCCCAAAAAAAATCAATAAAAAACGACGACAGAATCACAATTTTTTTGGTCACCACCGCTCCCTAAATAAAGAATAAAAAGTGATAAAAAAGTCGCATATACCCGAAAATAATACCGATAAAAACAAGTCCCGCAAAAAACAAGCCCTTACATCGCTTTTTTGACTAAAAAATAAAAAAATTATGGCTCTCAGAATATGGTGACAGAAATTTTTTTTGTTTATAAATAAGTCATTTTATTGTGCAAACGCTAAAAAAAAAGGACCAAACCTATATACATATGGTATCGCCGTAATCGTACCAACCCGCAGAATAAAGTAAAAATGTCATTTATAGCATACGGTGAGCGCTGCAAAAAGAAAACCTAAAAAACGGTGTCAGAATTGCTATTTTTTGCTCAGGATTGCAAAAAAATGGAACAAAAAGTGATAAAAAAAAAAAACGCACGTACCCCAAAATGGTACCAATGAAAACTACAGATTGTCCCGCAACAAATAAGCCCTCACAGGGCTCCGGTGGTGAAAAAATAAAAAAAGTTCTGGCTTTCAGAATATGGCGATGCAAAATGTGCAGAGTGTTCCGAAAGTGGATAAGATCGGACGCCATTTATCAGTGCGACACCGGCCACATATCTGCGGATTATTATTTATTTACTGCATTATTATACCCTCTTATTATACCCTGATGTACTCCGCACAGATTACATATACCCTGATGTACCCCGCACAGATTACACATGCCACCCACATTATAAACTGAAATATCAGCAAAACCCAAAACAGAAAAACTACCAAGCAAAATCTGCGCTCCAAAAGCAAAATGGCGTCCCTCCCTTCTGAGCCCTGCAGCGTGCCCAAACAGCAGTTTGCGTCCACACATATGGCGTCGCCATACCCGAGAGAACCCGCTTAACGTTTTATGAGGTATTTGTCTTCTGTGGCACAAACTGGGCACAACATATTATGCACTAAAATGGCATATCAGTGGAAAATTGCAATTTTCACTTTGAACCATCCGCTGTGCACTAACCCCTTTGCGCACTATTACTTAATTGCAGGTCATGGTGCGGCGGTTGATGTATGGAGCCGGCTCACGTTCTGAGCCCGCTCCATACGCTGCGGGTGTCGGCTGTGTATTACAGCAGGCCCCCTCGGTACTAACGGACAGGAACAGCGATCGCTCTGTTACAGAAGCCTGTAAGAATAACAATATACTGCAATACATTAGTATTGCAGTGTATTGTACCAGTGATCCAATGATCGCTGGATCAGGTCCCCTAAGGGGATTGATTAATAAAATGTGTAGAAGAATTATAGTTATTAGTAGTGAGAATTTTTTTTTTAAAGTTAAAAAAACAAAACACCTTTTCGCATTTTTCTTCTAAAGTAATGTAAAAAAATGAACAAAATTGGTATCGCTACGTCCGTAAAAGTCAGAACTGTTACAGTATACCATTATTTAATTTCCACAGTGCACACCTTAAAAAAATTTAATAATTGAAACCGGCAAAATCGCAGTTTTTTTTTTTTGTCACCTTCGCTCTAAAAAAAAAATGTAATACAACTTTTGAATCACTTTTTATGTACCGAAAAATGGTACCAATAAGAACTGCAGCTCCTCCCGCAAGAAATAAGCCCTCACACCGCTCTATTGATGGAAAAATAAAAAAGTTATGGCTCTTGGAAAGCGGGGAGTGAAAATCTAAAATAAGAAAGCAAAAACTGGATCAGTCCTGAAAGGGTTAATTCATTTCTAATGAAAAAACGTATGACCAAATGTGGGGTATTTCTCTGGAGAAATTGCTTTATAAAAAATTGTTGCTTTTTTCCTCCTTTATCCCTTGTGAAAATGAGAAAATGCAACATTTTAGTGGAAAAAATTTTGATATTAATTTTCGCGCCCTAATTCTAATAAACTCTGCAAAAGACCCGTGGGGTGTAAATGCTCACTATAGCCCTAGAAAAATTCCTTGAAGGTTTTTCCAAAATGGGGTCACTTTTGGGGGGTTTCCACTGTTTTGGTCCCTCCAGTGCATTGCAAATGCGACATGGCACCGAAAACCATTCCAGCAAAATCATAAATCCAAATGGCGCTCCTTCCCTTCTGAGCCCTGCTGTGGGTCCAAACAGCAGTTTATTACCAAATATGGGGTATTGTCATAATCGGGAGACATTGCTTTACAAATGTTGGGGTGCATTTTCTTCGTTATTCCTTGTAAATAATAAAAATTTCTATGTTGTTTCAGAAAAAAAGTAAATAGTAATTTTTACAGACTAATTCCAATATATTTAGCGAAAAACCTGTGTCGTCAAAATGCTAACTATACCCCTAGATAAATACCTTAAGGGGTCTAGTTTTCGAAATGGGGTCGTTTATGGGCAGTTTCTATCGTTCTGGCAGCTCAAAGCTTCTCCAAATGTACAGTGGGGCCTAAAACATTTTCAAGCAAAATATGAGTCCTGAAAGCCTCCGGGTGCTCCCTTCCTTTGGGGCCCTGCCGTGTGTCCAAACAACGCATTAGGGCCACAATGTGGGTATTTTTGAAAACAGGAGAAAGAGGGTGATAGATTTTGGGGTGTGTTTCTTCATTTTCATGTTCGCTTTACAAAGAAATCGGTCTTCAAACAAATACTTTTATGAAAAAAGTGAAATTATTTTTTTTTACGCCTGATATGCATTAAATTTAGCAAAAAACTGTGCGGTCAAAATACTTACTATACCCCTAAATAAATACCTTATGGGGTCTAGTTTTCTAAATGGGGTCGTTTATGGGGAGTTTCTATCGTTCTGGCAGCTCAAAGCCTCTCCAAATGTACAGTGTGGCCTAAAACATTTTCAAGCAAAATATGAGTCCTGAAAGCCTCCGGGTGCTCCCTCCCTTTCGGGCCCTGTCTTGTGTCCAAGCAATGCATTAGGGTCACAATGGGGGCATTTTTGAAAACGGGAGAAACAGGGTGATATATTTTGGGGTGTGTTTCTTCATTCTCATGGTCACTTTACACAGAAATCGGTCTTCAAAGTGATACTTTTATGAAAAAAGTGTTTTTTGTTCTTTTTTCACCTGCTATGCATTAAATTTAGCAAAAAACTGTGGGGTCAAAGTACGCACTACACCCCTAGATAAATACCTTAAGGGGTCTAGTTTTCTAAATGGGGTCATTTATGGGGAGATTATATCGCTCTGGTAGCTCAAAACCTCTCCAAATGTACAGTGTGGCCTAAAACATTTTCAAGCAAAATATGAGTCCTGAAAGCCTCCGGGTGCTCCCTCCCTTTCGGGCCCTGTCGTGTGTCCAAGCAATGCATTAGGGTCACAATGGGGGCATTTTTGAAAACAGGAGAAACAGGCTGATATATTTTGGGGTGTGTTTCTTCATTCTCATGGTCGCTTTACACAGAAATCGGTCTTCAAAGTGATACTTTTATGAAAAAAGTGTTTTTTGTTTTTTTTTCACCTGCTATGCATTAAATTTAGCAAAAAACTGTGGGGTCAAAGTACGCACTACACCCCTAGATAAATACCTTAAGGGGTCTAGTTTTCTAAATGGGGTCATTTATGGGGAGATTATATCGCTCTGGTAGCTCAAAACCTCTCCAAATGTACAGTGTGGCCTAAAACATTTTCAAGCAAAATATGAGTCCTGAAAGCCTCCGGGTGCTCCCTCCCTTTCGGGCCCTGTCGTGTGTCCAAGCAATGCATTAGGGTCACAATGGGGGCATTTTTGAAAACAGGAGAAACAGGCTGATATATTTTGGGGTGTGTTTCTTCATTCTCATGGTCGCTTTACACAGAAATCGGTCTTCAAAGTGATACTTTTATGAAAAAAGTGTTTTTTGTTCTTTTTTCACCTGCTATGCATTAAATTTAGCAAAAAACTGTGGGGTCAAAGTACGCACTACACCCCTAGATAAATACCTTAAGGGGTCTAGTTTTCTAAATGGGGTCATTTATGGGGAGATTCTATCGCTCTGGTAGCTCAAAACCTCTCCAAATGTACAGTGGGGCCTAAAACATTTTCAAGCAAAATATGAGTCCTAAAAGCCTCCGGGTGCTCCCTCCCTTTCGGGCCCTGTCGTGTGTCCAAGCAATGCATTAGGGTCACAATGGGGGCATTTTTGAAAACAGGACAAACAGGGTGATAGATTTTGGGGTGTGTTTCTTCATTCCCATGGTCGCTTTACAAAGAAATTGGTCTTCAAAGTGATACTTTTATGAAAAAAGTGAAATTATATTTTTTTACGCCTGCTTTGCATGAATTCTTACAAAAAAACTGTGATGTCAAAATACTTACAACACTCCTTAATAAATACCTTAAGTGGTGTAGTTTTCAAAATGGGATCACTTGTGGGGGTTTCCACCATTCTGACACCTATGAGCCTCTGAAAACCTGGCTTGGTGCAGGAAAACAAAATGTACTTCAAAATGTATAAAATGATTACTAAATTTGTAAGTCTTCCAAATTGCTCAAAAACAAAATTTTTTTTTCAAAAGTGCTGCCAAAATAGAGTAAAGAGATGGAAATATATATTTAATTTAAAAAATTGTACAGTATGTATGTACATATGTGACATATTGCAGTTAAAAATAGGGAAAAATTATAATTTTTACAAAATTTCTTCAATTTCTCTATTTTTTAATTAATTTCCGCAAATCGTATCAGTCTACTTTTACCACTAAAATAAAGTACAACATGTGACGAAAAAACAATGTCAGAATTACTTGGATATTCAAAACTTTCACAGAGTTATTCTCTGATAAAGTCAGACATACTAGATTTGACAAATCTGGCTTGGTCATTAAGGTACAAACATGCCCGGTCATTAAGGGGTTAATTGAAGTTTGTTTATTGTCTTTTTATTCACTTTGTTTTGAGTATGGTCTAAGGCTAGGAGTATACTTATAAAAACAGCATCAGTACGTTTTTGAGTGGTCTCCGCGTACGAAGTCGCGGGCACAGCAAATGTATATATGTATATATATATATATAACACAGCAGAAAGCAGCAGCACTCACTAGGTATAGATGTATAGGTGCCAGGCAAGTTGTCCTGATCCAAGGACAGAGCGATATACAGCAGTAGAAATCTTGCAGCACTCCAAGTGTGAAAAAATTGTGGTTTTATTCAGCCAACAAACAGCTGTTTGTTGGCTGAATGAAACTACCATTTATTCACACTTGGAGTGCTGCAAGATTTCTACTTCTGTATATATATATATTTATATGTGTATATGTATATATATATATATATATATATACACATATATATACATATATATATATACATATATATATACATATATATATATACATATATATATATATATACATATATACATACATATATATACATATATATATATATATATATATATATATGTATATATATATATATATGTATATATATATATGTATATATGTATATATATATATATATATATATACATACATATATATATATATATATATATATATATATATATATATATATATATATATATATATATATATATATACAGTGAAGGAAATAAGTATTTGATCCCTTGCTGATTTTGTAAGTTTGCCCACTGTCAAAGACATGAACAGTCTAGAATTTTTAGGCTAGGTTAATTTTACCAGTGAGAGATAGATTATATAAAAAATAAATAAAAAAAAACACATTGTCAAAATTATATATATTTATTTGAATAGTGCACAGAGAAATAAGTATTTGATCCCTTTGGCAAACAAGACTTAATACTTGGTGGCAAAACCCTTGTTGGCAAGCACAGCAGTCAGATATTTTCAGTAGTTGATGATGAGGTTTGCACACGTTAGATGGAATTTTGGCCCACTCCTCTTTGCAGATCATCTGTAAATCATTACGATTTCGAGGCTGTCGCTTGGCAACTCGGATCTTCAGCTCCCTCCATAAGTTTTCGATGGGATTAAGGTCTGGAGACTGGCTAGGCCACTCCATGACCTTAATGTGCTTCTTTTTGAGCCACTCCTTTGTTGCCTTGGATGTATGTTTCGGGTCATTGTCGTGCTGGAAGACCCAGCCACGAGCCATTTTTAATGTCCTGGTGGAGGGAAGGAGGTTGTCACTCAGGATTTGACGGTACATGGCTCCATCCATTC
Organism: Rhinoderma darwinii; assembly: GCF_050947455.1. Lineage (NCBI taxonomy): Eukaryota > Metazoa > Chordata > Amphibia > Anura > Rhinodermatidae > Rhinoderma > Rhinoderma darwinii. The sequence continues at coordinate 581,519,641 of NC_134687.1, read as the reverse complement.
TCCCATTGATGCGGTGAAATAGTCCTGTGCCCTTAGCAGAGAAACACCCCCAAAACATAATGTTTCTACCTCCATGCTTGACAGTGGGGACGGTGTTCTTTGGGTCATAGGCAGCATTTCTCTTCCTCCAAAAACGGTGAGTTGAGTTAATGCCAAAGAGCTCAATTTTAGTCTCATCTGACCACAGCACCTTCTCCCAATCACTCTCAGAATCATCCAGATGTTCATTTGCAAACATCAGACGGGCCTGTACATGTGCCTTCTTGAGCAGGGGGACCTTGCGGGCACTGCAGGATTTTAATCCATTACGGCGTAATGTGTTACTAATGGTTTTCTTGGTGACTGTTGTCCCAGCTGCCTTGAGATCATTAACAAGTTCCCCCCGTGTAGTTTTCGGCTGAGCTCTCACCTTCCTCAGGATGAAGGATACCCCACGAGGTGAGATTTTGCATGGAGCCCCAGATCGATGTCGATTGACAGTCATTTTGTATGTCTTCCATTTTCTTACTATTGCACCAACAGTTGTCTCCTTCTCACCCAGCGTCTTACTTATGGTTTTGTAGCCCATTCCAGCCTTGTGCAGGTCTATGATCTTGTCCCTGACATCCTTAGAAAGCTCTTTGGTCTTGCCCATGTTGTAGAGGTTAGAGTCAGACTGATTAATTGAGTCTGTGGACAGGAGTCTTTTATACAGGTGACCATTTAAGACAGCTGTTGACAGGCACCAAGTTGATTTGGAGCGTGTAACTGGTCTAAAGGAGGCTGAACTCTTAATGGTTGGTAGGGGATCAAATACTTATTTCTCTGTGCACAATGCAAATAAATATATATAATTTTGACTATGTGATTTTCTGTTTTTTTTTTAAATATAATCTATCTCTCACTGGTAAAAATTAACCTAGCCTAAAAATTCTAGACTGTTCAGGTCTTTGACAGTGGGCAAACTTACAAAATCAGCAAAGGATCAAATACTTATTTCCTTCACTGTGTATATATATATACATATACATATATATATATATATATATATATATATATATATATATATATATATATAATATGGCGGGGGGGACTCGGGGTGCTATTACTGGTAAGTCTAATTCTATTTTCTCACGTACCCTCCATGACAGCACCATGACAGGGATTAAAGAAGCACACCACTTTTTTTTTAATTTCCCCTTCCATTTGTACATTGGTGTTTCAGTGGGGTCCTGTGTCTAGAAATACTTACCGATCCGTGCATCTAGTAGTTTTTGGGCCCAGCGCCGCTCATGTGATCTTCATTCTGACCGGTCTGGAGTCACTGTGCTTTTGAGAAAACCGGAACTCAGGCTCTCAATGCATTCCTATGGAGCCTCGTTCTGGCTCCCATAATATTCCTGGCCACAAAAGGGATGAAAGGATAGTTTAATCCTGGGAGCTTTAGGCTCAGTGTATCGTTCATGGCCGCGGGACTTTAGGGTCTACTCACCTCCTGACGCACACAGCCATGAATCTGGTCCACATCTTCTGTGTCCCGTAGGGTGTGCGCGCACGCTCTTGCCCACTCTTAAAGGGCCAGCACGCGCACATGAAGAAAATCATCATCATCAACACACATGATTTCCTGGCCTATAAGAAGGCCCCAGCCCTTCTGATCTTTGCCTGAGCGTTGTTAGTAATTCCCAAGTCTGTCTTGCAAATGGTCCCTTAGTGTTTCCCGTTCCAGTTGTTACCCGTGCCCTGTTACCTGTTCCTGTATCCCGTGCTGTGTTCTTGTTCCTGTGCCTACTAGTTGGAGTCGTGTCTACTGCACCTGTGTCATCCGCCACGTCCTGTGTCATCTGCCACGTCCAGTGGGATTCACCACGTCTGGCGCAACCTGCGGCACCTGCTGTCATCCACCACGTCTGGCGTTACCTGCTGCACCAATCTACATCCGTGCCAGAGCTGTGGCCACTGTCTGGACTATCAAGGTACCCTTGTGCGGGACTTTGTATTACTGGAGTTCCCTGCCGTTTGGCCAGCTGCCTCCCTGCTATGGCGGTGCGGCCTGGTGGGTCCACATACCCACACACCGTAACATTCAGAAAGAGTCTTTTTCTTATCTGTCACCTTTTCCAAGAAGTGATCTAGGTCTGGCCCAAACCAGGGGCATTGCTAGGGTCTTAAATGATCAGGGGCACAAGTCCCGAGACATATTTACCACCCCCACTTTTTTATCCATGGTTGTCATGCACCCATATTGTCTTGATTTGGTTCTATTGATAGCTTTTCTGGGAGTTTTAAGCCGTTTTTCTACAAAAATTGACTTTATATAGGAATATTTTTCTTGGTTCGGTTACGTAAATATGGACTTTAAAGCCAGGAAGTAGTCCTGGCAAATACAGCTTACTGAGATATTTAAAGATTGATCAACATTGTTTTTAAATGACGAGTTACAGAGTGGGGAAGAAACAATACGTACTCCCAAAGATGAAAGATGCCTGGCATAAAAGAACAAAGTTATGGTGGAACAAAGCCTCTTTAGAAGGCTCTTTATCAAAAAAATTAATACCAAGGGGCCTTCAGATCCAAATATACCCCAATGTGGGGATGGAAAATATTGAATTAAACAGAAATGGCAAGAAAGTGTCACAATATGCTCATTCAGCTGATTATAGAATCTAATTGTAAAGGGTTTGCCAGACACAGGTTCTGTGTCGACGCCTGGGGTTAATCAGCCCTCATCATCTCCAAGGTCTGCTAGAGTGACGCGATCTGTTACCACTCAGGCTTGCAGGCTGAGGAGAGGGAGAACCTGTCACAGCCTGGCCTGACGGTTCTAGCTCCCGCCCTTGGTCTATTTATACCATCACTTGCAGCTTGCTCCTTGCCTGTGATTGTCTGGTTTCCTGGCTCTGCGATTCCCGCTATTCACCCGATTGACCGCTGTTACTTAGTTACCCTGACTTGCCTGACTATTCTCCTGCTCTGTTTGCTACTACGTACTTCCCTGGTTTGATTCGGCTCGTTCACCACTGCCTGTTGCTCACGGTGTCTCCGTGGGCAACTGCCCCTACCCCCCCTTGCTTCGGTGTGCCCTTGTCTTGTGTTGTCTGTCTTGCACTTACTGAGCGTAGGGACCGTCGCCCAGTTGTATGCCGTCACTTAGGACGGGCCGTGCAAGTAGGCAGGGACTGAGTTACGGGTAGATTAGGGCTCACCTGTTCGTCTTCCTACCCCGATTCATTACACTAATACTATTGATATCAAGAATGTCGAAGATGAAATAGAACAACTGCAAAAACAATTGGAAAAGGACCTTCAAACGGAACAGATGAAAAAAGTCCATTTAGATTTGGAAAAAGACCTCACCATTTGGGAAAAAGAAATCTGTGAAAGTAACATCAAATTACAGAGAGACATTGGTGATTATGAACAGAATAGGGTCTATAGGTGGCAAAGAAGATTGCAGAGTTCTAGATCACAATCAATATCGGTATCTTCTACCATATCTACAACTAAAAGTAACAACTCAGCAAGAGGATCCTCGAACAGGAATAATCAGAACAGACAGGAAAGATGAGAAACTAGAAGTAGACATACGCACAAACAAAAATATGGTGATCTTCCAAACAATGTAAGCAAATTCAGGAAAGGTGAAGGACCACAGGTAATCAATCTGTCCAAACATATTCTAACTATAGCACAAAAAAATCTATGAGCTAAAGGATTAAGCTTTTCTTCTGCTAACAAATTTGATTTATTTACAGTGATCAAAGATGTACATCTCTTTGCTCGTAAACTGGTCTTTAAAAAAATGATACAGCAAGAAGGATATTGAAAGTATATTTACAACTCGAGAGGAATTAGAGGCACTTGCAGCCTTGGAATCTTTAGAAACCTAATCTAATGAAGAACAGGTAAGCCATTATCCTATTTCTCTTAAAAAGAAATCTGACAAATTTCCATCTCTTAGTCTAAGTCCAGTGGTAGATATTTTTTTTTAATCAATTTAGTTACCAAAGACCTTGAACAACTTTCTATCAAGAATAGTATAGATAATCTCACACATGATGAACCCAAAGCTTTAAAAGAACTTAAAGCACTAAAGGGGGTCGAAATCAACCCCGCTGATAAAGGGGGGAACATTGTTATCTGGCCTAAAACGATGTATGAGAAGCAAGCATATAAATTGCTTAATGATACCGCATTCTATAAAAAATTTATTTAATATCCTCTACTATCTTTTCATAGACAACTTACGGATATACTGCAAGAAGCTTTTAATAGAGGCACAATACTGAAATACATTTTTGAGGCTCTTGTGATAAATAATCCTCGAATTTCAACGTCTTACCTCATTCCTAAAATCCATAAAAATATAGTAAATCCACCAGGGAGACCCATAAGATCAGGTAACAAAAAGTCTTTGCGAAACCGTCTGTAAATTTATTGATCACTAGCTGTTATACGCGGCGTTGCTCGGGAGGTCGACTTACGGTATAGATAGAGTAAAAGCTCACTATTTAAATACCCCTCAGTATGAATTTAATGGCTACCTCTCTATATGAATTTAATTGCTAGAGAATGTAAATAATGTTATTGGAAGCATAAAAGAAATGAAATGAAGCAATATATTCTTTACAGATTTATATAGTGTTGATTTAGGACTGCATGTTTCTATTCCAACGCTTTCTTGTAAACAATGTTTTTTGTCTTTTGATCCGGTGCCAAGATGTAGAGATTCTTTCCAGTGCCGACTCTGGAGCAAGCAACATATAGTTGCCCATGGGAGAAACAGGGACTTTGATGGTGTATTCCTGCCACTTAATCAAAAATCGGAAAAGGAGGCAAACTTTGTTCAATGTCCAATCAAAAATAGCTATTCCCTGATTTTAAACCAATGAAAAATCGGGCTTCAAACTAACAAACTTTTTAAAATATATATAAGATTACTTAAAACCCCTAATGTCTCATTTGCCTCCTTTCATTAAAGACACCACCGCAGCACCTAACCATTTGGAAGGTATCACTCTGGATGAGAATATGTGGATAGTGACAGCTGATGTTGAGACCCTAGACGCATGATGATGGACTGAAGGCGGTAGCCTGGTCCCTTAGATCAAGTGATCTGGCTGATGACTCATGTAAGTTATTACTAACTCTTCTGGAATTTGTCTTCAAACATAATTTTTTTATTTTTAGAGATCATTATTATCTACAAATTCAGGGTACTGCCACGGGTGCCACATGTGCTCCATCGTATGCTAATCTCTTTTTGGGAGCATGGGAACAAAATATCTTTGCCTCAGACCCTCTTCAGGGTATGGATAAAATACACAACTGGATGAGGTATGTTGATGTCATTCTGTTCATCTGGGAAGGCACTTCTGATTACCTAAATTCCCTGATGAACATACTGAATGATAATGACATCAACGTTAAATTGACTCACAAATGGGGAAGGGAAATTGATTTCCTGGATATTAATATACAAGTTGGTGAAAAGGGAAATATTGAATATTATGATAAGATCCTTCATCCAGCCTCTTTTGCTTGCATCCGTAGGATTGGATTGGATTTAACGGGATACAGGTGCCAAGGGAGTCTCTCTTTTAGATTGTTGGTTTGTAGCCACCACAGGAGAGATTGTTTTTTTACTGTTTTCGGCAGTATGATCTTTTTGTCTACGAAGAGGTGGGATCCACTGCGATAATATCAGGTTCTGTAGTTCTCTGGAATGAGCCTGAGACGAGGCCACTGCCTGGATACTATACGTCATGTACCCTAGGACTGACATTGCCATCCTTATAGATACCTGCCTCTGTTGCATCAGAATTATTTTTTTTTGTTTTAAAATAATTATCTTGTCCTGTGGGAGAAAAGACATTTGCATGTGGGAATCCAGGAGTATCCCCAAGAAGGTCTTGCGTCTTGAAGGAGACAAATCTGACTTTTTTATATTCACAATCCAACCTAAACTTTGTGGATCTGTTGTGTCTGAATGATCTGGTTTATCAGGCAAGGAGCATCTGGAGCGACTAAGAGAAAGTCGTCTAAACAAGGAGTGATGTGAATACCTTTAAGTCTGAGGAAAGCCACTATCTCCACCATTACTTTTGAGAATATTCTTAGTGCTGATGATATTCCAAATTAGATAGCCTTGAATTGATAATGCACTACTTCTTGATCTTCCAATATAGCGAATCTTAGGAATTTCCGATATATATCTGATGGATAGGAATGTGGCAGTATGCATCCTGGAGGCCTATTGTAGCTATCATGAAATCTTGTCCTATCTGCAGAATTGTAGATTCTATTGATTCCATTTTGAACTTGCGATAGTATACAATTCTGTATAGGGGTTTTAGTTTTATGATAATCCTGTGAGAGGATTTGTGTTTTTTGACTAGAAATAGCCGGGAGTAGTGACCTAATCCTCTTTCCATCGGTGGAACTAGGGGAATAACTTCCTGTATCAAATTCTGAAAACCTTCTATTAGTGCCAATGTTTGTGCTGTATTTTGAAGGGATGTAATAACCATATTTTTGGGTGGATAGGAGGTGAACTCTATTTTGAATCCTTCTTCTACTGAGGAAAGGATCCATGGGTTTTTTGTTATTACCTTCCACTGCTCTAGGTGTTTTGAGATTCTTCCCGCTACAATTTTGGCGTCATTGTTTGTCTTGATATATTTCTGCCTTTGCCGCCTTTTGGATAGCTCCATCTACCTGTCTTCCCTTTCCCTCTATAGTTTTGTGTCTGGCCACGAAAGGGATGAAATAATGGTTTACTCCTGGGAACTTTAGGTTCAGGAAGAGTCTTTTTCTTATCTGTCACCTTTTTCATACATATCAGAGTTAGCATATCTATAAGACTAAGGCTCCTATTGCTACACCACTGGATAGAATTGGATGCATTGTCTCAGCAGACAGTATCATACATGATAGGCTTAGGGTAAGTTCACACAAAGAGTTTTCGGGCGTATTTCGGGGCGTAAACGTATCAAAATATGTCTGAATTTTTTTTAGCTTAGCGCCTACAAACATTTGCGCATTGAATTCAATGGGAAAAATAGCGTTTCGTTCAGACGGGACGTTTTTTTTACGCTGCCGTTTTAAAAATGGCATGTAAAAAACTGCTGCGTAAAAAAAAGAAGCTTGTCACTTCTTGAGCTGTTTTTCATTGTGTCAATAGAAAAATAGCACCAAAAACGTCTAGAAAAAATGCCTCAAAAAAATGTCTTCAACTTCTAACACAGCTGAAAATCAGAGGCTGGTTTCTCTGAAAACAGCTCCGTAGTTTTCAGCCGTTTTTACTTGTGTGTGTGAACAAACCCCCTAGATACATGGCCCCAGCAGACGGTATTACACATGATAGGCTTAGAGGCTTAGATACGCGGCCCAGCAGACAGTATCACACATGATGGGTTTAGATTCATGGCCCAGCAGACAGTATAACACATGATAGACTTAGATACAGGGTCCCAGCAGTAAGTATCCTTGCACTAACATATGTCCACCCCCAAATAAAATACATGTGTGTGTATGTGTATGTGTATATACATATACATATATATATATATATATATATATATATATATATATATATATATATATATATATATATATATATATATATACCAGTAGAAAAACGGCAGCACTCTGTTTCAACGTACAAATTCAAGTAATGAAGGGTGCCAGCTGATAGTCCCGAACCAAAGACCATATGCATATCCAAGAAGAAAATTCAGCAGCACTGCTGCTGAATTTTCTTCTTGGATATACACTACCGTTCAAAAGTTTGGGGTCATCCAGACAATTTTGTGTTTCCCATGAAAACTCACACTTATATTTATCAAATGAGTGGCAAAATGACTAGAAAATATAGTCAGGACATTGACAAGGTTAGAAATAATGATTTTTATTTCAAATAATAATTTTCTCCTTCAAACTTTGCTTTTGTCAAAGAATGCTCCATTTGCAGCAATTACAGCATTGCAGACCTTTGGCATTCTAGCTGTTAATTTGCTGAGGTAATCAGGAGAAATTTCACTCCATGCTTCCAGAAGCTCCTCCCACAAGTTGGATTGGCTTGATGGGCACTTCTTGCGTACCATACGGTCAAGCTGCTCCCACAACAGCTCTATGGGGTTGAGATCTGCTGACTGTGCTGGCCATTCCATTACAGATAGAATACCAGCTACCTGCTTCTTCACTAAATAGTTCTTGCATCATTTGGAGGTGTGCTTTGGGTCATTGTCCTGTTGTAGGATGAAAGTGGCTCCAATCAAGCGCTGTTCACAGGGTATGGCATGGCATTGCAAAATGGAGTGATAGCCTTCCTTATTCAAAATCCCTTTTACCTTGTACAAATCTCCCACTTTACCAGCACCAAAGCAACCCCAGACCATCACATTACCTCCACCATGCTTGACAGATGGCGTCAGGCACTCTTCCAGCATCTTTTCAGTTGTTCTGCGTCTCACAAATGTTCTTTTGTGTGATCCAAACACCTCAAACTTCTATTCGTCTGTCCAAAACACTTTTTTCCAATCTTCCTTTGTCCAATGTCTGTGTGCTTTTGCCCATATTAATCTTTTCCTTTTATTAGCCAGTCTCAGATATGGCTTTTTCTTTACCACTCTGCCCTGAAGGCCAGCATCCCGGAGTCGCCTCTTCACTGTAGACGTTGACACTAGCGTTTTGCGGGTACTATTTAATAAAGCTGCTAGTTGAGGACCTGTGAGGCGTCTATTTCTCAAACTAGAGACTCTAATGTACTTGTCTTGTTGCTCAGTTTTGCAGCGGGGCCTCCCACTTCTCTTTCTACTCTGGTTAGAGCCTGTTTGTGCTGTCCTCTGAAGGGAGTAGTACACACCGTTGTAGGAAATCTTCAGTTTCTTGACAATTTCTCGCATGGAATAGCCTTCATTTCTAAGAACAAGAATAGACTGTCGAGCTTCACATGAAAGCTCTCTTTTTCTAGCCATTTTGAGCGTTTAATCGAACCCACAAATATAATGCTCCAGATTCTCAACTAGCTGAAAGGAAGGTCAGTTGTATAGCTCCTCTAAACAGCAAAACTGTTTACAGCGGTGCTAACATAATTGCACAAGGGTTTTCAAGTGTTTTCTAATCATCCATTAGCCTTCTAACACAGTTAGCAAACACAATGTACCATTAGAACACTGGAGTGATGGTTGCTGGAAATGGGCCTCTATACACCTATGTAGATATTGCATTAAAAACCAGACGTTTGCAGCTAGAATAGTCATTTAGCACATTAACAATGTATAGAGTGTATTAATTTAATGTTATCTTCATTGAAAAAAACTGTGCTTTTCTTTCAAAAATAAGGAAATTTCTAAGTGACCCTAAACTTTTGAACGGCAGTGTATATATATATATATATATATATATATATTCATATATATATTTATATTGTACAGGATATCGGTAGCACTTTGACCCTACAGCTATGGATAGGATTACATACATTGGCTCGGCAGACTTTATCACGTATGATAGGCTCAGATATAGGGTCCAGCGTGCTGACAGCGCTGGGCCCAGGAAAGGTAATTGCTTTGCTTTTTTATGTGTTACTAAATTTTTTCGTGTGTTTGTGTTTTTTTACAGGTGCGGATGTTAGACTACTTTGGATTCAAGGACTATTTCGTTGACAGCTTTTTTTTATTTTCAATAAAATGGTTAACGAGGATTGTGTTTTTTTTTATTTCAATAAAATAATTTTTCTATATCTATATAAGCTACCGCCTTAGTATTGGCCACTGGATGATTGACAGCCAGTGTGTGATACTGTCTGATAGGCTCTGTATCTAAGCCTACCACATGTTAGGCTTAGATACAGGGCCCCATAAAGTATAAGATTACTGTCTGCTGGGGCCCTGCATCTAAGCCTACTATGCCTACTATGTGGTAGGCCTAAATAGAAGGCCCATCAGACAGTATCATACATAACCATGTATCTAAGCCCACCAGGTAATAGGCTTAGATACAGGGCCGATGTGTAATACTGTCTGTTAGACCCTGTATCTAAGCCTACCACAAGGTATGCTTAGATACAGCACCCCAGCAGACAGTAATGCTACACTTACCCTCCTCTTCACCTCCAGGTGCAGCGGATGTCCTGACACCATCCCACTTCGTGACTTCATTTGCGGTGCATAACATCGTGATGTCATGACTAGAGAAGACATCGGGACTTCCCCTGCGCTCGGGGCTCGTGAAGGAGGAGGGTAAGTATAGTGTCGTTACTGTATTATCAGGGCCCCGTGTATTTTATTACATCGGCCTCAGTTACTAAAGTAAGTCTGTTTAGACGCGGTGCGGGGGGCGGCCCCCTTTGGCTTCAGGGCCCGATCGCAATTGCGACCACTGCGACCTCTATAACTGCACCACTGAATGTTTAATTCGCCCAGGGATCCGGGGGAAGCGGGCCAAAGAGTCGGGGCTTGGGCCACGAAGGCCTGGTGCTAGCAATGCCCCTGGCTCAAACACATATTCCCCCTGGAAGGGGATAGTACATAGCTTGGTCTTAGATAGAGGATCACCAGTCCACATTTTTAGCCAGAAGGCTCTTTTGGTAGTATTAAATAGTACCCCTGCTCTTGAAGCAATCTTAATGGATTCTGCTGAGGCATTAGCTAGAAACCCTGTTTCTTTGGCTAATAAGAGAATGGAGGCAATTATATCTTCTCTGGGAGTCCCTTCTCTTAGGGGAACTTCCAGTTGGTATAACCATCTATAGATGGATTATGCCACAGAGGTAGCCCCTATGTTTACCTGAGGCAGTGCCAAAGAAGCGTCCCATGATTTTCTTAATAGGCTATCAGCCTTCCTATCTAGTGGGTCTTTTATTTGAGAAGAATCCTCAAAAGGTATTGTCTTCATACCCACTTTGGCGACTTCGATATCAATTTTTGGGACTTCTATCCATTATAGTGTGTCTTCGTCTAGCGGAAATCTGTCTCTTATCTCTGCTGACCAATATAGTTGTTTTTCGGGAAATTTCCATTCATCTTCAATAAAACCCTGAAGATTTTCATGGATAGGGAAGCATAGTTTATTTTTTGCCCCGTAATCCAGAAAACATCTCAACCTGAATCGTACGGGTTTCTTGAAATTTTTCTTCCACCATAGTGCTTCTTACTGCACTAAGAAGTTCCTGCATATTTTCACTTGAAAAATAATATTTATCTTCCTTTTAGGGAGCAGAAGATCCTGGTAGTTCCCCTTTCTCAAGGATATCCTTTTATATGGAGTGAGGGTAGCTACCCCACTCAGACCCTGAATCCTCTTCTACCACAATTTTCCTTTTCATAGGTGTGGGAGGGGTTTGAGAGGGAAAATATGCCTGAGAGAAAGTGGCCAAAGAAGATTAAATCTCTTGCTTGACCATCCCCTTAAAGGGAATGTGACGCTAGAAAAAAATGTATTTTTTTTTTTTAGTTAAACAATTAGTGTGTAGGTGATTAAACATTGTTCTAATTTTTTTTATTTTTTTCACGAGTCAGGAAATATTATAAATTAGATTCTAATTTATAATATTTCCCAGTGCTGGTCACTAGATGGAGCAATTCCCAAAATTGCAGCATTGCATGTGGTAAAGGAACCACATTGCTTTATGCTGCAAAATTTGAGAAAACTCACTCGCTCTAGTGAGCTCTCAGAATCCCCCCCTCCTTTATCCTGGCTAGTGCCGGGAGAAACGAGGGGATTGAACGGTCAAACCTCCTACACTGTGTGTCGCCATTTTTTGAGCTAACACACAGTGTAGTAGGTTAACATACACTAGTAAACACACAGTAAAACACTTACATACATAGAAATAACTTACCTGCTCCAGCCGCCGCCGCTCCCTCCGGTCCGTCCGCTCCATCTGCTACCTCCCGCTCCAAGTGCACAAGTCCGGAAGCCGCGACCGAAGTAGTAATCTTACTGTCCGGCCTCGACAGTTCAACTTGGACTGTGTGGGAGCGGCGCATGCGCCGTTCCCACACAGACGGCGTACACCATAGTGGATGGAACGGGCCCCGTTCGCATTCACTATGGGACTGTATGTGCCGTATTCCATGTCTGTATGTGTCGTTAATCGTTACATACAGAAATGGAAAAAAAAATGGCAGCCCCCATAGGGAAGAAAAAGTTCAAAAATAAAAAAAAGTAAAACACAAACACACAAAAAAATATAAAAGTTTTTAATAAAACACTAAAATCAAACTGATGTAAAAATATTTTTTTTCGTGACACTGTTCCTTTAATCTCTTCCATAAATGACAGTTGTTCATCCCCAATAATCTTGTCTGATCAAAAATATTCTTGTTGATATAATATAATTTCTTATGACATATAGCACATTTACGCGATGGGGGTTCTCTTTTAGGCTTCCTAGATGTCTCACACTGAAACAACAATAATGGAGGGAGAGGGGGAGTAACTAATCCCCATAATTCCCATAACCAGAAACCACTTACTGGGTTGAGAAACATGCTAGGCTCCACCACACCGGGTTTGGAGGCAGACTTCTCAAACTCAGACATGATACAGTCAAGATAGGAGTGGTACAAACATTCCTACCTGAGGGAATGAGGTCTCATGTCCGGGTGATCGTTAACCCTGATCACCGGGACCTGCGTGATGATATCTATCAATTGGTAGCGTGCTCCTCCTCTGGTAGCCCCCTGGAAGCTCTGCACTGCAGCCCATTCCAACTGGAAGTACGTCACCCGTTCCACCGGAAGTGACGTAAGCATGCGTTCCATGCCGGAATGCGTGCCACATTAGAGCAGCAGTAGGATTCCCTGTTGCAGGGAAGCGCACGGCCGGGGAGCTCAAGGAGGACCGGAGCCAGCAATTCACACCTCAGCTTTACCCGGAGGCGCAGGAGAGGTGAACGGGGTCCTAACTTCAGGTAAGATGGGAGCAGTGCTTAAGTGGAGGTAGAAACGACCACTCACTGCCTGGTGATTAATCTTTATAGTGAGCTAACTGACTGACAACAGCCCAGCTGGCAGCAACCTCTTGCATGCCCATTAGGGAAAGGAAAAAACACTGAGGAGGGAGGGGCACACCCCATGCATGTTTCCTGTCCCTATTAGAGGCGGAGCTCTAGCCTCCTGTGGTCCTGTCATGGAGGGTAAGTGAGAATGAAACATTTCAAAAGACAGCAGAGAGAGATAACAGTTGTAACGTCAGATAGTCAAACGGAAACCAAACTCTGATGTGATCTAGCCCTGCGAGTTTGCTACAATTGTTTCCAGGTCAAGCAATCCTCTCTGACAGCATAACAAATTTCTCTCCTGTTCTGATAGTTTGCTACAAATTATTAATGTAGATGAACTACATTAGTCTGGAGTTTAGATCACACAATATTGTCTAGACTGGATACATATCCACAGGATACACATCCACAGGATATGCCATAAATGTCTGATAGATGCGGGTCCAAGATCTGGGACCTGTACCTATATCAAGAACGAGGGTCTCTCGACCCTCGCTTTGCCTGGTGCGGTGGCCATGATGCCGATGTCAGGCGGGGACTAGTGGAGAGGGGGTGGCTGGAGTGGCCGCCAGTCGCCAAACGAGTAGGCAGAGGAAGGACACATGAACCAGGATGGTGGGGACAGGTAAGTATAACGTGTCGGCGGGGAGAAGTGGAGGCCATGATATGGTTATACCTCGAGCTATGCAGCCAAGCTTTTTGCTAGCTTCCCCTACTGCCTGGCCACAGTGTCGTCTCATTAAATCCTTTTAAAAAAATTGTGTTTCCACTGCGTAAGATGTCAGCTCAGCCCTATGTAGCTCAGTTTTGGCACTACTCCATAAAAATAATGTACGGAAACTGTATAAGGAAAGATGAGGAGTAAGGAAAAGAGAACAAAAGGATGTTTACAGAAGATTTATTCATGCTGGATAAGAGAAGACTAAGGGAGGTATGATTATCAATATATTTATCCCTAGCAGAACTTTTTCAACTATTTATTTTATGAAGGCTAGATTCACATCTGCATAGGAGATACTGCAATTATCTTATGTTAGATAGATTTTTAAGTTTGTTATCTTTTCCAGTGAAGTGATAAAAGCCATGATGGAACACGGCATAACCCATTATTAGTCAATATGGTCTGTCATGTGCCGCTTTTTTCTATCATGTGACGTTTCTGTCACGGCATTAAATTAAGTTTTTCTGCTCCTGTAACAGAACAGAAAAACTGTATTCTTATCACAGGTGTGAACCTAGCCCAGTGATCATTTTGTTTGTGTCAAAAAGACAAAATCAGTCAGGAAGTCAGTCAGTCAGTCAGTACTTTAAAATTGTGATAATGCTACTTTCCTTCTAGAAACATAGACCTACAGAATACGTCCTATGGAAATTGATAATAGAGAATGCCTTTCAAGTGTATTGTTATATTTTTCTTGACTAAATGAATAGCACATGTGAATACCTGAAACCTTGTAACACATCAGTGGTTTCTCACTCACCTTCCAGCAGTTCTCCTTTTCCTCTCTGTAAATTATCAGAACTCTCCTCAGTTTCCAAAAAAATCCATCTAGTGTAAAACAGTAAATAGGAGACAGGAAGTAGAGGTAGAAAGGGGATGCAGCTCTCTCTTTGTCTGTGAGGCTACATGCTGCGAGAGGGGAGAGAGCAGGTGGTGAGATATCTGACATCTGAAAAGCCAGCCCGTTCAGCAGACATGAAGAGAGAAAATATATTTTCAATAATGTATACATGCAGAGCAATAGAAAAAGATCCATTTCTGGCTGTAGCTAATATCTATCTACAACTACCTAACTGATTGCGATTGTATTTAATGATAGGTTCACTTTGAAGAAACACTAACTGCAGGAAATACACAAAGAATATTTGTAAAAAATCTGCCCTAATTCTTTCTTATATTGCAATTAAAATTGTGAAACATATACAAAAATTTCTTCTACTCTATATGTGTCATTAATTTTTCCCACTCCTCAGTATACTCAGAAGAGACCTGTCTCTGTCTAGAAGGCAACTTGCTGCTCCCTACTAATGGGTATAGGTATATCTGTATTACTTTTGATGATGGAACTTTTTTCCTGTATTATAATATTATGTTTTGACTAATTGTTATGAAATTGAAGAAAATAATAAAAATAAATGTTAAAGAAAAAAAGACTGCTGGGGCCCCCAACAATCGCCAGAATGGGGATACCCAGTCCCCCATTTACCCTAGCTGCAAGACAGGGGGGAAGAAGGAGTTTGAATGGTGCAGAGGCCGGGCATGCGCTGTACCGCTTCATTCAAAGTCTATGGAGCTGTTTCTGTCAGCCCGATAGACTTTGAATGGATCGACACCGTGCACAGCCCAGTCTCTGCTCCTACCCATTGGTTACCCGTCCTGGCAATTGGTGGGGTTTCCAGCAGTCAGACCCTCAGCTATCTAGCATTTATTACCTATCCAGTGGATAGGTGAAGAATGCTGTGATCTGGAATACCCTTTTAATAAATATAAAAACTTTACTTCGACAAACATTTGGATTTTTTACCAACTGCTGTATGCTATATGTTAATCCAGTTTTATCTTACAAAGATATGTTCAAAAATATGCTGCCCCTCATTCAAGTAAGGGACAAGACTTCAAGATATATGCAAAAGAGCTTATTGGATCAGTCATATTTCCAGCATTCCAGAAAAAAAGCACTGCGAGGCCGACACCGAAGAGGGAACATAGCAATGGAAAGTCAAAACCAAACACAAACACTAACGCAAATCTGGCACTTACAATAAAGACAAGAAGGAGGCAACCTAGGACAGAAAAACCTAGCATCTACCCCCCCCCCCCCCTACCATTCCTTGTGTTAGAAAAGGGTGCCATGACCCTTAGCTTGGTTCCACCTACCTTGTTTATTCACTATGTGGTTTCTGTGCTGGGTCACACTATTCGCCAGCAAGGGGATAGAGCCAACTTTAACTGGTGTCCATTAAACTATAGACTCAAGGTAGCTATTGGACACTATCCAGGTAAATATGATTTGGGGAAACACTCTCACAAGGACCATGCATTCTTAGGATTACGGATGAAGCAGTGGCGGACATCCTTAATATGCAACTTGTGAAGCTGCACAGGGTTCCAGTAGGTAAGCCATAGTCCCCTTAAAACTAACTTACTAATATTTATCCGACAGCATGTTAGAGACTGATCTATGAATAATGTGGCTCAGAATTACTGGTGGATTTTTAGAGAGACTTAAGGGAGGTCCAAATAATGTTCTTGCACAGAGTCCCTCTGCTGTGTGTGTCTGCCCCTGGGGTTAAGACAAAATAATCACATACACTCTGCACCCTGAATCGATACAAACAAACTCCAATAGTGATGTAATTTTGCAAATGCTCTACAATACTTACAACCTGTATTATGGCCGCAAGATACATTCATAACTCTGCTGTCTTCAGAGATGGAATCTCCTAGCTTTTTCAATTTGCATTCTTGGAAAGGTTTATACAAAGCCCTGCCTTACAAATACAATCTTACAATCTATAATAAATAGGAGGTAGATATCAGAGGGGAATGAGTAAGCAGCCCTAACCTTCTTAGATGGAGACCTTATTGGGGTACTAAACTATAAGTTTATCCAAAGAGGTGAATTTTTAGGGTACATGGTTTGGAGGGTTAAAGAGCGGTGGATGGCATGAGAGAGACATGAGAGAAGTCCTGAATACGAACGAATTTGCTAGTAATTACACTAATTATTTTACCTATGAATATTTTTTCATTATAAGAATATTTGCTTTAGCATTATAAATAATTTACTAAATAGCCCTATATACGAAGCTCACTGAAATAAATGCGTATCCCCCGATTTTATTGCATGGCACTAGTTGACCAAAACCGAGAGCTGAACTTATTATGGCTCTTGGCTCTGGATAACAAAGGGTGGAACCGCTCAGTAGGCCCACCATTTAACCTCAACATTTCCTGTTAGGGCAATATAAAAACGGTTGTCTCTACCTGACAGCCCCTTCATGTTTTTCTTATTGTGCCTTATTGGATTATAATGCATTATGTGAATAGTAAATTAACCTCAGGAAAAAGAGGTTACTCTATTTCGGGTGACAAAGAATATTTCACAGAAGCTTAGAGCAGTAATTTACCTATACATGCTGCCTGTCTTTTGTTCGCAACGTAAAAGGCTCAATTATGTTTTATAGGGGTTGTGTCCAATATGATATAACCAAGTGTCAAATTATAGACATCAAACAATCAGGTGTGGGTAAGGTAATAAGATTCCATTATTTGTTTAGCTGAGAAATCCTACTCACAATTTTTCCTGAAGTCAGTGGTCTGCCATTCATTCAGTAAAACTCAGTGGCAGAGTCAAAGCAAATTAATAACAGAGGATTTCCTAATGAAGTCACTAATAAGACCCACGGCTCAAGGAATCTGCAATGTTGATGTCTATCTTTGTGGTAAGTATTTACAGTTATTTGTTTTGATGATGTATCAGGATGTAATCTTGTTGGGGGTACATGAGTTCTGATCTTCAAAAACTCCCAAAAATAATGGACCCCTCCTACTCTGAACAATCCTCCTATGCAATTAGGGCGATCAGCTACTTGCCATGGCAAACAGTTGATTTTGAAGGGGGAAGTTGCCGTTGGCTGCTCATTTCCCCTGCATTGGTCGATACATGGAATTGTAGTTTTACATGTGGTCATTCGAATACATGCTAGTCCATGTCGCCTCTATGACATCTAATAAGCCATATGGAAAGGGGTTATCGAAATAAAAACAGGCAGTTTCCACCGCTATTTTGGAGATTAGGATTACATATACATGAAAAGATGCATCAACCTATGAAATATGTCCTAGTGTTAAAGTCTATAGTATTTTAATACAAGGTAACATCACTCACAAGTTACAACAAGCACTCAATAGACAGTATCTTCCTGGGTGCTAAATACAATGACAAAAAAAATCACACATTCAATAAGCTTCTGTAGCATCAAATAATGCTCTGACACATTTACATATACACGTGGATGTGTCAGTTTATGACTAAAAGGTATTTTTGATCACATGCAGAATATGGCAAGAATGGTATGATGGTTACGTTTTGTCCTCTGAACATAACTACCGCCTACTTTATAGGAACCTCTCGGGATTATGAATCCTGGAAATGGCAGAAGAGGGTCCTGGCACCAAAAATGCCTTTCACCCAGGTGTGAATTTTGAAACTTTACTGGTATGCGTGTGTAAAATGCGTGTTTCTGGGGTAAGGTAGATTGCTGTAGCAAAAACAAAAGGGATGCCCACAAATATTAGGTTCCTCATGGTACATAATAATGCCATATCATTATACCATATAGAAGTAGTGCCACACCGCCACACAACTCTACCGGTGCCTATGCAGCAATGCCAAAAAGCAGTGCCACACAATAATGGGGATACTGAAGCAGCACTCATATAGAATAGGTTATACTAATGGAGTACTTTTTATGCATAGGGCATTAAATTGCACCAATAGGGCACTGTGTGGGAAAAATTATATAAGCACTATATGGCAATATGTATAAGGGTACTGTATGTCAATATTTACATGGGCCCTACACCGCATTCCAAATTATTATGCAAATGTTATTTTTCGCTGATTTTCCTAAATAATGCAAATGACAGTCAGTATAATCTTCAAGCCATCAACCGTTGGAGTATAATCCGAATTTTATTGAACAAATCTCCTAATGATAACAGATTTTTTTTAGAAGTAAAAAACTCAAAATGCACTGTTTCAAATTATTATGCACAACAGAGATCAAAACATTTTAAAGGTTGTAAAGAGAACTAAAATGGTAATTTGTTGAATTTGCAGCATCAGGAGGTCATATTTACAGAAATCAAAAGCTCTTTCAATCAAAAAAAACTTAGCAGGCCAAGTTACATGTTAACATAGGACCCCTTCTTTGATATCACCTTCACAATTCTTGCATCCATTGAATTTGTGAGTATTTGGACAGTTTCTGCTTGAATATCTTTGCAGGATGTCAGAATAGCCTCCCAGAGCTTCTGTTTTGATGTGAACTTCCTCCCACCCGCATAGATATTTTGCTTGAGGATGCTCCAAAGGTTCTCAATAGGGTTGAGGTCAGGGGAACATGGGGACCACACCATGAGTTTCTCTCCTTTTATGCCTATAGCAGCCAATGACACAGAGGTATTCTTTGCATCATGAGATGGTGCATTGTCATGCATGAAGATAATTTTGCTACGGAAGGTACGGTTCTTCTTTTTGAACCACGGAAGAAAGTGGTCAGTCATAAACTCTACGTACTTTGCAGAGGTCATTTTCACACCATCAGGGACCCTAAAGGCGCCTACCAGCTCTCTCTCCCCATGATTCCAGCCCAAAACATGACTCCGCCACCTCCTTGCATGATGTCGCAGCCATGTTGGGACATGGTGGCCATTCACCAACCATCCACTACTCCATCCATCTGGACCATCCAGGGTTGCACGGCACTCATCAGTAAACAACACGGTTTGAAAATTAGTCTTCATGTATTTCTGAGCCCACTGCAACCGTTTCTGCTTGTGAGCATTGTTTAGGGGTGGCCGAATAATAGCTTTATGCACACTTGCAAACCTCTGGAGGATCCTACACCTTGAGGTTCGCGGGACTCCAGAGGCATCAGCGGCTTCAATACCTATTTGCTGCTTTGCAATGGCATTTTAGCAGCTGCTCTCCTAATCCTATTAATTTGTCTGGCAGAAACCTTCCTCATTATGCCTTTATCAGAATGAAACTGTCTGTGCTCTGAATCAGCCACAAATCTTTTCACAGTACGATGATCACGCTTACGTTTTCTTGAAATATCTAATGTTTTCATACCTTGTCCAAGGTATTGCATTATTTCAGTCTTTTCGGCAGCAGAGAGATCCTTTTTCTTTCCCATATTCCTTGAAACCTGTGGCCTGCTTAATAATGTGGAACGTCCTTCTTAAGTAGTTTTCCTTTGATTGGGCACACCTGTAAACTAATTATCACAGGTGTCTGAGATTGATTACAATGATCCAAAGAGCCCTAAGACACAATACCATCCATGAGTTTAATTGAAAAACTAATAATTAAATGTTTATGACACTTAAATCCAATGTGCATAATAATTTGGAACACAGTGTATATGGCACTATGTGTCTCGGCCTTGTCCTGACAGTACTGTATTGCAAATTTTTTTCCTTCAGCAGTGCCAGGGTAACCCAGATATGAGCATTAATTTTATTAGCACAAACATAAGCTCAAAATGTTGAATACATAAAAGAGCAAGGAAGCCTTTATAGCTACTATGTGGCCTGTTAAGAGGGAGGGGCTAATCGAATTCTGGCCACACCCCTTTCTTCATTGTGCAAGTGAATCTGCATTTGACCCCACTATCCATATACACCATAATATTTTTAAGCAAGGGAGGAGACCCATTTCTAGGTCAGGAAGGGGAAGGGGACACAGAGTTGGGGGCTCCCATTTTTATTTTTGCCCCCTCTTCTAAGAACACCTCAGTAAATGCACCAATTTGAGTGTTTGATTTTGGCTGCTTTCTAAGCAATCGTTGCGTGGAATTTACAATGTTTTGTACTGAACATTATCTCTCTTCTTAGATCACGTGAGATTCAATCTTAAGATGTATCTTAGATGTCCAACTGTCTGGTCTCATATTCGTCACACAGAATGTCGTACACCTGACATTCCCTAGCAGGCGATGCAGGTCGGGCTCGTGAGAGACATTATTCTGTGCCGTATTTGTTCAAAACTTTAAATTATAGTAGACTAAACCACATCAGACATCTGCAATTCTTTTCATTTCAGGTTACTATTGTAGTTGTGCATTCCTTTCATCTCAGCTATTTTTTTTTTCAAAGCCTGCTTAAACAGGTGAAGTTTCTGAATAGGGAAATATCCCTTGTAACTTACTTCTACCTAAAAAAAATTGTCTCCAAACATCTTGATGTCCGCAGTTAAAATGTATGAAAAGATGAATTACTAAACATAAAGGACTCTCAGAAAAAGGACATTTTTGTGTTTGTGTATTGTTAACCTCTCATGTGTAATATGTGCTATTATTCAATTATAATACCACAATTTATTTGTTTAAAGGGGAAGTCTTTTTTTTCTAAATACATTTTTACCCAAGGCATAACAATGATGGTAAATAAAGGTCATCGCCTGAAGCACTTTATTTTGAACGTGTTTTTTTATTTTTATTATTATTTGCTAAGGAGCCCCTTTAATACAACTAATGTCATAGTGTATCGAGTATAAACAACACTAACAGCAAACAGTCCATATAATGTTGGTATATTACTTATCTCTACAATGTGTACTCCCTAGTTACTATAGCAGCTGATAATGATATGTCATGGGATGAAGGTAAAATACAAATTCAGATATTTATATATATCCAATATACATCAGCAGCTATCAGTTATCGTGAGGGGGCAGGACATCCTATTTTCATGACAGATACACTTTAATAGAGGGATGACTCCCATTCAGGCTCCTTATCTGCAAGCCAGAAAAGAGAGAGGCTACAAAGGGAATCTCTTACTTTGGAGGACCTGGACCTGTGTGTAATCTCGTTAGTGAACTGCATTAAACGTGTACATAGGGTTCTATTATTCCGACGGAGGCCAAAAAAGTGTCCTTTTGTCCTCCGTCGGGCTGCTATAAGTCAGTAAACCTTTTTTTTAAGGATGGTATATCGTAGTAGACTACGCTATTCCATCCTGAGGTATCCCGCACAGAAGATGTTTACCGCGCGGTATAGGTTTTTTTTTTAACATGAGAGCCAATGTTTGATGGATACCACTGTATGGCATCGGTCACAAATTACAGTACATTAAATGTATATATGTCGGAGCGCTTCCCCAGGCCGGAGGCCCCTAGAAGATCATCAGGTAGCGCTGTCCATATATGGACAGTGATTTCTGGAAATTTTCCGGAGTCGCAGTCCCCAACCAAAATATGGCCTGGGACTCCAGGCTTGTAAGCTCCTGACATCACTGTCCATATATGTGCAGTGACATCACGATCTTCCCTGAGCACAGCGCTTCTGGTAGCGTTATAAAGTGGGAGACGTTGCAACTTTCCGTCAGAGGAATGGAAAGTTCCAGGTTCCCCCACAGCTGATCCCTGGAGGTCACAGCAGCTGGACACACTCTTCAGGGGCCTCCTCTAACAAAAAGTTATTATCAAAGCAGACAAGCTCTTTAGGCAATTCCCTATATAACTACTTATAGAATTCTATATAAGTGCCTCATAAGAGACCAGGCAACCCGCAGGGAAATCAGTTTGACTTCCCTCCAGTCCTTTGGCACATCCTGATTTACCCCCAAAAAATCTGCGTCCAAGTATCTGCGTAATATATGATATAACACTATAGCTGGTAATTATAATGTTGTCAAATAAATGTCATATACTATATATATATATATATATATATATATATATATATATATATATATATATATATATATATATATATATATATATATATATATATATATAATGTTAAACCGTCAAATTTAATGAATCCCTCATCCGACAATCTGATAATCCCGCATGTGTTTTCAGCAAAGAACTACTATATAATGTGGGACTTCAAGTATAACAGCAAAAAACTACAGAACAGTTGAAGGGTAACTAGACGTTATACAAACTTCTGACATTTTGATTGGTGGGGGTCCGAGCACTGAGTCTCCCAGCAATCGCTAAGACGAAGCTGCAGAAGCGCACATGTGAGCGCTCAGCCGCTTCGTTTCTGTTCGGCCTTTTCCGGAAATCAATGTATCGGAGTACAGGCTCAATAGAAAGTCTATGAGCCCATACTCCGATACATCGGCTTTCCGGAAAAAGCCAAATAGAAACTAATCGGCTGAGCGCTCACACGAGCGCTTTTGCCACTTCGTTTTAGCGATTGGTGGGGGTCTTAATGCTTGGACCCCCACCAATCAAAACTTCTGACATGTCACTATGACATGTCAGAAGTTTGTCAAGCGTTTAGTTACCCTTTGAGACAATTTTTTTTTTTACATTTTATTTTTGGTATTCTTTCTCAAGGTTTCCTACCCTTTACTTTTTTTAGGACCATCTAATAATCCAGAATACATATATATATATACATACACACACACAAACACACACACAGTATACATACATATATATATTTATATTTATAATTCACGCCATTAAAGTAAAGTTGGCTACCTTAGATGTTTTCTAGACAAGCCTGTTAGCAGTCTAACATGATCATGATGTGAAACAGTGCAGACGTTGCCTATCAGCAGCTAAATACAGTATTTAGATTTAAGATTATTAGTAAGATAAATATTTACATTGTTATTGGCGTTGGTATGTTAAGGTAGTTTGGGCGGCCTAACTACGAAGACAAAAAGCCTACTAAGTGTTATAGACCCATTAGAGACCTAGTTCTGTGTGACCTTGGGAAAGTTAATTTATCTCGGTGTGTCTTAAATTGTAAGGTCAATAGGACACAAATTCATAAATAATGTGAGAAGTTCTCTTGTGCCCATATGGGTATAGTCAGAGACATTTGGGAAGTATTGATTCCTATCACCTTCAAGATGACTGTACATAATATGCCTTACCAAGTCTGTAATCATGGTTACATAGTTAATACGGTTGAAAAAAAGACACATGTCCATCAAGTAAGGGGAAGTATAGTATTAGATCGCCCCATTCACATAAAATGATAAACCATGTAATCCACGGTCATGTTGGGTCCACCAGAGGGGGGGTTACACTTTCCAGGATTTCTTTGTTTTGGCTAATAGAGAAGAGGTCTAAAGCGGGGGACCCCCTCTATGAAATCCATATGCCTTAAAGGGGTTATCCTAGATCAAACATTAATCTTTGTTTAGAAGGGGTTCAATCTCCGGATGTGCCACTGTGCCTATGTAAACAATAAAGGCAAACATTGTGGCCCTTTCATTATGATGATTGGCAGAGGTTCCAGTAGTCACACCTCCACCAATCAAGCATTGATGGCCTATCCTGAGGATTCTAGGAAAGTTCCCGGAGAACCTCTTTGATGGGACATATGGACAGCGGTTGTCCTGTTGGGACCTATTTAAAATGGTCATAGAAGGTATAATTCCTTCACAAGTATTGTTTTGGCCAAAAAAAACATTATGGGTTGGAATTTATTAACTTTTCTGCCGTAAATTATAGCACAAATCTACTCCAGCAAATAGCTGGCATAGATTTCACTCTCTGGCGCATAGACGGCCAGAGATGCGCCTAATTAGGCGCATCTTACTCCAGCGATCTGTTTATTGAGACTAGCGTGTGAAATGACAGTCTTAATAAATCTACCTCTATGACAAAAATGTTAATTGTACAAGTATTGAACTATTGTGTATTAATCATCAAACCTTATTCCAGCTCTGCACTGCTCATTTCTGGAGCATGCATATGATAGATGTTCAGTTAGGGTTCCTGTTTTCACCAGATTTCACATTTCACAAGTTTCTTCTCATTCTGCAGGATCCGTGACACTTTGGAGCCCTTTATGGAAGCTTTTCATTTTGCTGGCTATCAATTACACTTATGTTTCTATTTTATTTATAAGGATTGCGGTATTGAATTATGTATTTTATGTTTATTACTCATTGATAGGGGGCTTGTTTCTTGGGTTGCATTTAGAATAGTTAGAAAAAAATTACATTTATTTTGTATATTGGGCTAAGATACATATTTTTTATATATACTTTCTTCTATACTTGGTGTCATTAAGTGTAAAGAAGTTTTGAGGATGCATTCAGTATTTGTATTTATTTGTGGGTTACATATTATGAAATTTGGAGCATATACTGTATTATACATTTTTAATTTGTTGTATTTAGGGCTCATGCACACAGTTGTATTACAGCACCATAAAAGTTCAGAGTTATGAGGATCCATGGCACCCATTGCAGTCTGTAGGGCATACTGTATCTCTGTATTCCCCCAATTTCATACGGAGAAGGTTTTGTTCTCTCAAACTCATACCGAATTTGACAGAAAAAAATTGTGCTATGTTCTATTGGATGGCGTAATATTGAGGGATTCTCCTCTAGAAGGGAAGAAGTATACCAAAGGGAGAATACCAAAATAATATACTGACATACGGAGGCACCATATAGCGACACATGACTCCATAGTGCGAACCTGTAGGGACTTCTTATCCCACCATATAGACTTATATGTGCAAAAGGTCATACAGTATTAGTATTATACATATCTGGAACCTGCAGCTTTCCCATGTATTCATTAATTCATTGTTATATTGAACTTGCTAAATTTTTGTGATATTTTTCTACTTTTAGGACGTTGTTTAGGGAACTTATTTTATTACATTCCTTTGGTTGTACCTGTATCATGGAGTACTCTTTTTTTTCCTTTTTTTTCTTTTTTGTGGTTGTAATTTGTTTTTGGAAGTTGATTTTTTTTATATCTATATAGGGACTAGACTGTACCTACACATTATTAACTGAGTTGTGTCCACTCTGATAGTTTTTTTTCTTTTTTATGTATAACCACATTATACATAGAAAAACTAGAGCAAAGCTACCTATTAAAGAATGTGCTGACTCATAGATGCAGATCAAGTTTTCTAAAGTTGCTATATTTTTAATATGACTTAAAAGTCTATGTTATCTACCAATGTAGGAGAGCTGAGAAACAAATTCCGCCTTGCTACAATTCTATATAGTGTATATTAGACATGTACAAATTGGAAAGAGAGGGGCATTACTCAAGTTACTGCCTCAGGCAACCAAAGGTCTAAGCCCACCCTGGGATAGAAGAAAAGACAAGTCTAGAAAATGCGGGGGGTAGTGAGGAAGACGGAAAGAGGAAGCTAATTATCAAGGAGGTGATGTTGTCGAAAATGTTCCAGCTGTAGGCGGACAATCATTAAGTCTACTGCTAACCAGACCTGTATAGTTCCCTGAATCCTTCACTAATCAGTGGTGAAGCTCTAGAATAACTCCTAATACCTCTGCTATTAATTATCTTCAGGTTTCCCTTAAGGGGAAAGGGGACAGCAAAGCTACACATTGTAACACTTCCGCAGTTTTAAATAGAAGATCTGAAGAAATAAGCTGTTTTACTGAGCTTCCCATAAAAATAATGAGAACCACCAGCACTTGTGACTGAGATCTCCCTGACCTGTGAAGAAGAGGAACACTGTATCACGACCTTCCCTACTCAGGTCTGTTGTTAATTGGCTAATAAAAAGAGCCTGGCATCCATGTTGCTTGAATTCAGGGAATTAGAGTGGGAAGAAAGACTAGGAAAGGAGTAAGGAAAACACGGGCTATGCACATTTGACAGTCCTTTTCAATACAGTTAAAGCAGCAGTCGTACCAGCCAAACGTATGCCAAAGGGACGCTCTTGTTGCATACATTTCGGTATTGAACGTCTAAAGACACTTTATATGTCGGGCAGAATTTAATGAAACATGGTGTGAACCTAGTCTAACTTATGCATCTATGTTTATTTAGTCATATGGAGATATATACTTACTTGTAGATTAAACCACCTTAGGCCCCATGCACTCTGCAGAGCCTTGAGCACGGAGAGTCGTGCGGCAATACACGGAGGACTCTCTGTGCTGCCGTACAGTTTTATGTTAAGGTCCGTATAAATGATAATATATATAAACATTGCTTCTAAGGGAGAAAAGCTGTATATATAAGGCATGCAATGGAGCATGCCACAATTCTTTTTATGTTGAATTCATACAGAATAAAACACCTCCTTGTGAAATCGAATGTACGGTAGAAGGGCATGCACTTGAATGGGAGCCCTCATTATGGCTCTATTCCAAATGAGGTAGTAGTGAGTCCTAAATATCTTTTAGTGAATCTGATTACTAATGCAGGCTTGGAGGAGAATGGTATAGTATGACTTTTACTACTCTGATTTCTCCTTCCCTACTGTTTTTGAGTAGAATAGCACAGTTATATGAGACAAATTACTTTTTTCTATATTAAAGGGGTTGTCCACTTTTGACAATCCCTACTTGACAATAAGCTGATCAGAAAGTGTCCCCGTGCTAGGACCCTCAGCATTAAGCTGTAATCTGTGGGGAAAATAAGTATTACACACAGTGCTCATTCAGGTTAATGGGTTGTCTGTGAAATACAGGACAGGAAATGTCCTCCAGAGCGAGAAACACCTTCTGTAACCGCTCTGCACACTAGCCAAGAGATGAGGATTCTGAAGAGAAGACCCTCTCTATTAACTGAGTATTCTCTATCAGGCTATATGAAAATGGGTTTGACATCCAACTACTTTTGAAACCACCGATGCACAATCAGTGGTTTGGAAAGTCGTACCCGAGGATCTGATGGTCATTTCCATAAAGATAGTTCTCTCTGCTGATGTGAAGGAAACCCTCCCCGACGGACGAGGAGCTGAAAGTCCTATTGTAAACGTTGCTATATGTGACAGTTATATTTACCTATCCTGCTGCAGAAAATAATAATGTTTACTACAGCGCGATTGTTTTTCATTGATAATCTTCAGTCGCAATGTTTAATTATTGTTATGATCACTCGGAAACGAGCAGATCATGACGATTATTGGCCAGTGTAAACGGACCATTAGTGCAGTATTAATTCAATTTTTAAGTAAAACTAATGTAGGTCATAATCTAATTGCTTTATCAAGGTAGTATTGTGTGTTAGCTGTATGACTAATGTTCGATAAAGCTAATTAGGACTATAATATGAATGCCTTATGAATATAATAGGTTATATTATCTGTTAATGTGGAATTTTTCAAGCAATTTTTTAAAGCAGGAACATTTCTCTTATATCATTTTTACCCTTTCACCTATGACAACATCCCATTCACTGGACAGGAAGCCTGATGATATAAAAAAGGACACACCTCTCCACACACCAAGTCAGGTTTTCTGTCCTCCGGATGGGATTGTCCTGTGGATCAAGACACTCTCTCCAGGATTACAGACCCTCCAGCAAGTACTCACTTGTGGTCCTGGAGGTTTTCTGAGGGTATAAGCCTCTTGGGGAGCAACCTGTAGTCTGGGGCTGGTATCTCTTTCCTTTCCCGGTCACCGCTTCCCTCTATGGAGGCGGTGGATTCCCGCCGCGGGTGGGATCTCCTCTGGGGGGGGGAAGCTCTCCTGGGGTTAGGCCTGGCTCCGGGTTACGGGCAGAGAGCCAGGACTCCTGACCCAGCATTCGGCCGCTTCCGGCGCACTACAGTGACCACTTCCGGTCGCGGGGCACGTCACTTCCGGTGGGAATGACGCGCAGATGTCCCAGGAAGTGGTGCTCTGGCAGCCCATGTGGGGAGGAGGGGCTACAGCGCGTCGTGGCCTGGGAGCCTCCCCAGCCAATCCTAGGCCTATTTCTAGGCCTGAACCAGAACGGCTCCTTCTCCAGCAAAGCAACCAGCATGGAAGCTCCAGGAGAAGCAGCAAGTATCGTGGAACGACCTGAGCATTCAGACCCAGGAAGATCCTCCAGTCCGGTACTTTAAACTACATGGAATCTTCTAGGAAGCATGGTAGGACAGACCTTTTTTTCCACATTATTAATTTTGTCCTTTCTTGTATATTGCATGTTTCCTAGGTCAGAGAGGGTCCCAGGAAAAAATTGGACAAGGCTCGCAACAAAGAATGTGCTGTGTGTAGTAGGAAGCTAGCAGCCTCTTATCAAAAACGGTTATGCCAGCTTTGTTTAGAAAAGATCCTGGAAGAAGAATCCCCTAACCTTGCCTCTAGCATAAGTGATATAGTGCGTACAGAGGTTAAGAGCTCCCTTAGATCCCTCAGAAAGAATCATGATCGTCCTAGCACCTCATCTGGCAAGACATGGCAAGACCTAGGTGTTTCTAATTCCTCTAGTGAAGAGGAGAGGTTTTAGGAGGAAGGGGAGCTAGGCTCCTCTGAGTTTTTCTCTGACGAGGATGGGGGAGGGAAGAACTTATTCCCAGCGGATGACGTGGACCAACTTCTTAAGCCGTCCGGGCCACTATGAATATCGATGACCCCAAAGGTCCCCGGTTTGTTCAGGACATTATGTTTGAGGGCCTGGGTCCTAGGAAACAGAGGACATTTCCTGTTCATGGGAATATAATAGGCCTCATTAAGATGGAATGTAAAAACCCTGACAGGAAATTAGGCATTCCCAAGATTTTGGAGAGAAAATATCCCTTTGAGGAGGGTTTAAGTATAGACTGGGATAGTTTTCCAAAAATGGATGCCCCAGTAGCGAAGATATCCAGGAAAAATGCCTTACCGTTTGAGGATCTCGGGTCTCTCCCCGATCCTATAGATAGGAAGGCAGACTATTACCTAAAAGAACTTGGGAAGCCTCCATGAGGGCCTTTAAGCCGGGTATTACGGCTACATGTGTAGCCAGGTCTCTCAAAATCTGGATAGCTCAGTTAGATCTTCATCTCAGGGACAAGACTCCTAGGAATCAGATACTGGCTTCCCTCCTGGTTTTGTCTAAGGCCACAGTTTTTTGGTTGATGCCTCAGTGGTCTGTCTGGCAGCCAGATCCGCAGCCTTATCCAACTCAGCCAGAAGAGCAATATGGCTGAAACATGGAAGGTAGATGCAGGCTCCAAAGGGAAACTTTGTTCTATCCCTTGTTCAGGAGATTTCTTGTTTGGTCCCCCACTGGATGATCTCCTAGAGAAAGCATCTGATAGGAGGAAGGGGTTTCCTACCTACATTTTTTGGTCCCAGGAAATTTAATAGAAAACCCATTTCCAAGGGACAGGATTTTAGGGGTTTCTTGTTTAGGCCTCAGAGCGATCCCAAGAATAAATATCACCAGCAATGATGCCAGAGGGAGCAGGGTAGGAGTTCGCTTATCCCTTTTCTATCAAGAATGGGAAAGGATCTCCTCGAACAAATGGGTTCTAGATATCATAAAGACCGGGTACAAGCTGGAATTCATGTCCTCCCCTCCAGACATATTCCTCCCCACAAAGAGGCAGAAGGATTCAGAGAAACAGCGGGCCCTAGAGTCAGTGGTTATTTCTCTTATCAGGAAGGGGGTTCTAGTACCAGTCCCGAGACCAGAGATAGGGAAAGGCTACTATTCCCCCCTTTTTCTGGTAAAGAAATAGGAGGGCCGATTCAGGGTCATAATAAATTTAAAGCAGCTAAACTCCTTCCTGATTTACAAAAAAATTTGAATGGAGAGTATCCCCTCTACAGTAAATCTTCTTTTCAGGGATTGTATGATGGCATCAATAGATCTGGAGGATGCTTATTACCATGTCCCTGTTTGCATCACTCACCAGAAGTATCTGAGGGTGGCAGTAGTTTTGAATGACTGCCTAATCCACCTTCAATACAGGGCGCTCCCGTTTGGCATCTCTCAGGCACCGAGAGTCTTTACCAAGCTTATATCAGAAATTACATCATATATACGAACAAAGGACATTCTGATCATTCCCTACCTAGACGACTTTTTCATAGTGGCAGACACTGCCCAGACTTTGACACTCCATCTACAGTCAGTACAATCGACTTTGATAAATCTGGGTTGGAATATAAACATAAACAAATCAAACTGAACCCCATCCAAAAGATGCAATTTTTTGGGGATCCTTCTAGACTCTTCCAAACAGATGTCTTTTCTTCCTCAGGGAAAGATCCAGCCATTGATAGAATGGGTCTCAGTCCTCTTTTTGGATCATTTGACTTCTTTCAGAAGGGCTATGTCGGTCCTAGGCCTTTTGACCTCCTGTATCCCGGCCATAATGTGGGCTCAGTTCAGGTCCAGACCTCTGCAGAGGGACATATTAGAAAATTGGAACAAAAGCAAGCGCTCACTAGATCACTCCCTGCTCCTTTCCTCGGTAGCCAGACTCTCGCTCAGGTGGTGGATGAAGGTAGAGAACCTCAGGAAGGGTGTTTCATGGGAAATGTCCCCAACCCTGAATATTACAACAGATGCCAGTCCTTGGGGGTGGGGAGCCCATGAGGAATCCTTCTGCCTTCAGGGTCAGTGGGATCCTCAAACCTCCATAAGATCTTCCAACTACAGGGAGCTAGAGGAAGTACTTCAGCGAAAAAAAAACACAATTCCTATACTTTCGGGAAGAAGGGTAAAGGTTCTTTCAGACAACACGACTACAGTAGCATACATAAACCATCAGGGAGGTACAAGATCAGGGCTTCTGATGAAGTTAGCTACAGAGTTTTTTTCCCTAGCCTAGCTACACCTATCGTCCCTTTCAGCTGTCCATCTAAGGGGAAGGGACAATTAGGTAGCAGACTTCTTGAACAGAAGACAGTTGCTGCAGTCAGAGTGGTGCCTGAATCAGGACGTCTTCCAGATGATTGTGGCCAGGTCGGGGAATCCTTCCATAGACCTGTTCGGTACCAGGGAGAACAAGAAGGTACCCTGATTATTTTCCCTAGATCCCAGGGAGAATCCAGTAGCGGTAGATGCTCTATCCCAGAGTTGGAGCCTGGAACAGGGTTATGCCTTCCCCCCCCCCCTCTGTCTACTTCAGAGAGTTTTAAAAAAGATCAGAGAAGACAAAGCCTCTGTAATCCTGATTGCTCCATTTTGGCCAAAGAGGCCGTAGTTCACCTGGCTGAGGAAGTTGTCCGTAACCCAACCATGGATCCTTCCAGACAGACTAGATCTCCTGTCCCAGGGCCCAGTAGTTCATGAAGACATCTCCAGACTGCATCTTACAGGATGGAGACTGAGAGGGTAATCCTCAGGAAAAGAGGTATCTCTGAAACTGTCATCTCTACTTTACTGTCAAGTAGGAAACAGGTTACCTCTAAAATATATTTAAGGTTCGGGAAAGCTTTTTTTTTACCTTTACAGGAATAGATATAGATCCATTAGCAGATCCAGATATTCCCCTAATTTTAGACTTTCTCCAGGCAGGGCTAAACAAAAAGCTCAAGCATAGTACATTAAAGGTACAGATTTCTGCCCTAAGCTCCTTCTATCATTCCAGATTAGCAGAACACCCCAGGATTAGAAGGTTCCTCATTGCGGCCTCCAGGATAAGACCCCAAATAAGGTCTTCAGTCCCACCTTGGGACTTAAACTCAGTCCTTACTGCTTTGATGGGTTCATCCTTTAAATCTTTGGACTCCCTGTCCATTAAGTTTCTCACTCTAAAATGACGTTTTTACTAGCGGTTACCACTGCCCGAAGAGTAAGTTAAATTCATGCCCTCTCGGCCTTTCCCCCTCACACTTTAGTATTGGACGAAAAAGTTATTATGAGGACCATACCAGGTTTTTTGCCAAAGGTAATTTCCCATTTTCATCAAGACCAAGAGATTATTCTTCCCTCCTTTTGTGACTCGCCTGAAAAATCCAAGAGAGCAGGAATTTAATTGTTTAGACGTAAGGAGATGCTTAGTCCACTACCTGGAGGTCACAAAGGACTGGAGGTCTTCAGAGAATCTCCTTATTCAGTTCCAGTTCCAAATAGAGGTTCGGCAGCTAGCAGACCAACAATAGCACGGTGGATTAAACAGGCCATACACTTAGCCTATGTGGGCCAGAACTCTAATCCCCCAGAGTTCTTTGGAGCTCATTCCACCAGAGCTGTATCTACTTTTTGGGCTGAAAGAGCCAACGCATCTCTAGACCAAATTTGCAGGGCGGCTACATGGAGCTCACCCCACACCTTTATTAAACATTATAGATTACAGTTTCATTCAGTCACTGACTTAGCCTTTGGTAGGAAAGTCCTACAAGCTGTAGTCCTACCCTAAAACTGGGGTTCTATTTTACATCTCCAGGGGTGCTGTCATAGGTGAAAGGGTAAAAGTTTGATTACTTACCAGTAATCGGTTTTTCATGAACCTATGACAGCACTCCCCTAGTTTCCCCCCTTCAGTAAACTTCCTTGATATCTCTTGTATATAGGATATATATGATTATAAATATATATTTATGGTGTGGGGTGGCTTTTCACTAAAGTGGGGCAAAAAAACAAAAGATATAATAAATAAAGGCGGGTTTCTGTCTATACACACACACCGTGTATATATGAATAAAAGATAACTAATTCTCATCCTGAGTTCTTTCTAAAGACCGGGTGTGTGGAGAGGTGTGTCCTTTTTTATATCGTTCGTCAGGCTTCCTATCCAGCGAATGGGATGTCTCTCCAGGGGTGCTGTCTTAGGTTTATGAAAAAACGATTACCGGTAAGTAATCAATCTTTTTTTTATTATGCTCTAATTTTTAATGTCAACTACAGTAATTGCAACAAAAACAGGCAAAAAAAAAGACATCTGCCCATCCTTGAACACTTTGTAGCCATATCTGAATCTCAGATGATATGCTGTATTGGTGCGTACTCCGTTCTTCTCATTATATTGGAAGAATCAGTGTCACACAAATTATCATGAATGCTTTTTATTGTTATAAAGGAAAGCACTGCATGGATGGATTTTGCTGCATGTTACAAGCCTTACGGCCACAACACTCACTTTCATTTCACTAAACCACCATTTCACTAAACCACCGAGAGTTCGGGTGTTGTGGCCATAATAAGGACCTTAAATATTACCGTATTACGGACAGGTTTATATAAACTCATATCACTTTAATTTATTATTGTGTGTTCTTTTTATGTACAGACAAAGCCCCATATGAATTATCTATCATCTATCTATCTACAGTGGAGGAAATAAGTATTTGATCCCTTGCTGATTTTGTAAGTTTGCCCACTGTCAAAGTCATGAACAGTCTAGAATTTTTAGGCTAGGTTAATTTTACCAGTGAGAGATAGATTATATATAAAAAAAAAAAAGAAAATCGCATAGTCAAAATTATATATATTTATTTGCATTGTGCACAGGGAAATAAGTATTTGATCCTCTACCAACCATTAAGAGTTCAGCCTCCTCCAGACCAGTTACACGCTCCAAATCAACTTGGTGCCTGCATTAAAGACAGCTGTCTTACATGGTCACCTGTATAAAAGACTCCTGTCCACAGACTCAATTAATCAGTCTGACTCTAACCTCTACAACATGGGCAAGACCAAAGAGCTTTCTAAGGATGTCAGGAACAAGATCATAGACCTGCACAAGGCTGGAATGGGCTACAAAACCATAAGTAAGACGCTGGGTGAGAAGGAGACAAATGTTGGTGCAATAGTAAGAAAATGGAAGACATACAAAATGACTGTCAATCGACATCGATCTGGGGCTCCATGCAAAATCTCACCTCGTGGGGTATCCTTGATCCTGAGGAAGGTGAGAGCTCAGCTGAAAACTACACGGGGGGAACTTGTTAATGATCTCAAGGCAGCTGGGACCACAGTCACCAAGAAAACCATTGGTAACACATAACGCTGTAATGGATTAAAATCCTGCAGTGCCCGCAAGGTCCCCCTGCTCAAGAAGGCACATGTACAGGCCCGTCTGAAGTTTGCAAATGAACATCTGGATGATTCTGAGAGTGATTGGGAGAAGGTGCTGTGGTCATATGAGACTAAAATTGAGCTCTTTGGCATTAACTCAACTCGCCGTTTTTGGAGGAAGAGAAATGCTGCCTATGACCCAAAGAACACCGTCCCCACTGTCAAGCATGGAGGTGGAAACATTATGTTTTGGGGGTGTTTCTCTGCTAAGGGCACAGGACTACTTCACTGCATCAATGGGAGAATGGATGGAGCCATGTACCGTCAAATCCTGAGTGACAACCTCCTTCCCTCCACCAGGACATTAAAAATGGCTCGTGGCTGGGTCTTCCAGCATGACAATTACCCAAAACATACAGCCAAGGCAACAAAGGAGTGGCTCAAAAAGAAGCACATTATGGTCATAGAGTGGCCTAGCCAGTCTCCAGACCTTAATCCCATCGAAAACTTATGGAGGGAGCTGAAGATCCGAGTTGCCAAGCGACAGCCTCGAAATCTTAATGATTTACAGATGATCTGCAAAGAGGAGTGGGCCAAAATTCCATCTAACATGTGTGCAAACCTCATCATCAACTACTAAAAATGTCTGACTGCTGTGCTTGCCAACAAGGGTTTTGCCACCAAGTATTAAGTCTTGTTTGCCAAAGGGATCAAATACTTATTTCTCTGTGCACAATGCAAATAAATATATATAATTTTGACTATGTGATTTTTTTTAATTTTTTTTTTTACATAATCTATCTCTCACTGGTAAAATTAACCTAGCCTAAAAATTCTAGGCTGTTCATGTCTTTGACAGTGGGCAAACTTACAAAATCAGCAAGGGATCAAATACTTATTTCCTTCACTGTATCTATCTATCTATCTATCTATCTATCTATCTATCTATCTCTCTATCTATCTATCTACATGTGAAGAAATGATCGCAGCACTCCAATAGGTTGATGTAAAAAAAAAAGTGGTTTATTGCTCCATGTTTCAAAGGATAAGCTACGTTTCAGTCCTCTCACAGGACCTTTTTTAAGCTTGAAAAAGGTCCTGTGAGAGGACTGAAACGTAGCTTATCCTTTAAAACATGGAACAATAAACCACTTTTTTGTTTGTTTACATCAACCTATTGGAGTGCTGCGATCATTTCTTCACATGTCTATAGGACCGTTTTGGATTAAGGTCAGGTTCTCATAGCACCAACCTATATAGTCACGAAGTTCTGCTTTTCTCTTCCATCTTCTATCATCTATCTATCTATCTATCTATCTATCTATCTATCTATCTATCTATCTATCTATCTATCTATCTATCTATCTATCTATCTATCTATCTATCTATCTATCTAATCTACCTATTTTTTGTTCTATCTATCTAAAGCTCAGAAAATCAAAGAATATCACAGAGCTCTGTGGTTTAGAAGGGGTTGTATGAGATCAAAAAGGCTAGGGCTACACAGCAACATTCAGTCTACCGCATCACAACGACCCAAATGTTTCCCTATGGAAAACAAGTTTTGTGTGCGGTCTTCTTTAGTCATCGCAAAAAATCTAGCCATTGTTTGACTTTTGTAATAGTTGCAAGGCCAACCTTAGGGAAAACTGAGGTCGCATTGCAATAATGCTCTAATATTGGCACGACTTTTAAATATGGTCACCATGTAGCCCTAGCCTTAATGATAATGTCAGAACTTTGTAGCAAAATATAATCAAATAAAAATGAATATAAAGTTTTGTTTACCTATAAGAGTCATGCAAATAAGTTCCTGTTAATGTAGAATTTTATAGCTCTAAGTTATTTTGTTTTAAAATTATAAGAAAAGACACCGGGCTCAAGTCAATGTATAGGCTTGTATGTTGCATTTTGAAGTACTATTAATTCTTAATGGCCTGACTAGTGAGGTCTATAGAGATACAGGAGACCGGGTATGAGAGGAAACTATTCTTTGAAGAGTGAAATTGAAATCCCATTTTATTATGTTGTCAATGAACTGCTGAGATTCTCTTTTGCGTGTTAACATGATAGCAGACAGATGGGAAGAAACAGAACGTAGTGGTCTGTGAAAGTCAAATCAAAGGCGGGAATTTGAAGGGGATTCTCAGGTTACACAGGTGAGTCTTATATCCCATTCACTGACCCAGCCAGTGGTTAGAAGGATGACGGTTCCATTTGGTTGATCCAACACTTGGGCATCCCAAAGCAGTAACAAAAGGCTTGAAATATAAGAAACAAAGAAGAGTTTTTCGTAACTAAGGTCCCGATTTTATAGTTACATTTGTTTAATCAAGTCAAGATAATTGTATTATTATTATTATTGTTATGTATAGTTATGCTATTAAATTATAATAGACCACTTAAACACGAACCATAAGGGAACATAGCACCCAAAGAAACATATTGAAAAAAAAAGAAAATCTTTATTAAATACAATACATAATGACATAATACAGAGTAAAAGGATGAGGAGCGTGAACCAGTAAGGTAAGATGTAAAAAACCTGGTGGCCTACAGAAACAAGCGACCATCAGTATCCAAGAAGCACTCAAATAACCCAAAACAATCAAAACATACTCAGTGAGCAATAGCGGTAATCACATGCCCATACATATGAAAAGATGTATATAGTAGTACTAACTAAGGGTATAGCAATTAATATATCAACTAAATTGGTAGCATGAATAATGATGAAATGCCACGCCGGGGATACAAGCTGAGGGAACACAACAATGTGATCCAGTAATGCAGCATAGCAGAACTTTAACACATAACCAGAGACATGGTGGGGAGTGGGACAGGCAATGTCAGGTACTAGCAGAAAAACAAACGCCTTTTCAATTATAATAATCATCATTTACACATTTTTCTTATTGTCCTTTGTTATATAGATATTATATTATTATTTTTTTTTGCTTATTTCACCTCAAAATTTCATATTGACAAGTCTCCAAGGAGTTCAGATAAGGGGAAGCTGTTTGTTAGGCTGGATTCACACGAGCACATTACGTCCGCTAATCCCGGACCGAAGTGCAGGGAGCCGGGCTCCTAGCATCATAGTTATGTACGATGCTAGGAGTCCCTGCCTCGCTGCAGGAAAACTGTCCCGTACTACTGTAATCATGTTTTCAGTACGGGACAGTAGTTCCACTGAGAGGCAGGGACTCCTAGCATCGTACATAACTATGATGCTAGGAGCCCGGCTCCCTGCACTGTGTTCGGTCCGGGATTAGCGGCCGAAATACGTTCCGTCCAATACGGACGTAATGTGCTCGTGTGAATCCAGCCTTAGTGTCCACATACTAAAATGCTGGAGGTCACCGGTGATTTTCTTTCCCTTACTAACAAAGTGAAAACTGTTTAGTGAATTTTTTTTGGCTCTTTCACCCTGCAGAGCTATAATTTTGTTAGAAAGAAAAACTTATGATGATCACCAGCTTTTTGGTTGTGGGGACCTGACAAACATGCCTAAACTTTCTAAAAACTGTGGATGTGACATGAGAGACACGGTAGGTGTTGCGGTTAACTGAAGTCTGAATTTTCACTTATTGAGGGGTGTCAAACTTCTTACTTATAAAAGTAGATTGACAATAATTTATGGCTAGGGCTTCACTGAAACAAAGTGTTAACCCAAAAGCAGTGGTTCTCGGTATCTCGCCAGCTATGCCAGGGGCAGACAATACATATAGATGCAGGGATTCTGCGTTGGCACCATGATGATGCATGCCATTGGCATTATGCAAGGTTTGCTATATTGGATACAAGTATTTTACACAGTAGCTCAAGCTGTGGTTACACCTGGGCCCTAAAGACTATGGGAACCCAAAATGGCTCTTTGCCCCATAAGAGCACGCCAGTGGTTTAGGGGACATGTTACAGATTTTGCATGGGGTCCCAGGAGTTTTAAGTAAAGCTTCAGGTTTCGCATGATATCTCCTTGAATGTAATTTTTTTTATAATTGAGACCATTGAAAGTCTACAACCAGATATAACACCTTGGTGTCTGGTTGATTTTGTCTTATTAAAGTAAGCTGTAACACACTCTCCAGCATTTAGATTTGCTCTTAGATCTTACAAAAACATCTGTTTGTGCTCCAGGAGTCAAAACAAGTCTGCACTGATACTCTAACACTTCATTGTTATGTAATATATAGCCTAATATGTTGGCAAGTAGTTTTAGTAAAGTGTTTTTAGTAAAGTGTTTTTACGTTCTTCAGCCAGTGCAGTATTAATAACACCAATGGCAGTTTCTTAACAGGATGAAATATTAAAATCTAAAGTCATAACACTGGAAAACTCAAGCATGGCAAATAAGGTAGAAGGCCTAGTCAAACAAAAAAGTTCTAAATAATGGTTTATGGTTGAAACCTAAAGAGGAAATGCCATGATGGAGAACCTCGAGACATGGCCAATGCATGTAATAGACAGGGACTGGAGAAGAAAACCTCTAGAAGCATGGTGACCAAATAGTAGGTCTCAGAGTGGGGGCCAGTAGATCTTAATGTTACGTCACTAGGCTGTTCTTCAGTTGGTTTGATGCTGGAAGATCACCTAACTCTGGCTCCGCAAAAAGTAGATCCTATACTGAAAAAGCTTCAAGTTACGCCTCAGCGTATATACATCTGACAGTAATTTATGTCACTCTCCGTCAATTCCCATTGCTGTTTGACTACCAGAAGACGGATCTGTCATGATCTGCTACAAAGCACATAATAGCAAAACTGTCATAGACTGTTAAATTAGAATCAATAACCCCAGTGTGAACAGAGCCCTAATTATTACATGACTGTGTGCACATACAACTGACACATTTCATGGTGTGGTCAAAAACATGTCAGTGTAAACACTGCTGCAATATAGAAACCAGATTGTAGCAGGAAATACTCAGAGGAGAAAGCTTTTACAGTTCAGGTGGAGAACACATAAAAAACTCCATGTGACAGCTGAGTTTTCTTTTATTTTTTCACTAACGTTTTCCGTTAAATAATTCTTGTACCTGCTATGTACATAATATACAGGATAAATAGGAATCATTTACTGATATTTCAGAGCTGAATTAGTGACAACTGTTGGTGCTTCGTGATAAAGTATGCATCTGTTTTTTATAAACTTTTGACATATCATAGAGACCTCAAAGGTCTAAAGCAGTGAGGGGATTTGTGAACTGGAATGAACACTGATGACACGTACAACCCTATTCAAGTCTTTGGTGAAAACATAAACATTTTGTTTGATCTCCAAGCTCAAGGCTAAATAATAATTGCCTTTACTTATTAGCCACTAGAGGAGAAGAAGGCATGGACCACACATTCCCATCTGATACATTGATCTATTGCGGCTAAGTAAAACTTATAAAAAATGATCAAGAGGTTCTTAGTAAACATTTTTATCAAATTGGCATGGCAACCAGTGCCACCGCAACACAGCACCTGCAGTGGGGCTAACCCAGCACTCCTGCTGCCAGGCTAAGCCACCGTAGCTCTGGGCCACATTCCTCCACACAGGTACAGCACCACAGAAAAAAAGGTCACCACAGAACACCACAACCAAGTGGACAAATCAAAGGAGCTCACCTTTCCATGTGGGCTCAGTGGCAGACTGAGAGCAAACAAGGAGAAACCATTAGGCTGGGATTTCACAGGGCGTTTTTATTGCATTTTAAATCTTTTTTTGCAGTTTTGTTGCAATTTTCATGTGCTTATTAATTGCTGTGACTCTGACATGTAAAAATTGTATAGAAACTGGAGATACAAGTCACCGTAATACAGTAGGTTTATTAGCAGTCCAATAATTAACTAGACACAAAGATTACATAAAGTCAACATTGCAAAATCTGTATCGAGCAAAGTGCATAATTAAAGTTTTACTTAATACACTCAATTAAAGGGGAACATATATATATATATATATATATATAGATATATACCAACATAGAGCGTAGTAACGGCACCAGGACTTCAAGACGGATGAAAAACAGGGTGGATTTATTCACCTCAAGAAATATTACAACGTTTCGGTTCAACAGGGCTTGAGAAAGGTTCCTGTTGAACTGAAACGCTGCTGTTATTTCTTGAGGTGAATAAATCCACCCTGTTTTTCATCCGTCTTGAAGTCCTGGTGCCGTTGGTATCTATCTAAAAAGAAGGGGAATTGATTCATCACCTGGTGACGAGCACATGTCCTGATTTCCTTGATCTGTGGAGTGCTGTGTTTATTTGCCTTTGGATTGTATATATGTAAAGGATCTGCCAGGCACAGCTTCGGGGTTAACTCCCAGAACTAATCAGTCAGCACCTGAGAATACATCCCTGAGACTGACTCCTGCTTCCACCATTCAGGCTGGCAGGCTTAGGAGTGGGAGAGCCTATCGTAACCTGGCCAGACTCAGCTAGCTCCCGCCCTCGGTCTATTTAAGCCTGCACTTACTGTCCCTCGGTGCTTGTGATTCTTTCCTTGTGGTTTCCTGGCCCAGCTACAGCTCCTGCTATTTTTGATCCTGCTCCATACAGACACTGGCTTACCGACTACTCTTCTGCTTTTCGTTTTGTACCTCGCACACTCCTGGCTTGACTCGGCTCGTTCACCACTCTGGTTGCTCACGGTGTTGCCGTGGGCAACGGCCCCTTTTCCTTGCTTGTGTTCCTTTGTATGTTTGTCGTGTTTGTCGTGCACTTACTGAGCGCAGGGACCGCCGCCCAGTTGTACCCCGTCGCCTAGGGCGGGTCGTTGCCCATTCCCCAGAGACCTTGGACACATATCTCCATGGATTTTATCACCGATTTGCCTCGATCCCAAGGCAAGTCGGTGGTGTGGGTGGTGGTGGACCGCTTCAGTAAGATGTGCCACTTTGTGCCCCTCAAGAAACTACCCAACGCCAAAACGTTGGCTACCTTGTTTGTCAAACACATCCTGCGTCTCCATGGGGTCCCTGTCAATATTGTTTCGGACAGAGGGGTACAATTTGTTTCATTGTTTTGGAGAGCCTTCTGTATGAAGTTGGGGATTGATCTGTCCTTCTCCTCTGCCTTCCATCCTGAAACCAATGGCCAAACGGAGAGGACTAATCAATCTCTAGAACAATACTTAAGGTGTTTTGTCTCTGACTGTCAATTTGATTGGGTCTCTTTCATTCCCCTCGCCGAATTTTCCCTTAATAACCGGGTCAGTAACTCGTCAGGGGTCTCTCCTTTTTTTTGTAATTTTGGGTTTAATCCACGGTTCTCCTCCGTTTCACCTGGTAGTTCCAACAATCCCGAGGTAGAGGTCGTTCATCGGGAACTGTGCACAGTCTGGGCCCAGGTTCAGAAAAACCTAGAGGTGTCCCAGAGCGTACAAAAAACTCAGGCTGATAAAAAACATTCTGATAAACGCCTGTTTATGGTCGGGGATCTGGTGTGGTTGTCGTCTAGGAACTTGCGTCTCAAGGTTCCGTCCAAGAAGTTTGCTCCCCGGTTTATTGGGCCGTATAAGGTCATTGAGGTCCTCAATCCTGTCTCCTTCCGGCTGGAGTTACCCCCGTCTTTTCGGATACATGACGTGTTTCATGCCTCCCTCCTCAAACGCTTCTCCCCGTCCTTGGCTCCCTCGAGGAGACCTCCTGTTCCCATCCTCACCCCTGAGGGGGTGGAATTCGAGGTGGCCAGGATTGTGGACAGCAAGATGGTCCAAGGCTCCCTCCAGTACCTGGTCCATTGGAGAGGATACGGGCCCGAGGAGAGGACTTGGGTACCCGCCCAGGATGTTCACGCTGGGGTATTGGTCAGGAGGTTCCACCTGCGTTTCCCCAGTAAGCCAGGTCCACTTAGAAAGGGTCCGGTGGCCCCTCATAAAAGGGGGGGGTACTGTAAAGGATCTGCCAGGCACAGCTTCGGGGTTAACTCCCAGAACTAATCAGTCAGCACCTGAGAATACATCCCTGAGACTGACTCCTGCTTCCACCATTCAGGCTGGCAGGCTTAGGAGTGGGAGAGCCTATCGTAACCTGGCCAGACTCAGCTAGCTCCCGCCCTCGGTCTATTTAAGCCTGCACTTCCTGTCCCTCTGTGCTTGTGATTCTTTCCTTGTGGTTTCCTGGCCCAGCTACAGCTCCTGCTATTTTTGATCCTGCTCCATACAGACCCTGGCTTACCGACTACTCTTCTGCTTTTCGTTTTGTACCTCGCACACTCCTGGCTTGACTCGGCTCGTTCACCACTCTGGTTGCTCACGGTGTTGCCGTGGGCAACGGCCCCTTTTCCTTGCTTGTGTTCCTTTGTATGTTTGTCGTGCACTTACTGAGCGCAGGGACCGCCGCCCAGTTGTACCCCGTCGCCTAGGGCGGGTCGTTGCAAGTAGGCAGGGACAGAGTGGCGGGTAGATTAGGGCTCACTTGTCCGTCTCCCTACCCCCTGCCATTACAATATATATATATATATATATATATATATATATATATATATATATATATATATATATACATATACTGTATATATACCCTACTGTTCAAAAGTTTAGGGTCACTTAGAAATTTCCTTATTTTTGCAAGAAAAGCACAGGTTTTTTCAATGAAGATAACATTAAATTAATCAGAAATACACTCTATACATTGTTAATGTGCTAAATGACTATTCTAGCTGCAAACGTCTGGTTTTTAATGCAATATCTACATAGGTGTATAGAGGCCCATTTCCAGCAACCATCACTCCAGTGTTCTAATGGTACATTGTGTTTGCCAACCTTGTTAGAAGGCTAATGGATGATTAGAAAACACTTGAAAACCCTTGTGCAACAGTTTTGCTGTTTAGAGGAGCTATAAAACTGACCTTCCTTTGAGCTAGTTGAGAATCTGGAGCATTACATTTGTGGGTTCGATTAAACTCTCAAAATTGCTAGAAAAAGAGAGCTTTCATGTGAAACTCGACAGTTTATTCTTGTTCTTAGAAATGAAGGCTATTCCATGCGAGAAATTGCCAAGAAACTGAAGATTTCCTACAACGGTGTGTACTGCTCCCTTCAGAGGACAGCAC
This sequence comes from Rhinoderma darwinii, assembly GCF_050947455.1. Lineage (NCBI taxonomy): Eukaryota > Metazoa > Chordata > Amphibia > Anura > Rhinodermatidae > Rhinoderma > Rhinoderma darwinii. The sequence continues at coordinate 581,476,235 of NC_134687.1, read as the reverse complement.
ACACAAGTTCTAACCAGAGTAAAAACAGAAGTGGGAGGCCCCGCTGCACAACTGAGCAACAAGACAAGTACATTAGAGTCTCTAGTTTGAGAAATAGACGCCTCACAGGTCCTCAACTGGCAGCTTCATTAAATAGTACCCGCAAAACGCCAGTGTCAACGTCTACAGTGAAGAGGCGACTCCGGGATGCTGGCCTTCAGGGCAGAGTGGCAAAGAAAAAGCCATATCTGAGACTTTGAATAAGGAAGGCTATCACTCCATTTTGCAACGCCATGCCATACCCTGTGGACTGCGCTTGATTGGAGTCAATTTCATCCTACAACAGGACAATGACCCAAAGCACACCTCCAAATTATGCAAGAACTATTTAGGGAAGAAGCAGGCAGCTGGTATTCTATCTGTAATGGAGTGGCCAGCGCAGTCACCAGATCTCAACCCCATAGAGCTGTTGTGAGAGCAGCTTGACCATATGGTACGCAAGAAGTGCCCATCAAGCCAATCCAACTTGTGGGAGGGCATTCTGGAAGCATGGGGTGAAATTTTTCCCGATTACCTCAGCAAATTAACAGCTAGAATGCCAAAGGTCTGCAATGCTGTAATTGCTGCAAATGGCACATTCTTTGACAAAAGCAAAGTTTGAAGGAGAAAATTATTATTTGAAATAAAAATCATTATTTCTAACCTTGTCAATGTCTTGACTATATTTTCTAGTCATTTTGCAACTCATTTGATAAATATAAGTGTGAGTTTTCATGGAAAACACAAAATTGTCTGGATGACCCCCAACTTTTGAACGGTAATGTATACAGGATTCCATATACAGAAAATCGCTAATATAATTCTACTTTTGGGATTAATCCCCATGAAAGTCAATTATATTCTTATCGCCTTCCCTAGAAGTGATTCTGATACATAAGTTATTTAAAATCCCTCTGTTAACGCTCTCACCAGAGAAGTGGATCCTTAAAACGCAATTGGCTTGACACTGGCTAAACTGAGGTGAGGAGTCTAAGGAATCTTCCCGTTTTTCACTCTAGAATTCCCACAAGAGCACATGGTCTTTCCCAGTCAGATTCCCAGGTTGTGGTCCAAATTTAGTCACCAATTAGCATCAGGTGCGCCAGGTAGGACTGAAGCAGAGTTGAAACAAAGCCAGGAGTTGACATCGGGAGAGTGGATCAAAATGCTGCAATTCTGAGGCGTAAACAAAGAAGTAACCAGGCGATGAGTCAGGGGTCAAAACCAGCAGGTCAAACTACAAGTACAAGATGGCAACCAGAAAGAGCAAGATATAGGCAAAATCAGAAGGCAGGCTATGGTCAGGGCCAGAGTCAGGGTCTAAAAAACAGAACAAGTAGCCAGAAAGAAAAATGTATTCAGCCTAATTTCTCTTTGAAAGCAGCCCCAGGATGACATCATCAGACTGGGTGGGGAAACCCCATGAGGAAGGAGAACAGTACAGGTCAACAGCTGAGAGCAACATACCATAAGTTGTGTAGCAGCAAAAATCTCAACTAGTAGCACTGTGTAATGTCATAGAAACTAGACCAGTGTCCTCCTAAAAACATTGTTTAAAGTATTTCAATTAAACTAACATTAGAGGAATGTTCTATATACCTCTAAGGGGACAATTTGATCTAGTAGAACCACCTGCATTGGAATACAATAATGGTCCACTTTGTGGATGCTGTGAGTTCTTATTATTAATTATTGATTACCACATAACTATCATAGGTAGGTCCCTCTGCCTCCCAAAAATTGGCATGCAGGACTATTGTATACTAATCTAGTGCCTTAACAAGGATGCCGGGTGCGAGGATACATCGGTTTGTCACTTCCATCTATTTATCTCCTAAAAGGGCTGTGTGGGCAGGTACAGAAAATATGTAGCAAGGTTCCCTCATAGTCACCACAACCTCCAGCGGAGGGAACTATGTAACTAGTTTCTTGATATTCGAAACACATAGAGGATCTGTGGACCTTGTCAAGAATCCTAGCCCTTTGGAGCGAAATGAGTTGGCTGTTAAGGTCTTTCTCCCTTTATGAACAACTTGACCATGTCACCAACAATACAATATTGAAGATTGTTTTATGGTTGAGAATGAGAAGATTGCCTACTATAGTTAGAAATGAGATCTGAGTCGATTTCAAAAGAAGACATTTCACTGCTAAGCCTCCTCTCTCCTTTGTTTGTTTAAAGAATCATTTATAATGGCTAAGAAGAAAACAATGTTGTATTTTTAGTCTTAAGAGCCTTATTGAACCTGGTTAATAACATAGGTTGTCCTGTTCAAGGCGGAACAATGATCTGAACAAATATGTATTATCTATAGGTTGTATCCAAATAATCTCCTTCCATGATCAGCTGTTCAGAACAACCAAAATAGTCATGTTCAGGGGATAGAAGAACCCACAGGTATAAATGGATAATGTTGTTTGCTTGTTTACACAGAGCTTGCCTGTAGTCCTTCAGAGCCGAGAACTGCTTGGAACACAATTTTTTTTTTTAAATCCAATATAGGTGGAATAGAATAACTCTCATTAGGATGTAAGGGTAAGTCCACATAGAGCAGCCCTGACACGGTCGCCATGTGGCCCAAAAACCGTGTCGGCCCCATGTTCAGCGCGGCTGTCAAATAGCCTGTTTGATGGCCGCACGTTATTGTGGGTAAAACGTCCCTTTATCTGCAAAATCGTGCAGGCATTAATTAATACACCCTTTATGGATTTTGCAGGTAAAGGACCGTTTTACCGGCAATAATGCACGACCATTAACAAGGTATTCGACAGCCACGCCGAAAATGGTGCCGTTGTTGGCTGCGTCACGACCATGTCAGGGACGCTCCGTGTGGCCTTCCCCTTAAGTTAATAAGGGACTTAATAAGGGATTTGTGTGAAGAAGCAAGCTAATGTGGCCAGACTACAGTTGCTGAAAAATTTAAAAATATCCAATATTCACGCAGATGTATAGAAATATGGCTGCAATATGGAGATAAATATGGACAATATGGATGATGAATTGTTTTTGATGGATTTATTTCAATATTGTGCTGCAAATATAAATCAAATACATACATCCATAAATATGGATAAAAACATAAGGCTGTGTATTCAGGATCTATGATTTATACAGGGAAAATCTGGTCCATATTAAAGTAGTTATCTGGGACTTTTAAAAATCTTTATTAGGATGGGGTGGCAAAAAAATAATAACTACACAAGTACTCGAGAAATTCCTGTTGCGGTCACGTGCCGCTCATTGGCCACATGCCACTGCAGCCAATTACTGGCCTCAGCAGTCATGTGCCATACGTGGCATCATCACTGCTGAGGGCAGCGATGAATGACACGTGACCTTTGCAGTAGCTTTTGGGACTGAAGCACCAGAGACCGGGTTTTCTGCGCTGAAGTATGGGGCCTTTTTAAGTGGTGAGTACCTGATTGTTTGCTATTTTATACCAACCCCTGCCCTAATAAAGATTTTTAAAAGTTCCGGATAACCCATTTAACAGAGGCACAAAGAAAAGGAAAAGGACAGACACACCCTTATCAGGTCGGCACTAGCTGGACAGAACTATGGAGGCTGAGGAATCCTAAGATATTCACTTCTGACCACCACAAAGAGATATTGACTTGGCCGCAAGGTATTACTTCGACACAAAGCAGTTTTAACACATTGGTGGGCTCAAAGTGCAAAGCCTTAATGAGTGCCCCCTCATTTTTTCCTGAATTTCTCATACCCCATAACATTTAGAAAAAGAGCCACATAATTGCCAAAGATTCAAAGCCCCCATAAGTGCATCAGCTTCAGATGCCTGCCACATAGATGCCCCCCAGAGTGCCATCTACAAAATGGTCCTTAGAGTGCTAACCACAGATGCCCTCTAGAGTTCCATGTACAGATATCCCCCATGTGCCAGCCACAGAAGCCACTATACAGAGCCCCAGCCTCCGTTGCCTCCCAGATCTGCAGACCTCCTAAAAAAGCCAGCGCTGACCACCTATGAAGGAAAATGTTTAGGGAGTGTAAGGAAAAAATTCTGCCTTGCAGCCCCAGAGATGCTCTCTTAGTACAGGAGTTTTTAGCGCACCATTTCCATTCTCCACTCGGCTCAAAAATATAATTCCTCTCCTACTCTGGACAACTCACTATCTGTTGTTCTTAATGCTTTTCTGGGTTTCCATTCTTCAAAGGTTTTGAATCTGAGCTTTCAGCTATGGAGGTTTATAATGGTTCTCTTGCACAGACCTGTTCTAGGCAGAGTTTGGAGTCGTAGAGACAAATAAAAAGTTTGGATCGGTGGGGGTCCGGGTGCTAAGAACTCCACCATTGCTGAAACGAAGGTGCAGAAGCGATCAGCTGAGCGCCCTGCACCTTGGGCTGTGATCAGCGCTCCCTGTCAGGCTGAAGACGGCTCTCATAGAACATCAGGGCACTTAGCTGAACACTTCTGCAACTTCGTTTCAGTGACAGTGGGGGTCTCAGAACCTGGACCCCACTGATCCATACTTTTTATATGTCTCTAAGACATATCAAAAGTTTGATGAAAGTGCAGTTACTCTTTAAATCAAATGGAATTTTACAAAACCAAAAGCAGATATCTAAACAGATGCTTTTAACATATTTTGTTACTATTCTATTTTTATCTATGTTTCTGGAGATTTTCCACCCTTATACAGTAAGTTAATTTTATATATTTTCATTTAACAATCCAGTAATCCGTAATAATTAATAATCTGGCTATAGAAATATACATATATATGCATAACACATGATAATATAGTGTCATTTTATTGTGTCTACACCAAATACCAATTATGTCTAATCTAGTCACAAATATAATAAAAAATAACTAATTAGTTGTCCCTTCATAATTTTGGCAGTCACAGGCCCGTAAAATGTACTTACACCGTACCACATGAAACCTGAAAAGTGCCAGCCACCAGCCACCTTATACACCGCGTTCCAAATTATTATGCAAATGTTATTTTTCGCTGATTTTCCTAAATAGTCGATGCAAATGACAGTCAGTATAATCTTCAAGCCATCAACCGCTGGAGTATAATGCAAATTTTATTGAACAATTCTCCTAATGATAACAGATTTTTTTTTAGAAGTAAAAAACTCAAAATGCACTGTTTCACATTATTATGCACAACAGAGATCAAAACATTTTAAAGGTTGTAAAGAGAACTAAAATGGTAATTTGTTGAATTTGCAGCATCAGGAGGTCATATTTACAGAAATCAAAAGCTCTTTCAATCAAAAAAATAATTAACAGGCCAAGTTACATGTTAACATAGGACCCCTTCTTTGATAACACCTTCACAATTCTTGCATCCATTGAATTTGTGAGTATTTGGACAGTTTCTGCTTGAATATCTTTGCAGGATGTCAGAATAGCCTCCCAGAGCTTCTGTTTTGATGTGAACTGCCTCCCACCCTCATAGATATTTTGCTTGAGGATGCTCCAAAGGTTCTCAATAGGGTTGAGGTCAGGGGAACATGGGGGCCACACCATGAGTTTCTCTCCTTTTATGCCTATAGCAGCCAATGACACAGAGGTATTCTTTGCAGCATGAGATGGGGCATTGTCATGCATGAAGATAGTTTTGCTACGGAAGGCACGGTTCTTCTTTTTGTACCACGGAAGAAAGTGGTCAGTCATAAACTCTACGTACTTTGCAGAGGTCATTTTCACACCGTCAGTGACCCTAAAGGGGCCTACCAGCTCTCTCCCCATGATACCAGCCCAAAACATGACTCCGCCACCTCCTTGCTGACGTTGCAGCTTTGTTGGGACATGGTGGCCATTCACCAACCATCCACTACCCCATCCATCTGGACCATCTAGGGTTGCACGTCACTCATCAGTAAACAACACGGTTTGAAAATTAGTCTTCATGTATTTCTGAGCCCACTGCAACCGTTTCTGCTTGTGGGCATTGTTTAGAGGTGGCCGAATAATAGCTTTATGCACACTTGCAAACCTCTGGAGGAGCCTACACCTTGAGGTTCGCGGGACTCCAGAGGCACCAGCGGCTTCAAATACCTGTTTGCTGCTTTGCAATGGCATTTTAGCAGCTGCTCTCCGAATCCTATTAATTTGTCTGGCAGAAACCTTCCTCATTATGCCTTTATCTGAACGAACCTGTCTGTGCTCTGAATCAGCCGCAAATCTTTTCACAGTATGACGATCACGCTTAAGTTTTCTTGAAATATCCAATGTTTTCATACCTTGTCCAAGGTATTGCACTATTTCACGCTTTTCGGCAGCAGAGAGATCCTTTTTCTTTCCCATATTGCTTGAAACCTGTGGCCTGCTTAATAATGTGGAACGTCCTTCTTAAGTAGTTTTCCTTTGATTGGGCACACCTGGCAAACTAATTATCACAGGTGTCTGAGATTGATTACAATGATCCAAAGAGCCCTAAGACACAATACCATCCATGAGTTTAATTGAAAAACTAATAATTAAATATTTAGGACACTTAAATCCAATGTGCATAATAATTTGGGACACGGTGTAGTTAGACTCTGGCGATATATCTCGGACTTGTAACTTATGTTCACCCTGAATCCAAATTTAAAGTAGCAACACACAGTTTGTGTCAGCCACAGACGCCTAATATTCTCTAGAGCCCTAACTGCCTCAAATTTATGTGCCCACATATAGAATCTCAGTCTCAGATGCCTAAGAGAGCTATTTACATATGTAACAGGGCAGGGACGGATGTGTAACCTGTGCAGCGGCACAGGAGCCCTGCAGGCTAGGGGGCCGGTTGCTGTCTCTACTATCTATTAGATCACATTTACGTTAGTACACTTATTCTCGTCTATGTCTCACAATTATTGGTAGATTGGCAAATTGGTGAATGATTTTCTAGAGAGCCAGGAATGAGGTGTTGTATAGCCAGCATGCTGCAGTCATCCAACAGGCAGTTGGAAAACAAGTGGCCCATATACTGTTCTTATACACGGGCCCTCTCTTTGCAGTTTCCATTCCTCTCCCAGGGTTTCAGTCTATTCTGGGGATTTAAGGCCCTTTTACATGGGCCAATTATCGGTGCAAACGATCGTTCATAAACCCTCATTGCCGATAATTGCCCTGTGCAAACAGGGCACGTTCATCTGCTGATCATTTAAAAAAACGTATCCTTATCGGCAGCACATCTCTTTGTGTAAACAGGGTGACGCGCTGCCGACATGATAATAATGTATGGGGACGAGAGATCGGAGTATCGAGCGCTCGTCCCCATACATAGTTCCTTGTGACTGGAGTAAACGAGTGCCAATCAACGAGGTGTCTCGTTGATCAGCGCTCGTTGCACCGGCGGATGCTCGTCACTTTTGCTGCAGTGGGCGACCGGAAGTAGGGAGCGCCATTTGCCCCTTGGTTAAAACAGCCCTGGATACAAAACTCAGAATAGTCCCTGATTAGTAAGAGAGGAAGCGTACAGGGGAGACAGGGCAAAGATGTGATACCAGAAATCCAGACAGAAAAAACAAAAGTACAAGTACTGGACTTGGAAGTCATAACATAAGGCAAATATAGACCGTATTAATGAGGCCTAAGAACATAGCAAAGGACTGGGCAGCAAACCTAGTGAACAGAGTTAGCTTTATATAGGGCGAGTAGTTGCTGGAATTACAAACAGGTGGCTCATTAAGCCGGGTAATGGGGCATAATCATGTTGGAGCACAATGACTAATTTAAAGTGTATTCATGCACAGTGCCTGGGTCAATAGCAACTAAACCTAAAGCCTTGGGGGAAATTTATTAAACACTGAACGTCAGTATTCTGGGAAAAAATAGTAGCAAATTTTGGCTGGAGCCAGTTTTTCACAAAAGCTTTCACCTCTTTTTAACTTTTCTGCCGCACCCTGATTTCAAAAAGTGGGAGTGGTTCGCAAAATATAGGGAGCGGGCCACCCACAGCCCGACAAATTCAACATGATTTATGCCAGAAACAGTTCATTCGTGCCGTAGATTTCACTTTCTGCCGCACAATCACCTAGAAATGCGCCAATTTTATTAAGAGACCTCTTAATAAATTAGACGCATCTTACTCTAACTCTCTTTATATTAAGACTGGCGTATGACTTTGGCACATTTGCAGCACCCTAGTTTACTGGTTTTGTATCTAGTGGTGCCCATACATTACAGCTTCACAAGACTGGAGTATGAAATGCCAGTCTTATTAAATCCCCCCCCCCCCCCTGGAGTTTGGCATGATTTTATGATGAATCTTTGAGGCCATACAAAGTGATATGCAAATACATCATAGCTACCAACTTTTATAGAAGGTCTCAAGGACATTCCAGATACACCCACTGCAGAAACATTTTGCATATAAGCCCTGCCCTCAACTACACTATAATTACAGCCAAAGTCCCCCCAGTTAGCAGATTCAGAATGTTCCAAATAATAGTGCAAGCCAAAGAGAGACTTCATTAACAGAATTAGAGTTCCCTAGATAACAAAGTCAGAGTGCCCCAAACAAGGGTCTATTCACATGCTGTGGTCAAATCCAGGTTTATTACTGTGATTCTTGCTAAATCTTAGCACAACAGAGTGAGATTTAGCAAAATTGTGTTAAAACCAAATAATTTGGACTACAACTTGACAGCACTGTGTGGATACGACCTGAGGGTATGTGCACACGCTTACTAAAAGACGTCTGAAAATACGGAGCTGCGAGTAGAACTGTTATACACATATATTTTCTGATGTCTCAACTGTTTAATAAAGACATATTGAAACAGAAAATACGGAGCTGTTTTCAAGGGAAAACAGCTCCTGATTTCAGACGTTTTTTTAGCAACTCGCGTTTTTCACGGCCGTGTTTGGAGCTGTTTTTATATAGAGTCAATGAAAAACGGCTCGAAAAACGGCTCAAGAAGTGACATGTATTTCTTTTTCGGGGGCGTTTTTTTACGCGGCTGTTTTTAAAAACGGCTGCTAAAAGACGCCCCGTCGGAAGAGAATGATGTTTTTCCATTGAAATGAATGGGCAAATGTTTGAAGGCGTTCTGCTTCCGATTTTTCAGCCATTTTTCGGCGGTTTACGGCCTGAAAAACGGCAGAAAATAACCCGGATGAACATACCCTTAGGGTATGTGCACACACACTAATTACGTCCGTAATTTACGGACGTATTTCGGCCGCAAGTACCGGACCGAACACAGTGCAGGGAGCCGGGCTCCTAGCACCATACATATGTACGATGCTAGGAGTTCCTGCCTCTCCGTGGAACTACTGTCCCGTACTGAAAACATGATTACAGTACGGGACAGTTGTCCTGCAGAGAGGCAGGGACTCCTAGCATCGTATATAACTATGATGCTAGGAGCCCGGCTCCCTGCACTGTGTTCGGTCCGGTACTTGCGGCCGAAATACGTCCGTAAATTACGGACGTAATTAGTGTGTGTGCACATACCCTAACAGTGCAAGTTAACAGGTTCCCGACCGCTGGCCGTAAATATACGGCCAGCGGTCAGGGTCTCTAAAGTCCGGCGTATAGTATATATACGGCCGCACTTCAGAGACTGTGCACGCGGGATCGCGTGCACACAGCTCTATGCCCTGGCTGTTGCTAACAGCCATGGGCACTGGGCAGAATGTCAGGGGTCAATCTTTTGGCCCCTGAACATGTGATCGCTGTGACAACCAATCACAGCGATCACATGCATTTCTGCATAGAAAACAGTGTGCACGCGATCGCGTGCACACAGCCCTGTGCCCTCGCTGTTACCAACAGCTCTGGGCACTGGGCAGAGTATCAGGGACCAATCTGATGGTCCCTGAACATGTGGTCGCTGTGACAACCAATCACAGCGATCACATGCATTCCTGCTTATAAAACAGTGTGCACGCGATCGCGTGCACACAGCCCTGTGCCCACGCTGTTACCAACAGCTCTGGGCACTGGGCAGAGTATCAGGGACCAATCTGATGGTCCCTGAACATGTGATCGCTGTGAAAACCTATCACAGCGACCACATTTGTTTTATTTTGACTTATCTGGCAGTAAATCTCTTGCCTCTTTTCTTCTCCTCAAACATTGTTTCAGTTTGAGGAGAAGAAGAGACTCGGGAGAATTGCTGCCAGAAGAATACAGTTACAAAAAAATACAGTTACACTCTAAAACATTCTCTGTATAGATAGATTTCTATCTATCTATACAATCTATCTATCCATCTATCTTTTTTTCTATCTATCTACCTTTCTTTCTTTTATTCTATTAGAATAGGCAGGTAGGGAGTATATAATTATATATATATCCACATATATATAATATATATAGCAATAGCGGTTTATTTTTTTGTTAGCGGTAGTGTAGATATATATAGCAGTTAGTTTGTGTGTTTTATAAAAAATAAAAAAAAAATAAAAAAAAAATTTTGTTTAGTTAGTGTTAGTGTTAGTTACGTTATGGCGAGGAAGTTGTTTAGCGCCGAGGAGGCATACGCCATGCTGTGGTCTGAGTCGGAGACCGCATCAGAGATGGCGTCCGAGATGGAACCTGTTTTAGGTAGTGACGATGACAGCGTCACTTCAGGTTCATCTTCAGGGGACGTTGTCCCTGATGCAGTCGAAACTGCAGAACATGAAAGCGCAGGGCCAAGTAGCGCTGTAGCACGGGACAGCCTGGTCCCTCCAGTCCAGGCTCTTGTATGGGCACCTGCCCCATCTTTTGGGCCTAGAATCCACGGATTTACGGCCACTCCTGGCATAACCGTGGACAATACAAATTTTGTCCAAATGGATTACTTCCATTTATTTATAACGGACGACATCCTAAATCAGATTGTCCACGAAACAAATTTATATGCCACGCAATATATAAGGCAGAAACCTTCATCCACCCATGCCAGAGATTGGACGCCCACCAATTTGCAGGAATTAAAAATTTTTTTGGGGCTCACCCTAAATATGGGTATTGTCAAAAAGCCCTCCATTAGGTCTTACTGGTCAACAAGACCCGCCCAAGCCACCCCAGTATATTCTGCAGTAATGCCCAGGTCTCGTTATGAGACAATAATGAGGTTCCTCCACTTCAATGACAACGCACAGGCCCCCCCAAGTACCGATGCAAACCGGGATCGGTTGTTCAAAATAAGACCGCTAATAAATTCCCTGAATAATTTATTTCTGCAACTCTACACCCCTGAGCAGAATGTAAGTGTGGACGAATCCCTCCTCAACTTTCATGGCAGACTTAGCTTTCGCCAATATCTACCTTCCAAAAGGGCAAGATATGGCGTTAAGCTCTACAAATTGTGTGAAAGCGGGTCAGGATATACCACCGCCTTCAGGATTTATGAAGGGCGGGACCGCACAATAAATGTTCCTGGATGCCCCACTGATCTTTCCACCAGCAGTAAGATCGTGTGGGAGATAATGCAGCCTCTACTTCACAAGGGGTACCACCTGTACTGTGATAATTTTTATTCGAGTGTGCCCCTGTTTAGGCATTTGCATGCTGCAAGGACTGGGGCATGTGGTACCATGCGCAAAAACAGAATTGGTCTTCCACAGCAATTAGTGGGGAAGCGCATGGTAAAGGGGGACTCCTGTGCTTATGCATCTGAAGAATTGCTGGCGGTCAAGTTCAGGGATCGCAAAGACGTGTATGTGCTAAGCACGATTCATACTGCAGGAACAGTGGCAGTGAGGGAAAGAGGGGCAACATCGGACAAGCACAAACCAGTGAGCGTGTCCGAATATAACAAGTACATGGGGGGGGTGGATTTAAGCGACCAGGTTTTACAGCCCTATTTAGTAAAACGCAAAACAAAAACCCGGTACAAAAAAGTGGCCATTTATTTGTTACAGGTGGCAATCCACAATTCATTTGTGCTCTACAAAAAAAACAGAGGCAGACATACATACCTGGATTTCCAGGAAAAAATTATTGAAGGCCTCATTTTTGATGTTCAGGACACCCGAGAATGCCCCCAGTCTGAGGATGTCACGCGACTGACTGAAAGACACTTCATCAGTCGGATTCCCCCAACAGCAACCAGAAGCAACCCCCAGAAAAAGTGCCGCGTCTGCAGAAAAGACGGGCACCGCAAAGATTCCCAATATTTCTGTCCCTCGCAACCAGGCCTGTGCATTGAGCCATGTTTTAAAAAATACCACACTGTTCTGAATTATTAGATTTTAGTTAATTTGTTGAAAATATATTTGCCCTACATTACGTTTTTATTTTTCCCCTGATTTTACTCCAAGGGTGAGGGAGGGAATGGGTGGGGGGTGGATGTCATGTTTGCATATTCTCTAAAGTTCATCTGCTGGAGAGCTCCATTTGCATAAACCTGCAATTTCTTATTTTAGAAAACCCCAAAAAATAAATTCCCATTATACCCCTAGATGAATATTTTGGGATTTCTGCTTCAAGAGCAGATATTTTGGAAGTGTTATAGAAACTCTGTTGAGTTTTGTAAAACCAGCTTTGAAAAAAAGCGATATGTGAAATAATCTTCTTCTATCCTCCGCCCTCCTACATCTCTATGTGATAAATAAGGCCACATATTTGGTATCCCCGTGCACGGGAGAAGTGGCAGAATGTGAACAGAGATTAATTTTGACCGTGGTCTATACCGTGTGTGAAAAATGCTGGTATAAACTGACGCATTTGCTAAAAAATTGCTAATTTTATTTTGATCCATCTTATTCAAGAAACTTTCAGAAGAAAACTGGACTGTCTAAAAATATGATAAACCCCTTGAAGGAAACCTTGTGTGAATGAAGTCATTTATGGGGTGTTTCTAATGTTTCAGCAGCATTACGCCCACCAGAAAACAGTATGCGGCTATAAAATCAAGTGCAGAATTCCTGGACCGAAAAGGCCAAAAAGCCTCCTTTTATGCCAAGCCCTGGCACATGCCCGCACAGTGAATAAGGCACACATATTTGGTATCCCCATGCACGGGAGAAGTGGAAGAACGTGAAAGGAGATGAATTTTGGCCGTGTTCTATACCGTGTGTGAAAAATACTAGCCTAAACTGACGCATTTGCTAAAAAAGTGCTGATTTTATTTTGTTCCATCTTATTCAAGAAACTTTCAGAAGAAAACTGGACTGTCTAAAAATATGATAAACCCCTTGAAGGAAACCTTGTGGGGTCTACTTGTGTGAATGAAGTCATTTATGGGGTGTTTCTAATGTTTCAGCAGCATTAGGCCCCCTAGAAAACAGTATGCGGCTCTAAAATCAAATGCAAAATTCCTGGACCGAAAAGGCCAAAAAGCCTCCTTTTATGCCAAGCCCTGGCACATGCCCACACAGCGAATAAAGCACACATATTTGTTATCCCCATGCACGGGAGAAGTGGAAGAATGTGAAAGGAGATGAATTTTGTCCGTGGACTATACCGTGTGTGAAAAATGCTAGCCTAAACTGACGCATTTGCTAAATTCTTGCATTTTTTTCCAATTTTGCCCACTTTAGAGAAAAAAATAAAAATGATATATACTGACAAATGCCACTAAAACAAAGCCCTATCTGTCCTTTAAAAAGAGTGTAAAATTCAAAGATGAACTTTATTCACCTGCAGCGTTATAGTCATCTAAAGAAGCGCATAGCAAAATTGTGAAATTTGCTCTGGTCATTTAGCTGTAAAACAGCCTAGTCCTTAACCGGTTAAAGAAAGATGCCAGTTAACAAATTTAATGCCCTAAATAACAGTGCAAACCAAAGAGAGCACCAGCCAGTGACAGTTCCAGCTTGAGAGTACCCCTGTTAACAATGTAGGACTGGTTTCGCATGGCCATAATACAGACGCATTTTAGTGTCCATATTGCAGCTAGAACACCTTGATTCCGCAGTTCTACCTTACCTAACTTAATCAACATAAAATTCCATGATCAGTAGCGTAACTAACACTGTAGCAGCCATAGCGGCTGCTACGGGGCCCGCGGTATGAGGGGACCCGTGCTGCCCGCCGGCACGGGCCCCCGACCCCCCCAATGGCCGGAGGCTCCGCTAGCAGCCGCTATGGCTGCTACAGCACGATGCCTCTGAACACTACGGCAGAGCAGGGAGGTATCTCCCTGCTCTGCCATTAAGGGGGTTGTTCCTACAGTGTCGGTCTGTGTCGGCAGCTGAGTAGAAATGAATGGAGCACTGGTCGCGCTTGTGCGCATGCGTGACCGGCGATCCTTTCATTCTAATTGAGATGCCGGACGCAGACCCCGGTAGTCCGAGGTTTCTAATGGAGAACTTCAAGGGACTTTCGGTCCACCATTCTCCCTATTACTAGGGTCCCAGCGATCACACATGTATCCCCTATCCTGTGGATTTTTGGGACAAACCATAGGCTACAGGCCATTTTTTTTTTTTGGGGGGGAGTGGGGATTTGGGCTGTATGCCATTATCTACAGGGGGCTGTATGGCGTTATCTACAGGGGGGCTGTATGGCGTTATCTACAGGGGGGCTGTATGGCATTATCTACAGGGGGCTGTATGGTGCTATATGCAGGGGGCTGTGTGTTGCTATATACAGGGGGGCTGTATGTTGCTATATACAGGGGGGCTGTATGTTGGTATATACAAGGGGGCCATATGTTTCTATATACAGGGGGCTGTATGGTGCTATATACAGGAGGGTTCTATGGCGCTTTATACCGGGGGGCTGTATGGCACTATATACAGGGAGGGGGCTGTATGGCGCTATATACAGGGGGGCTGTATGGCACTATATACAGGGAGGGGGCTGTATGGAACTATCTACAGGGGGACTGTATGGCACTATATACAGGGAGGGGGCTGCATGGTGCTATATACAGGGAGGGGGATGTATGGTGCTATATACAGGGAGGGGGCTGTATGGCACTATTTACAGGGGCGGCTGTATGGTGCTTTATACAGGGAGGAGGCTGTATGGCGCTTTATACAGGGAGAGGGCTTTATGGCGCTATCTACAGGGGGGCTATATGGCGCTATCTACAGGGGCGGCTATATGGCGCTTTATACAGGGAGGGGGCTGTGTGGCTTTCTACAGGGGGCTGTGTATGGCGCTATCTACAGGGGGGCTGTATGGTGCAATCTACAAGGGGGGGTTGTGTGGCACACAGGGGAGGCGGGCGCCCCAGTCAAAAGTTTGCTTTGGGGCCAAGTCTTTCCTAGTTACGCCCCTGCCCATGATGATCTAAATTCGGTTCACCAAAGAGACACAATTTATAGAGTTTAGCAGTTAAGTAAAAGTGAAGTAAATGATGCATGCCAAATTTAAGTGTTTTAGACACTTTTTATGTCTACAGTTTTAAAAACTGTTTGAGAAAAAAGGGAGTAGCTAAGAGTTTAAAAGTGCATGAAAATGTGTTTAAGCCATGCAAAGTATTGGTGTATAAATACTGCACATATTTATTAGTATGCCAACCATGAGATGGCGTAAGGAAAAGTTTCTAACATGCCTAGTGAAATATTATCTTATGTGGGAAATTTTTTATCAATTTTACACAATCTGCGCCGTTTCACCAACTCCTAAATTCTTGTATCCAACAACACTATTAACCCCTTAATAACCAGCCTATTTTAGATCTTAATGACCAAGCTATTTTTTACGTTTTTCCATCGTCGCATTCCAAGAGCTATAACTTTTTTATTTTTGCGTTGACATAGCTGTATAAGGTCTTGTTTTTTGCGGGACAAGTTGTATTATCACCATTTTTGGGTACATATTATTTATTGATGAACTTTTATTAACTTTTTTGGGGGGGGTAGAAAAAAAACAGACATTTCGCCACTTTGCGTCCTAAATCTACGCCATTTACCGTGTGGTATAAATAACACAATAACTTTATTCAGCGGGTTGTTACGATTGCAGCGATACCAAATTTGTATCGATTTTGTATGTTTTACTACTTTTACACAGTAAAAACTGTTTTTTTTTCAAAATTATTTGTTTTTGTGTCTCCATATTTGAAGAGCCATAACTTTTATATTTTTCGCCAATGCAGCTGTATGAGGGCTTTTTTTTTGCAGGACGACTTGTGATTTTTATTGGTAGATGCGACTTTTTGATCACTTTTTATCAAATTTTTTTTAAGACAGGATTCACAGAAAACAGCAATTCTTCCATTGTTTTTTATTTTATTTTTGACGGCGTTCACAGTGCGGGTTAAATAATGTAATAGCTTTATAGTCGGGGTCATTACGGACGCGCGATACCAAATATGTGTAACTTTTTACTTTATTTTGGTTTTTTTTAATCGTAAAGCAGTTTGTAAGGGCAAAAAGTGGGTTTTTCATTTTTTTTCAAATTTTTTTTAATTAACTTTATTAAACTTTTTTTTAACTTTTTTACTAGTCCCACTAGGGGACTTTAATATGCGATCATCCGATCGCTTTTATAATACACTGCAATACTTTTGTATTGCAGTATATTACTGCCTGTCCATTTAAAACTCTGGCATGGCTCTGGCATGACCTAGAAGGCATTCACTACAGGCAGACCTGGGGGCCTTTATTAGGCCCCCGGCTGCCATCGGAGCCACAGACACTCGGCGATCTTATCGCCGGGTGTCAGTGGGTTGAGAGGGAGCTTCCTCCCTCTCTCCAAAACCACTCAGATGTGGTGCTCGCTATTGAGTGCCGCATCTGAGGGGTTAAACGGGTGAGATCGATACTTATATCGATCTCACCTGTTCGAGCAGGGATGCCCCCAGCCCTCAGCTACCTCTGGTAGCTGAGAGCAGGGAGATTTAATGGCTCCCTTCTCCGTTTATTTATTCTGATGCAGCGCCGTGAAAAGGCGTATGCATCAGAATAAAGTCCATTAATTTGCCGCCGTGAAAAGGTGTATTGGCGGTCACTAATAAATCTCCCCCTCTTTCTGTATAGTCATTAATATAGCCAATCTGGCCATTTTCTCAAAGAATTAATGCTTGGAAACTAAATATAATATAAAGCAACTCCAAAACCTATCTGAATTATTTTCATGTAGCAAATGTGTTCTCAGTTTAACCCCCAAAAAATCAGCAAAGAATAAAAAACAAAAAACGTTGGAATTTGAAATCTAGAACACAAAACAGTGTCTATTGTAACTTCCATTATTTTACCTGGAACTATGAATATTTCTAGTTGGCAAAAGTTCCTGGAGTGGCACACATTCCTTCTTCTAGAGTATTGCTTTACCATGAAATGTTCCCTCTTATTTTAATGGGTAGACTAAAAGAGTAATTCGATGTGCTTTGAAACACGCCATCAAACCACAATTAAAGTCAGTGAGAGTTTTCAGTCTTTCCAGGTGCAATTGTAGTTTTGGAACATATTTAATAACCCCTAGAGGGTCCTGAAATATTTTGTGATTTTCAGATAGCAATACCGAGAGAAACCTGAACACTCTCTAAGGCCTCATGCACACGACCGTGTTTTTGCGTCCGCAATTCCCCCGCAAATCCACGGGAGAATTGCGGACCCATTCTTTTCTATGGGGCCGTGCACACGACCGTAGTTTTTGCGGTCCGTGCACGGCCCGGGAACCCGGACCGCAGAAAGTACGGACATGTCCTATTATGGTCCGGAGTTGCGGTCCGGGCTCATTGAAAACAATGGCCCGGCCATGTGCATGTGCGGGCGGCTTGCGGCTGACAGTCCGCTGACAGTCCGCAGCCGGCCGACACGAAAATCACGGGCGTGCACACGGCTACGGTCGGGCTACGGTCGTGTGCATGAGGCCTAATAGATGAACAGTCACAACAAATTAAACATGATCTGAGTCAGAGAAATCGCTCAATTAGATTAACCAGTGCCCAATTCTCCAATCAGCTTTAGACTTTAACACTTTAATTGTTTATTATACAAAGTAAAATACAAAAAAAATTAACCATTAATATCACAGAGTAGAATCAGAGGTTACATACTAAAACACACATGTACATCAAGTTCATCCTTTCTCAGACCTAGCTGTTCGATCTAGAGAAAGGCAAAACAAAATTCCCTGGAAAATTGTTGTGACTTTGCTTTCCGGAAGTTTATCAATTTTCCTAGATTAATTATACATCATTCATTGCTTAATTAGTTATAACCCTCAATGCCATTTGTCATTAGATAAGCATCTAGAACTTTTGAATGTTGTCCCTGTATCTGCCATTACTACCTCTTGGACTAGGGCATTTCATAGTTTGACTACTCTAACTGTAAAGAACCCTTTCCTATATTGATACTTTAAATGCCTTTTCTAAACATGTAAATCATTTTAACTGTTCCTTTGTACAGTTCATGGAGTGCATAAATTATCTCTCACTTCTTCCACCCATATATTTAAATATGTTAATAAGATCAGCTTTAATTGATTTATAGTGCGGCAAAATTACATTTGGACCTCAGGTTTTATCTCTCTGTTTCTTTTGCAGCTACAGATTGACATTAAGTACAGCTGGTTAGCTTTCTTCTAGCAAGTAGACCTCCTCCTGTTCTGTTATCCCAAGTCGTATTCCCTTTACTGCATATGAATTAATATTCTAAGTTCATCAAGTTAAATTTTCAACATTAAATCTGCCGTCTCTTTTTGTTATATTTTACAATAAAGCTGAGTTTTTAGTATCCTACATAGTTTTGTGACATCAGCAAAAGCTTATTTTATACTAAACAACAAAAATGCCCCCCGTGATAAGTTCTAAGTGCGGGTGCAAACACAGAGAGTATGGTTTGACTATAGATGTCGAGTCGAAGACAGTGCACAACGTGCAGTAGATGATACAGTGGTATGAACTTAGAATTCTTGCCAAATAATCTTCAGATGCGCAGGCACTGAAGCGTAACAGTAGGGCTATTAGAAGAGGAGTATTTAATTCCTTTACCCCAATGCACTTTGGATTGGAATGATTGACTACGGAGAAGGTATGTCACAGACCTACAACTTCTGATCGGCTATGCTTCTGTGGGCCAGGTCTGGGATCACATTAAGGAAGTGGTAAAAGGTCCGAACAGTAACCATCCTATACCATTAGCTTCATTACCACTGAAGACACGAAAAATTTACTATTAGAACCACTGATCAGTATTTATAACTGGATCGACTACAGCTATTCAGGAAAAATATACGTACAACTGGCAACAGATAAATTTTTTAAGGGAACTTTTAATTTGACAATATAAGTGAGTTACAGTGTTGCCAATATGTACATAATAGACTGGAATGACAAACATTTAGCTAACATGTAACAATGTAACTAAGAAAACGGAATATCTTCATAGACTAATTATATACTTAATGGATATATGGGTATTTTTAAATCCTAAACAATACTTCTCTTTTCCTGCCTCATGTTCCAGCCTGGCAGCTAAACCCTATTTAAGCCCAAATTAGGAGGAGAAGCTAGCTACTTCTTCCATTAGTAATGTCACTACGCAACTCAGTACACATTGTTTTTTTTACTTATTTAAAAATAAAAACAAATATTTGGGATAAACAACATGGTAACTCTGATCACTTGAAATTTCAAATGATAGAGTGGGCGCGTCCCCATCTGAGAGGTGGTGATTGGGATAGACGCATTCTTCAACGAGAGGCACGGTGGATATTTGTGTTACAGACTGTCATTCCAAGGGGGACTTAATGATAATATCTCATATACATGTTTTTTATGAGTGTTTTGGTTACTCTCTGGATCAGTCTGTCCTGTTTTGAATTGCATTCTACATTATGGTCGGCATTCTTTTTAGAATGCATATTGCATTGGATATCTAATGCAAGTTGATTTATATGCAGTGCTGTGTTTGTTTACCTGTGATATGGGGCATTGAAAAACTACCTGTTTTTACTGTTATGTCTTCTGGTTACTCTCTATTTATTTGTCTATATGCGGTGCCTCCTGCCTTAATAGTGAGCAGCTATGCTTGTAAGCCGCTTTGAGGTTACCATGGAAACGTGACACTGAACGTCGATTGGTTAGCTCAGGAAGGATTGATGTGGACGAGCCTTCAAGAGGGTTGGGCGTCAGTATGATGTGCCGCCGCCTTATTGGTGGAATGATTAACTCGTCCAGCCTCTAATGGGCAGGGCTTAGCTTTCCTTTCAAATAGCCAGCATTCCGTCGCACATGCCACGGTCAGATACCAATGCCGTGCTGATAGACAAATGTCTAGCTGTCTGGGGGGCTCGGAATTGTGCACAAAACTGTGTGTGAGCATCCCTTGTCATATAATACACCTCTGAGGAAACATCCTACTTAAACAAAGGATGCAGAAACGTGTTAGGTGTTGTTCTGTTACATGTTGGTACGGTTTAAAAATGTCTACACATAGGAGCTAATATTTTTTTGTTCTAGGAAACTATCTAAGCCTTTTTAAAAGCCATCTACTGTCCCTGCTGTGACCAGCTCCTGCGGTAGGCTATTCCATTGATTCACCATTCTCACAGTAAAGAAGACTTGTCGCCTCTGCAGATTGAACCTATTTTTCTCCAGACGGAGGGAGTGTCCCCTTGTTTTTTGAGGGGGTTTTACATGGAACAGGATTTCGCCATATTTTTTGTACGTGCCATTCATATATTTATATAAGTTAATCATGTCCCACCTTAGACGTGTGTTTTCAAGGCTAAATAGGTTCAATTATTTTAATCTTTCCTCATAACTTAGATTTTCTATGCCCCTTATTAGCTTTGTTGCTCTTCTTTGTATTTTTTACAACTCCAGGGCATCCTTTCTATGAACTGGAGTCCAGAACTGAACTGCATATTCTAGATGAGTCCGCACTAATGCTTTGTAAAGTGGTAATATTACATCCCTGTACCGCGAGTCCATGCCTCTTTTAATACACGACAATATGTTGCTGGCCTTTGAAGCAGCTGATTGACATTGCATGCTGTTATTTCATTT
This sequence comes from Rhinoderma darwinii, assembly GCF_050947455.1. Classification (NCBI taxonomy): domain Eukaryota; kingdom Metazoa; phylum Chordata; class Amphibia; order Anura; family Rhinodermatidae; genus Rhinoderma; species Rhinoderma darwinii. Next base: position 581,455,402 of record NC_134687.1, on the reverse strand, counting down.
ATGATCTACAAGTACACCCAGATCCTTCTCAACAAGTGACTCCCCCAGTGTAGCTCCGCCTAGGACATATGATGCATGCAGGTTGTTGGTACCCAGATGCATAACTTTACATTTATCTACATTAAACTTCATTTGTCAAGTGGACGCCCAAACACTTAGTGTGTTCAAATCAGCTTGCAATTCACGAACATCTTCCATAGACTGAACAATATCACATAGCTTGGTGTCGTCTGCAAAAATAGAAATAGTGCTATTAATCCCATCCTCTATATCATTAATAAATAAGTTGAATAATAGTGGTCCCAGCACGGAACCCTGGGGTACACCACTTATAACCGGGAACCATTCAGAGTAGGAATCATTGACCACAATTCTCTGGATACGGTCCTTGAGCCAATTCTCAATCCAATTACAAACTATATTTTCTAAACCTATACACCGTGTTCCAAATTATTATGCACATTAGATTTAAGTGTCATAAACATTTAATTATTCGTTTTTCAATTAAACTCATGGATGGTATTGTGTCTTAGGGCTCTTTGGATCATTGTAATCAATCTCAGACACCTGTGATAATTAGTTTGCCAGGTGTGCCCAATCAAAGGAAAACTACTTAAGAAGGACGTTCCACATTATTAAGCAGGCCACAGGTTTCAAACAATATGGGAAAGAAAAAGGATCTCTCTGCTGCCGAAAAGCGTGAAATAGTGCAATACCTTGGACAAGGTATGAAAACATTGGATATTTCAAGAAAACTTAAGCGTGATCATCGTACTGTGAAAAGATTTGTGGCTGATTCAGAGCACAGATGGGTTCGTTCAGATAAAGGCATGGTGAGGAAGGTTTCTGCCAGACAAATTAATTAGGAGAGCAGCTGCTAAAATGCCATTGCAAAGCAGCAAACAGGTATTTGAAGCCGCTGGTGCCTCTGGAGTCCCGCAAACCTCAAGGTGTAGGATCCTCCAGAGGTTTGCAAGTGTGCATAAAGCTATTATTTGGCCACCCCTAAACAATGCTCACAAGCAGAAATGGTTGCAGTGGGCTCAGAAATACATGAAGACTAATTTGTTGTTTACTGATGAGTGCCGTGCAACCCTGGATGGTCCAGATGGATGGAGTAGTGGATGGTTGGTGAATGGCCACCATGTCCCAACAAGGCTGCGACATCAGCAAGGAGGTGGCGGAGTCATGTTTTAGGCTGAAATCATGCGGAGAGAGCTGGTAGGCCCCTTTAGGGTCACTGACGGTGTGAAAATGACCTCTGCAAAGTACGTAGAGTTTATGACTGACCACTTTCTTCCATGGTGCAAAAAAGAAGAACCGTGCCTTCCGTAGCAAAATTATCTTCATGCATGACACTGCACCATCTCATGCTGCAAAGAATACCTCTGTGTCATTGGCTGCTATGGGCATAGAAGGAGAGAAACTCATGGTGTTGCCCCCATGTTCCCCTGACCTCAACCCTATTGAGAACCTTTGGAGCATCCTCAAGCAAAATATCTATGAGGGTGGGAGGCAGTTCACATCAAAACAGAAGCTATGGGAGGCTATTCTGACATCCTGCAAAGATATTGAAGCAGAAACTGTCCAAATACTCACAAATTCAATGGATGCAAGAATTGTGAAGGTGATATCAAAGAAGGGGTCCTATGTTAACATGTAACTTGGTCTGTTATGTTTTTTTTTGATTGAAAGAGCTTTTGATTTCTGTAAATATAACCTCCTGATGCTGCAAATTCAACAAATTACCATTTTAGTTCTCTTTACAACCTTTAAAATGTTTTGATCTCTGTTGTGCATAATAATTTGAAACAGTGCATTTAGAGTTTTTTACTTCTAAAAAAAAATCTGTTATCATTAGGAGATTTGTTCAATAAAATTTGCATTATACCCCAGCGGTTGATAGCTTGAAGATTATACTGACTGTCATTTGCATCGACTATTTAGGAAAATCAGCGAAAAATAACATTTGCATAATAATTTGGAATCCGGTCTAGGCTTTAATTTACCCATTAGACGTCTATGAGGGACAGTGTCAAATGCCTTTGCAAAGTACAAAAACACTACATCCACAGGGGCCCCTCTGTCTAGGCTTCTGCTCACCTCTTCATAAAAACCAATCAGGTTGGTTTGACAACTTCTATCCTTAGTAAAGCCACGCTGGCTGTCACTTGTAATACTATTTATTGTCATATAATCCTGTATATAGTCCCTCAAAAGCCCCTCGTTGGATGTTCAGCTTACTGGTCTATAATTACCCGGGGAAGACCTAGAGCCCGTTTTGAAAATAGGCACCACATTTTCCCTGCGCCAGTCCCTTGGCACTATACCAGTCACTAGAGAATCTCTGAATATTATGAAGAGAGGGACTGAAGTAACTGAACTAAGATCTTTAAGAACTCTAGGGTGTAACTTACACTATAAATACTATACACACAGAACACACTATATAGACTTACACTATAAACACTATACACACAGAATACACTATATAAACTTACACTATAAACACTACACACAGAACACACTATACACACAGAACACACTATATAGACTTAAACTGTGTTTACTATACACACAGAACACACTATATAGACTTACACTATGTTCACTATACACACAGAACACACTATATAGACTTACACTATAAACACTATACACAGAACACACCATATAGACTTACACTATGTTCACTATACACACAGAACACACTATATAGACTTATACTATAAACACTATACACACAGAATACACTATATAGACAGACTATAAACACTATACACACAGAACACACTATATAGACTTAAACTATAAACACTATACACACAGAACACACTATATAGACTTAAACTATAAACACTATGGACACAGAACACACTATATAGACTTACACTATAAACACTATACACACACCACGCTTACCAGAGCCTCTTCTTCTGCAGTGCTTGTGCTCTGGTACAGCCTCCAGGACCTTAATCATGTGACTGTGATGTCACTACAGGTCCTTCATCTCCCAGTTGCAGTCCTGCCGTTATCAAGCAGCTGCTGGAGGTGTAGACAGGCGAGACATTGCACAGCAGCACAGGAGAGCAGACTGTCAGGGAGAGAGACTCCAGCACATGCCCATTGTCATGGTTTGTGGGTATGTGGACCCACTAGGCCACACCGCCATAGCGGGGAGACAGCTGGCCAAACAACAGGGAACCCCAGCAATACAAAGTCCCGCACAAGGGTACCTGGATAGTCCAGACAGTGGACGCAGCTCTGGCACAGATGGAGGTGGGAGCAGCAGGTAACGCCAGACGTGGCGGATGACAGCAGGTGCCGCAGGTTGCGCGAGACGTGGTGAATCACACTGGACATGGCAGATGGCACAGGACGTGGCGGATGACACAGGACGTAGCAAACAACAGCAGGTGCAGTAGACACGACTCCAACTAGTAGGCACAGGAACAAGAACACAGCACGGGATACAGGAACAGGTAACAGGGCATGGGTAAAAACTGGAATGGGAAACACTAAGGGACCATTTGCAAGACAGACTTGGGATATACTAACAACGCTCAGACAACGATCAGAAGGGCTGGGGCCTTCTTATAGTCCAGGAAATCGTGTGAGTTGATGATTATGATAGCTTTTATGTGTGCACGCTGGCCCTTTAAGAGCAGGCACGAGCGTGCGTGCGCACTCTATGGGACACAGCGGACTGGAGCGGAAGTGAGCGCTGGCATCTCCTAGGAAGGAGATGGGGTCCAGCGCTCACAGATCCATGGCTGCGGGCATCAGGAGGTGAGTAGACCCGATGGCCCGTGGCCATGGACGCTACACCCATCACAATCTTTGACAGTCTGCTCTCAACAGCTGATGTGCTGTGCCGCCTGCCCGTTGTTCCCTGGCTGCAATTGACTCCCCGATCACATGCCCCCCCTCTTCATCAGCAGGTGGGACCGATGACCGCGAGAATGCGGCAGGCAGTAGCCATGCATTGTTTTTTTTAAACTTATGTGCAGTTTTGACGGCCATGGGCCCCCTGGGAGCCTTGGGCCCCAGGTGGCCGCCCGAACCGCCCATATGAGGAGCCGCCACTGCATCCATCTCCTCAGTTATATTGGGGGGTCTATAGATTACACCAAAAGTAATTTTTCAGTATTTACCTCCCTTTGTAATTCCACCCACATGGTTTCAATCTCCTCACAATCTTCACCCACTATTGTCTCTTTTACACTCGCCTTCATATAACTTCTCACATACAGATGTACACCACCGCCTTTCCTATTTGTCCTGTCTTTCCGAAACAGAGTAATACCCTGTAGATTTACAGCCCAGTCATGTGAAAAGTCTAGCTATGTTTCAGCAACACCAACTATATCTATATGTTCCTCCAGTACCAAGGCCTCCAGCTCCCCCATTTTGCTTGCTAGACTTCTGGCATTTGGGATCATACACTTTAAAGAGGCTCTGTCAACACATTATAAGTGCCCTATCTCCTACATAAGGAGATGGGCGCAATAATGTAGGTGACAGCAGTGCTTTTTATTTAGAAAACGATCTATTTTTACCACGTTATGAGCGATTTTAGCTTTATGCTAATTACTTTCTTAATACCCAACTGTTTTTATTTTAGACCAAGTGGACGTTGTACAGAGGAGTGTATGACGCTGACCAATCAGCGTCATACACTTCTCTCCATTCATTTAGCCAGCGCATAGGGATCCTGCTAGATCAGTATGTGCTGTCTTTTACTGACACATTAACGTTACTGAAGTGTTTAGACAGTGAGAAGACATTCCTTCCAGCCAGAACGGGATGTCTATTCACAATCCCGACACTTCGGTAACGTTTCTGTGGTATTTACAGCAGAGCAAGCGTAATCTTGCGAGATCACGCTGTAAATGACAGGTTACAGCGAGATTACGCTTTGCTCTGCTGTAAGTCTCACAGAAACGTTAACGAAGTGTCGGGATTGTGAATAGACATCCCGTCCTGGCTGGAAGGAATGTCTATTCACTGTCTAAACACTTCAGTAACGTTAATGTGTCAGTATAAGACAGCACATAGTGAACAACGCGGTGTCACTATGAACGGAGTAAATGAATGGAGAGAAGTGTATGACACTGATTGGTCAGCGTCATACACCCCTCTGTACAACGCCCACTTGGTCTAAAGTAAAAACACGCCCAGTTGGGCATTAAGAAAGTAATTAGCATAAAGCTAAAATCACTAATAACGTGGTAAAAATAGATCGTTTTTCTAAATAAAAAGCACTGCTGTCATATACATTATAGCACCGATCTCCTTATTTAGGAGATAGGGCACTTATAATGTGGTGACAGAGCCTCTTTAACTTGCCTTTCAGTTTTTCACTTTCAGTATAAGAAATATGATTATTTGACATTATTTGGGCATTTTTGTTTTCACTGTTGTTTTGTAACAAAAGGATCTCCTTATCCTGTTTTCTAGTCCTCTCCCCACAGTCGATTTCTCCCCCACCAATTTAGTCTGACCCCTCTCTAACCTAACTACCCCTTTATTTTCTACATTGACCTCCCTCCTCAACCCTAGTTTAAATACTCCGCCACCCCAGCTAGAATTCTCTCCCCCAGCACAGCGGACCCCCTTCCATTTAGGTGCAAATCATCTGCAGAATACAGTTTCTACCCCAATGAAAAGTCAGCCCAGTGCTCTAGGAACCCAAAGCCTTCTACTCTATAGCAAGACTTAAGCCATGCATTTAACTCCCTGAGCTTCCGCTGTCTTTCCTGTAATGTGCATGGCACATGCAGTATTTCTGAGAATACTACCTTGGAGGTCCTTCCCTTCAGCTTGTAGCCTAGTTCTTTAAAATTATTCTTAAGGCTCCTCCACCTACCATTTACTCTGTCATTGGTTCCCACATGGACCACGACAGCTGGATCATCGCCAGCCTCTTCGAGTAATTTATCCACCCGTTCCACCACATGCCAAACCCTGGCACCAGGGAGACAGAAAACCATTCGATTGAGGCGGTCTTGGCGACAAATTAGAATCCCCTACAACTACTAATTGTCTTGCCTTACCTGCATTACCATCCCACTGACTACTAGCTGGGCTGTTCTCCCGGCTGTTAGGGAGATCAGTATCCACTAGGGCTGCCATATCTGAGACTGACACCCTCGCATCATCATCCAACTTGTCAATTTTGCTTGGAATATCAAAAACAGGATTGGCCTTCCTTTTCTTGGTGCCCTTTTCTACATTAACCCAGCTACTTGCCTGATCCTGCTGACCCATATCTTCACCCTCCAGTTCTACACCTCTTACTGCTTGCTCAGTGAGCAGCATGCTCCACACAAGATTGTCTATCACCCTCAGTGTTGCATTTTGCTCCTCCAGATCTCTAATACGAGCTTCCAGGTGAACAACATGCTTACATCTGCCACAGAGGTATTCACCCTGGAACTCCGGCTCCAGTCGTGCATACATATGGCAAACTGTGAACTGAAGAAAACCTCCAATCTCGCTGTCCATTATCCCAGTTACAAAAAAAACAGTGAACAATTGGTAAAGTAAAAGAAAAGAAGAAGAGTACTTACAGGGACTTTAACTCCTCTTTTTAACTCCGGTTTAGTAACTCCACTTGATATACAAACCACTTGTTTAGCAAGTCAAAACAGAGCAAGCTCAGAGTGAGTCCTGCTGGTTAATTTATACCACCTGAGAGCAGTTAACCCCTCCTCCTAGTCAGTTAACCCCTCCCCCTAGTTAGCTGCACTAAGAAGGAAAAAAGGGTTTTAAATTGTGTCAGTTTTGCAAATTTCTATTAGCAAGCACTCAATTCATATATCACACACAGTATCCCACACAAGAACACAGCAAGTCAATCCGGTTTAGTAACTCCACTTGATATACAAGCCACTTAATTTAACAAGTCCGAAACAGAGCAAAACTGTTATCATTGAGTGTGAATGCACACTTTGCTAGTTGTTAGATATCCAGTGTGAATGTACACTGTGCTATTAGTCTAGGCAGGTATAGTTTATATATATATATTAGTAGCTGGGAGTGAATGAGGTTCCATCATAATAGTGGAACTGTATGTGGATTAATCGCTCGCTATTGATAGTCTACTCCAGCCTTCTCCCTACCTGGTTAGCCTGCAATTTTTAGGAATAAATTGGCTAGCTTAGCCCAACTTTTAATGTAATATCAATAAAATTGTTTTTTAGCGTTCTATTCAGGCGGATATTTTTATAAATCAGAAAAGGTGGAGACCCTCATAACATTGATGACCATAACAAAGCTCAGTAAGGTATCAGCCTACAGAACATAATAATTTGTTCGAGAATTACAAAATTCTACAAATTGTCCCATAAAATAAATACAAATTTGCAATGATTTACTTAATGAATTATTGATCTTCATCTTCAGGCTTGGATTCAGCCTTTCCCAGTGCTTGTTTCCCATGTGCTAAGTGGCTTCACTTTGTTATGACCACTTCTGAATGGTGTTTTTGTACTTGAGATAGTGATAACCTCTTCCTGTGAAGTCAGGTTTCTGCCTGAGCTTTCACAGCCTTATCTCATTCGCATATCTAACAATGTTTAACAAATGTCACATCTGCTTCCCTGATGTCCCTTATCTGAAAAAGGTCTACTACAGAGCAGACTTTCATCATAATTTGGTGTCACAGGACATAACTTTATGCATTTTTTATGCTACAACACTATGAGCCGTGTTTCTGTAAATAAAAAATCCATAGGAAATACCATGACAAAGAACAAAACAATAACGTGCATGGCCATTATTACATATGAGGGAAGCTTATCACGGTACCTGTATCCACTCGAGAAGTGAAAATTCAGGTTTAACCATAGTAATTTCTAGTACAAGCCTGAGTTGACACGGGACGGATACACTGCGTAATAGCACGTGGCATATCCGCCCTTTTGCGCCGCAAAGAATTCCGGGCAAAAAAATGCATTAAACTGTGGTGCAGTTTTTCGCCTGGAATGTCCACTGCGAAAAACTGCAGCACCTAGCCGGCCGGCCTCCTGTTATGAGGTGTCATCCCAGGAGACCGCTGCAGCCTGTGATTGGCTGAAGCGGCAGTCACATGGGATGAAGCGTCATCCCAGGAGGCCGGCACTCTGATGTCATCCAGGCCGGCCTCCTGGGGGCACGCGTCATCCATGTGACCACCGCTACAGCCTTCTAGATAAGTTTAATATATTTTTTGTTTTATGAGTTGCGTTTTTTGTGGCAGGATTGCTGCGAACCCGCCGCAGAAAAACGGAGCAACTGCTATTTGAGGCGGAATTTACATCCCTATTGAATTTATTGGGAAAATTCTGCAACAAATAAGCAGCGTTTATGTAAATACAATTGACATGCTGCGGAATAAAACTCTGCACCGAAGGTCAATTTCTGAGCAGTTTTTCCGCTCAGTATTTATGCAGCGTGTGGATGAGATTTGCTTTATCTCATCCACTTTGCTGCTATTGTATTTGCTGAGGATTTTCTGCAACTAATCCAGTTGCGGAAGATCCGCAGTATTTACGCAACGTGTGAACTGGCCCTAACTCTCCTCCAAATTATATACATAAGTCTGGGAAGCTGAGATTTGTGTTTGCTAGGCCTCTCACACTGGAGAGTTGTTTAAAGGGGTGGACAACCATGTCATAGTAAGGGTCTCTCACAGATTGACACTCCATTTCCGCTGTTGTGGACTCTGAATCAGCTGGTAGCCGGAGGCTTCTGCAGCAAGAAGTGCGCTGGGTAGGACTTCCTTTTCAGAAGGGGATGCCCACTTACGGGGCACAATGATGATGAATGGTGAATTTCCATCCCAACCTGACAAAGTAATAGCTGTGAGGGGTTAGCAAATCAAAGATATACTTTTTTAGCCAGCACAATTGATCACATTATATGTGTATTTATTGGGTTAGACACAAGTTTTATCAAATTTTAAATGTATTAATTGTATTCCCCTATTCCTTGGTTTCCCCATAGGTTACAGATGATGAGACACAAGCACTAAAGCTGCTGCGGTGACCATTGTTACACAATTTTCCACAGAGTATGAAAGTCATTCAAAGGGGTTGTCTTGTTTAGAAATCCATGTTCAAATACCTTATTAGGGATTTCTGAGTTAAAGAGAATCTATCATCAGGTTTATACTGAACGATCTAAGGGCAGCATAAAGTAGTGTCAGAGCCCCTGATTCCAGAGGTGTGTCACTTACCTCTTAATATTTTGTCGTTTTCATAAAATCCCCGTTTCTCTCCTGCAACGCGAGCAAAGCATATACATGAGCTGTGGCTCCACAAGCCCTCCTGCTGCTGATTGACAGCTTTCTCCGCACACTGTGCATAGAAAGTCAGTAGGGATGAATATCGAGGACTTCTGAGCCTAGCACATCATTGAGAGGACTCCAAGCGCGGCTCACGCTGCAGGAGATAAACACAGATTTTATGAAAATTACTAAATATTACAAAGTAAGTGAAACACTGCTGGAATGAGTCTCTCTGTGACTACTTTATGTTGCCCTCAGATAGGACAGCATAAACCTGTTGACAGAGTCTCTTAAATAGAGGGCAGAAAAGGGTTACAAAAGTTTCTCTCACTCTGGAGGACCCAACAAGCCAGTGCATGACGTGGACAGGCCACAGAGTTAAAGGGTAAATTAACAAATCTTTTTAAATGTCATGAGACATATCAGAAGTTTTGATCGGTGAGGGTCCAGATGCTGAAACACCCACCGTTGCTAACACAAAGGGGCAGAAGTGCTTATCTAAGCGCTCTGCACCTTTAGATGTAATTGTCGCTCCTCGTAAGGCTAAAAACAGGCTAATAGATGTTTGGAGTGCTTCTACCCCTTAGTTTCAGTGATGGCGGGGGTCTTGGCACCAGAAAACCCCACCGATCCAAACCTCTGATATGTCCCTATGACGTATCAAAACTTTTGCTTAAGTTCAGATACTCTTTAAATGAGAACAGTGAAATTCTGCATTTTCCCTGAGGGAGTGCTGTAGGGAAATTGAACATATACAGCCGGATTCCCTCACAGGTCACAACTGAACGCTGGGGTACCCAGCACATGACACCCTGTGATCAGCTAATCGTCAGGGGACCTCCTAAAATAAAAGGATTGTCCAAAGTGGACAACCATTTTAATCATGATGAATTGTTATGCAGAGTTAGAATCCTTCATACTCCTACTCTTTTGATCTGCCTGTGTGTCAGTCTTACACTATACTTGCTTTAAAATCATGAAAAAGGACGATCAGAATAAAGAATGTTATAGGTTTGGCGCCAGTAGGTGTACATGGCCGTTTGTGTCAGTCAGGGCTCCGTTCCGTCGGAAAGCTCAGACGGAACGTTGGAACGGAGCCCTGACGCAGATGTGAACGAAGCATAACTCTGTCTGTCTTGTGGAAAATTGTAGCTCCACTTTACTTTTATTGGCTCTCAAGAAAATGTCAGGACCCAGAGTGTCACTGTGTCAGTTTATGTGCTATAAATCATGCTTGTTCATTACTTTATCTTTGTCCAGACCAGGAAAGACAGGAGCAATCAGCTGTCCACCCCCTGAGGATTAGACTTTACCATGTGAAAAGTTAAAGGGCATTGTAAAGTGAGAGGTAAAATAGACTTCAGGGAACAATTGCCAGAGTATATTAATGATAAATAACCGTGACGTGAAAAAGGGTCCACGAATCAAAATATCAAGATAATGCAGTGATGCAGAAAGGATTTACCCCCCCCCCCTTCCTAATGACTCTCATTATTACATGTTTGTTAAATTCAATAGGTTCTTATCTTTAAACAAAATATAATATTAGATAATGGGAACAAAGGCATCCAAAATCCATATCATCTAGGTGAAAAAAAGAAATACACCCCTACACTATAAGTAGTTAGTCCACCTTTGGTAGTGATAACTGAAGCCAAATACTTCACATAATTTGTCATTAGATGTTTTTATCCCTGTTCAGGACTTTTAGCTCATTCTTTGTCACTGCTAGACACATTGCTTGGTTTCCATTCATTTCATGTTCTTTAGTTTTTGTTACTTATTTTATTGGTTTTTAATGCCTCACTCTTGTCAAATACATCTCGTAATTCCTGGTGGGAGGGACATAAAACAAGTCCCACTTCAATACATATAGTCCCATGTACTCAAATAGTGATCACTTACAAAAGAAGACCAAGCAACCAGAACATAAACACCCTAAACAATAAAAATACACTAAAGGGGGAAGATTCATGAAGAAAAGTAAATAAAAAGTTCTTCAAAGTTATGTAGTGACAAATCAACTATAAGAAGTTCCTGCCATGAATTTCTATACAACCACAACTGTAAAGAGTTGGTCCTACACATTAAATTTAAATTAGCCGAACCACGACTTTCAATGACAATTAAATGTGTGTGGGGAGAGTCCAGCAGTTCCCCTGCCTTTGGAATAGAGAAATCCAATATGTCCCATCCTTTGCCTTCTTGGAAAAAGAGATGTTTGACAGTGGCTTCTTTCCTATGAAATTAACATGTTTGCTCAGCCATGATAGGGAATGCATGAGCAGGGCATAGCTAGAGGTTGATGGCTTGGCATGTGCTTTAGGTACCAAGTTCCGGGGCGGAGGGGTGATGGAGTCAAAAGGCTACTCTGCTTAGTCCAGAGTATTTGGATACATGGTTAGGCACTGGGTTGCCCTGGGTTAAGGAAAGTCTAATTACCACTGTAAAATGATCATTTGGCTAACAGCTACAAAATGTGTATGGCTAGCTAAACTCTTTTAATCTGGAACCTAATGGTCTAGAATTCTTGTTAATCTAGTATGCTGATAATAATAATAATAGCAATAGTGATACTTTAAAGTAGTTGTCCAGGATTATAAAAAAAAAAAGTCTGCCTACTTTTTTTTACGTAAACAACGCCACTCTTGTCCATGGGCTATATTTGGTATTTATTCATTAAGCTGCAATACTAAACACAGCCCATCAACAAGAGTGGTGCTGTTTCTGTACCCAAAACCAACCATTTTTCTAATCCTGGACAACCCCCTTAAAAAAAATCAGCAAAATAACTACAATCCGTATTAACCAGAGAGCAGCCCATTCCTATTATAAGCCTATGGTCATGTAAATATATTGATGTGAATGCACCGTGCACTCTCAGCAAGGTCCGCACTACATACAACAGGTAAAACAGCTGTCATATTGGTTGTGATAACCATCAATAAATTACTGCCAACTAGATGGTCGGCTATGTAAACAGAGATACTATTCTGGATGCATGGTCCTGCTCTTGAAAAGAAAAACACATTAAGAGGCCAAGAGGTCATTTTTTATCATTTTAAATGTATTGACATTTGAAGATCAAAGACTACTGAGGAAGCTGCTTGAAGAAGTCTAGACCTGATGTTAAGTCTTTTTCCTAGATCTTAAACTAAATGTGAGGGTGTGAAGTTAGTATCTCCGAGATGACATTAATTACTATGTTCTGCCACATCCAGTGTTTGAAATGTGCAAAGTTACACTTTGAATGAGCAAATATGGCATTGGCAAATACAGCTTCATCCTGATGAAAGGAATTACATGTAGATTTACAATAATGCTAAATGGGCATCACTTCTTAAATAGAGTTATTACATATCCAGCCAATCCTTAAGGCCAGGATCACACACACAGTTTTGTTGCAGTTTTTGGCTCCGTTTTTTGAGCCGAACACAGGAGTGGACACAAAAGAAAGCAGATACACCAGTCTTTTCTTTACCCTTCTTTCCTCTTGGATCCACTTCTGTCTTTGGTTAAAAAAATAGAGCCAATAACTACACCAAAAACTGCATCAAAACTGTGTGTGATCCTGGCCTAAAAGGGTTTTATTAGAGAACCCATTTTCAAATATCCTGTAAGGCCAGGATCACACACACAGTTTTGATGCAGTTTTTGGCTCAGTTGTTTTACCCAAAGCTGAAAGTGGATCTAAAATGAAGAAAAGATATAAAGAAAAAAATAATGCATCTTCTTTCTTTTGTGTCCTCTCCTGTTTTTGGCTAAAAAAAAATAATAGCCAAAAACTGCCATAAAAACTGCATCAAAACTGTGTGTGATCCTGGCCTTAGGTCATTCTGAAATAATAGAGGAGAGTCCTTAGTCAGAGCACAGAGCATGAGAATATCTCACTCTGGAGGACCCAACAATGTTGGACATTAAATAGGCAGCCTATGGATTAGAATAATTTTGAGTCATTTTTAGGGTATGTGCACACAACCTCTTTTCAGACGTAATGGAGGCGTTTTACGCCTCGAATTACGCCTGAAAAGACGGCTCCAATACGTCGGCAAACATCTGCCCATTGCTTGCAATGGGTCTTACGATGTTCTGTGCAGACGAGCTGTCATTTTACGCGTCGCTGTCAAAATACGGCTCGTAAAATGACGGCTCGTCAAAAGTAGTGCAGGACACTTCTTGGGACGTTTTTGAAGCCGTTTTCTCATAGACTCTATTGAAAACAGCTCCAAAAACGGCCGTAAAAACGCAGCGAAAACGGCACAAAAAACGCGGCGAAAAATGCGAGTTGCTCAAAAAACTTCTGAAAATCAGGAGCTGTTTTCCCTTGAAAACAGCTCTGTATTTTCAGACGTATTTTGTTAATCGTGTGAAAATACCCTAACAGTCTGCAGCACTTTTGCTTCAGTGAAGAAAAAACGGAAACCTAGCGAATGGAGGCAAACAGAATGCATCTGAAACAAAAGAATGACCATTGAAATCAATGGTCATTCTAACGGAAGCGATGCTTTCCGTTTGGACTCTCGTTCATCTCTTCCTCTGACGGAAGAGAGCTAAATGGAGCTTAACGTTAGTGTGAATGGAGCCTTACAGATTAATTTTATTCTTTATTATTTGCGTCAAGCAGTAAATAAATTGGAAATGTGTGGTCTCCTAACAAAATGGGAGAGGACTTAATGGTGTTAATGGGAGAGAGTGTTAGTGGTCACATTGTTAGAAATAGTAGGGCCGGCTATGGGGTCCATCCACACCCATGGTTTTTTTCTGTTATTATTTACAGTCTTGACAGGGTGCTGAACTGGATATTCTTCCCTTTAAAAATGTCAATATGAATGACACCGTATATAACTCAAGATGGACACAAAAATGAAACACTATCAAATCTTACTAATAACTTACTATACTTCATATTGCAATATAAGGGTATGTTCACACAGGGTGGATATACGCTGCATAAAAGCACACAGCTATCCGCCCTGTGCACCTCAGGGAATTCCGGCCAAAAAAAAGCACCAAATTGTGGTGCAGTTTTTCAGGCCGGAATGTCCGCTGAGGAAATCCTGCACTGAAAAAAAAAAAATAGATACTTACCATGGTGACGCATTCCTCTGACGTCCTGACGTTCTGATGTGCTGCAGCCCTTTTATGACGTTTCATCCCATGTGACCACTGCAGCATGTGAATGGCTGTAGCTGTGACATGGGATGAAATTTCATCCCAGGAGGCCGGTCCGGACAAAGAAACACAGAATTCTGGGTAAGTACAAGGTTTTTTTTTCTTTCTGAGTTGCGAATCACTGTTTTTCCACTGCAAAAACACAACATCTGCTACTTGTTGCAGGTTTTACCTCCCAATTGAATTCAATGGGGGAAAACCCGAACAAATAAGCAGCGTTTACGCAAATACAATTGCGCGGATTAAAAAACCGCACCACATGTACATTTCTAAGCGTTTTTTCCGCTTAGCATTTATGCAGCGTGTGAATGATATTTGTTCAATTCTCTTCCACTTTGCTGCTAAAGTATTATGCTCCGGATTTTCTGCAACAAAATCCGTATTTACATCACGTGTGTACTTACCCTTTGACAGTTTTTATCCTGTTTTGTTCTTAGCTGGAAGGCAGCTTGCGGCAGCAGAAATCTTCATCCACTGTTTAGTCTGCAATGAAGACCAAGCAAGGCTAAGTGCTGGAACATTATAACTGACAAACTTTATTGAATTGGTATAAGCGAAGATAACAAACAATACACAATATGATAAAACATATACATTAGTGGTATGCTATTTCTGTCATTTCAAATATACAAATATGTGTTCACAATGACTTGATGCCATAATGGGAAAGACAAGAAACTGAGGGTAAAAAGAAGTTTGATATTACAATAATGATCCAAAAATATTTTACAAAATAAGACCAATGATTTTTTCTGACCTGAAAGCATTCTCCAAGGAATAGTGGAAAATTATTCCTAAAGCAAGAATACAAAGACTGGCTACAAAAAAAACATTTGGGGGCTTCGAATTATGCCAGAGGGTGTGTTACTAAGTACTGACTGCCCAAACTTTTGCACATACCAAATTTTCTGATGTGTTGTCCACTGCTATGATTGGTGGATGCAGTCATGTGAAGTCGCTCAGATCTGGCCTTAGGGGTATGCGACCATTGAGGTCAAACAGGGTGCATCAGCCATCCTTGATGAAGTGGGTACCACAGACGGCCTGGCAACCGAGAAAAAAAACGTATGACAGCTTGTGATCACCACCAATTCTAATTGTATGGCAGTATTAGACATTGTATAACACTTGTCATATTAGAATACTTTATGTACAGAGCTTTTATTTGGTATAATTTATCACTGTATGGATGTATCTACTTAGACATTGTATGGCACTGCTACTTAATGATCAGTATATTAGTTGTGCTGTGCAGTGGCGTCACTGGATAACATTGTTATTTAGGCAAATGTATGGAAATGTTATTTGGCCAACATTTGACACTATTATTTGGGCAGCATATACCATGACAGTATATGGGGAAGGAGGTTCAATAGGAGGTACCGCACAGGGTTCCATCCAATCGATCTTGGGGTCACTGTTGCCGGGGATATCACATTATCAGCTTGGTACTGGGGGGGGGGGAATCGGGGTCTGTGCGGGAATGGATCAGAAAATTAAATGTTCTCCTCAATATAGACCTAATGTTAGAGGACATTTAAAAAAAACAAACAACTTTGAGTTTGTTCTCTGTTGTTAACTTTATGTATATATTCTACAGCTGTGTTGTCTATTAAAGCAGCATTGCAAGGTTGTGGGTTATCTTCTTACATCTAAGTACATTCAGTCTGGTGAGGAAGTGTCCCAGTTAAGAACAACAAAGCCTTTGACACTAAAGGCAAGGAAATCTGGTGTCATTCTGATGTCACCTACTTGTGACACTGGCATGTCACTCTATCTCTTAATGCTTTGGAAAGAAACAAGTAGGTTGCACCGGCCAGAAACACTGGAGGGCACATTTATAAGCATCATCCATCAGTAAAATTGGTGCAATTGTAACTGAACAGGCAGCAAAATTTGGTTAGATTTTGTACTAAATTTTGGAGTATAGGAAACAGAAATGTTAAATGTCGCAAAATAAATTCATTGTTGCATCCCCATCATTGTCACTCTAAACTTGTGTTGACTGGTCAGATATTTGAAGGGTGTAAAATGTCACATGCCCTTTATAAATGTGTCACAAGTTTGTGGCGAATTAATCCACACCCTCCAAACTCAGAGAGATTTAAAAAATGTCAGCCAGGCTATGCTTGTGCGCAGATTTTCTCCAAAAAATAACTGCACCATGTTTATAAATGTTCCCCATGCATACTCAAAGGGATTGTCCGGGACTAGAAAAAAGGACCTGCTTTTTTTCTAGACACAAAAAAACTCTTCTTCATTGGCTGTGTCTGGTATTGCTGCTCATATCAATTCAAGTAAATGGGTAAATTTTCTCACTAGTGGTAGAGTGGCATGAGCTAAAAAGCAGCCAATAAAACATTTTATGTCCACAACTTGATATTTTCCCCCTGTAAGGCTACACCTTTAATTTCCCTCAAAAATGTAGGATTTGTAAACTTTAAATGGAGAGTCCCTACTGGTCATCAGTGGTATTGCATTTTCCTTTCTAGAGCCTTTCCCAAATAAAACAAATAAATCTTGAGATATTAGTCCTTGACTTACTGCTCTTGTGTGCTTACATGCTGACTAACAGCAGCTAATGTCTGTTGCTCCAGTGCCCATAAGGGTTGTCACCTGCTTTCTTGTCGAGAGGACCAGTCACTGACTGATCATTGTTCCTGGAGGGATACATCAATAATACATCAATGTAAAGAATGGGCTTAGAAGACCGGGTGATAGGGCATATGGAAAACGGTTGTCTGATCTATACAATATCGTCAAAGAGGTTTCCTAAGATTAAAGAAACGGTTTATTTATAACAAACGTAGTCATATGATAACCTTTCAAATTCTCCTCCGTTCTCCTGCCATCAGTTTCCATAGGACCCAGCTACTTATTGTTCTAAATGGGGCTTAGCCATGTTTTATTCATAGTGAGGTGACAGCCCATCACAACAATGGGCCGTTGGGGACACAGAAGTGACGTCACTATGGACAATACAGATTTAGATAGGTAAGAATGTTACAAAATTTATTGTTTTACCGTTTTAGGCAAATACAAAAACTTTTCTTGAATCCTGGAAAAATCCTTTTAAGACCTAGTATGAAAAACATTTCGATTTTGACTGGAAATAATGGTGCCGCAGCTTTCTTTCTTGTTCTTGAAGTAGCTTGCAATATCTGTAAGAAAGTCTAAACCCCAATAGGGGTTAGTAAAAATAGGCAATGAGCTTCTTTTAAACCTCCGGATGGGACTCTCTCAGCAGGATACAATGAATGTGCTATGAATGACTCCTACTGACCGAGCATCCTGACGGAGACTTGATTCATACTTTACGTTTTTAAGACTTGTCCTTTGTTAAGATTACACATCTCTAAGATTATCTATACTGAGCCTCCTTAAAACAATTACTTCCTAAAGTATATGATAACAAAATATTACAAACCATTCATCATTTGCTTGTTTCCCAACATTCATCTTCTAGTACAATTATGTGGATTTCTGCAGCACATTATAGAGGGATTCTAACACATTATATAATCTCTATTTTCAAGAGGCAAAGTGTGAAATAGATCTGGCAGGGATGGACTGAGTTGTCCAGTGTTGGACCAAGATACCTTCTCGGGGCTCAACTGCTATCTACACAGAGAATATATCTAAGAAATTTTAATTGCATGGTAAATTCTGCTGTTTATTTCACACGCAGTCCCCCAAATAGCAACTACTTCTAGGTACATGTTACATGTCTAGGAATCTAGTACAGAGATTATAACATTTTATTAAAAAAAAAAATGTGTGTTGCCTTTCTTTTCATGCAGTGATGTCTTAGGGTACAGACTATATTGATTTCTATTAAAAATCCAAGTAGGAGGAGAAGTTAGCTACTTCCTGCCTTACTGATGGTTCCACAGAACTATACTTCCCAGCATACTTTGTTTTACATCACATCTTAGGGTGAAGACTTTGGTCTGTTAGTCGAGTGGCGTCCCCATGGCTGCTTTCTCCAGGTTGCCAGCCTGTGTTCTGTCAATTGGGAAAGTATCAGAAACATCCTAAATTTCTCTTGCCAAATGACAATTGAAATCTGATTGGTTACTAATGGTTATACCATATTTTATTTTTAACCAGTTTTATTTTATTTTATTTTATTTTTATTTTATTGTTCACTGGTGCTGGGCCTCATCATCTCTAGATTTCCCAGGACTGTCCATTTTTTGCACTGTAGGAACAGCTCAAAGAGCGATTACCTCGAAAAGAAATACAATAAATATAACTCTCTTTTGTTAGAGGTTGTATAAATATATTGAATCCAAGGATATATTACTGCATAACTAGGTACATTTGCCATTCTGGGCTCTGAGAAAGGAGAGTGACAACCTCTTTGGGAGATTTATTGGCAAGCAGAGCCAGATCAAGGTTGTTGGAGGCCCCTGGAACAAAAGTTTAGTGTGGGGCCCCCTTCCCAGTGGCAGCTAATGTGTCGCTAAATTCTGCTGGACATAAATACTGGATAATTGTTTGCAGACCCCACTAATGTCAACAGGTATGAGGGCAGCCCCAGTGTTCCCTGATGTCTGGTGTTGGTGCAAACAAGGTTCGGCACGTTGGATTTTAACATCAATTTTTGTTCAACTAGGGGAAAAGGGAAGCGAAGTGATATTCTTCTTGTTATCAGTGCAGACAGATGTGCCATAAGAGCTCTATACAAGGAAAACAGAGCTCAGACCCTCATAGCTTATTCACACAAACGTAGAATACGTGCGTGGGACTTCTGTTAAAAGAACGGCCGTGACTCAGACTGATGTATTTCAATGGGGCCGTTCACACGGCCGTTGTTTCAACGGTTAGTGTGAAGGGTCTGTTGAAAAATAGAACATGTCCTATTTTCTTGCGCCTTTCACGAATCCCTCGATAGACTCAAGACTATGGGGATCTGTGAAAACAGGACCCGCACGGGTGAAACTTTGACGTGAAAAACTGCAGTTTTTCACGTCCGAGTTTGCACTCGTTCTTGTGCATCTGGCTTAAGTAATACAATTTTCATAATCACCTCTTCTGCCACACACTAAAAATGTTATATTGTTAGAGGTACACTTTAAATCTTTTCAAACTACCATGTCTTGCTGCTGGGAGTCAAGGCATGCATAAATAAAAAGGGGTTAAAAGCAAAGATCAAAATGGGCCCCTATTATAGTGCCTGTTTTTTCCACCTGGTGTATGTTTCCCTTCTTCAACTTTTCTATGATACTTGGGCCAATCTACCCCCCTATTCTTTGCTAACAATGTAAAGAGGGGAGTCCTGCACAGGTTTTTGCCACACAATAGAAAAATAGATTGGACCACTGTTCTTTAAAGGGTTTGTCTCATGAAGACAACCCCAATCCGTATAACCTGATAGGTCACAGGGACATCATAGAGGGGGAGCTCTTGCTCAAGATTCCCCCTATGAGTCAGAATGGAGGGCAGCTCTGTAAGACTGGCTCCTGTATTGGTGGACTCAAGCCATCCATGTATTACATCATCTCAATGGGCTTAGAGATTGTGCAGAGCAATCATTAAGCGCTCTCCGCTATCATAGAGAGAACTGTGTGCCTGTTTAATTACCTTTGTACAGTCCTCTCTATCGCCCTTCCTATAATAGTTACATGCTTAGTGTGGTTGAAAAAAGACATATGTCCATCAAGTTCAACCAAGGGATGGGAGAGGATGTGGTTGAAGGGATATGCCAATGTCAAACAAGAATTATACATTGACATAGGCGCTGATGTTTTTTTGTTATCTACTCTTCCTGTTGTAATCAGTTCCTGCGGTGACTATTCCATAGATTCACAGTTTTCACAGTAAAGAAGGCTTGTCGTCTCTGGAGATTGAACCTTTTTTTTTCTCTAGATGGAGGAAGTGCCCCCTTGTCTTTTAGGGGGATTTTGCATGGAACAGCTTTAACCCTTTATTTTTTATATAGATTATTTACATACTTATAAAAGTTAATCATGTCCCCATTACATGTTCTTTTCAACACTAAATAAATATAATTATTTTAATCTTTCCTCATAACTTAGATTCTCCATGCCCCTTATTAGCTTCGTTGCTCTTCTTTGTATTTTTTCCAACTCCCGGGCATCCTTTCTATAAACTGGAGCCCAGAACTGAACTGCATATTCTAGATGAGGCCTCATTAATGCTTTGTAAAGTGGTAATATTGATGCCCCCTTAGGGCCCCCACACAGTAGGGATAACCCCTTAGTGCCTTCGACACAGTAGTGATGCCCCCTTAGTGTCCCCATCATACAATACGATGCCTCGTTAGTGCCTCCCCACTCAGAAATAGTGCTCCTTAAAAGAATAAAAGTAATAGTCACCTAGTCTTCCCTACAAATGGAGCAGCTCATTGTTCAATCTTCTTTCGGCCTGTGCAGTCGGGGATTCAGCACAGGCAGGCGCATTGACGTAAGTGGTCAGTGAGTGAATGGTGGAGTGAATGGTGGAGCAGGGACGGCTCCCTGCTTCACCATTGTATTCAACTGTATCTGCGTACTGAGGATGCAGATACAATTGAAAGTAGTGCTGGACGGCCAGGGCCCCATGGATTTCAGACCCCTAAACCCCAGCAATTTCACTATAAACTTATTAACAACATTGGTTGGACTCAACCAGGACTGGGCCCCTCCTCTGCAAGGGTCCCATAGCAGCTGCATGGGCTGCCTCTCTGTCACATATGACTCTGCTGAGAATGTCTGGGAAGGGCTGCAGGGACGTGGGGGATGGAGGCCTGTAGGTGGTAGAGGCCCCTGGGCCACTGCCTCTTTTGATTTTTTTTTTATAAAACAGCCCTGTTGACATACATGTTGGCTATCACCCAGCTTCCTTAGACAGAAATATAAGGGTATGTTCACACGAGGGCGTCCGTAACGGCTGAAATTACGGGGATGTTTCAGCCTGAAAACATCCCCGTAATATCAGCCGTAACGGCATGTGCAGGCGCTTGAACGCCGCGTCAATTACGGGCGTAATTGGCGCTGCTATTCATTGGAGTCAATGAATAACGGCTCCAATTACGGCCAAAGAAGTGACAGGTCACTTCTTTGACGCGGGCGTCTATTTACGCGCCGTCTTTTGACAGCGGCGCGTATATTACGCCTCGTGTGAACAGACAAACGTCTGCCCATTGCTTTCAATGGGCAGATGTTTGTCAGCGCTATTGAGGCGCTATTTTTGGACGTAATTCGTGGCAAAAACGCCCGAATTACGTCCGTAAATAGGCCGTGTGAACATACCCTAACTAAGAAACAACTTATCTATACCTGATACATGGATATTACAGTAATGAACAGCAACCAAACTGTCTTGACAGTGATAACATCAGATTTTTGTTGTGGGGGGAAATTACTTGTGCACCATCTTTTTCAGAATATTGATCTATAAGTTTCTAAAAAAAACATCAATCTTACAGTAGTCAGAATATGATTTTTTTTATCAATTTTTATAATATATAGGACTCATAAAGAAGCACATGGTAAAAATGACAGATCATTACGTGTTTGTTTCTACATTTTTCGGGCCCTCATTGTGTGGTAAAACATATCCCAAGTTTGAAAAGTGAAAAAAATGCAGATGGAGCTACCTTTCTGTGAGACCTGCAAGGCTGCGTGTCTTTTCCAAACCTACCAGTGAAACAATTAATAAAGAAACCCATTAAGCTCTGATTATCGCTGCTAAAAAGGGAGGTTAAGTTTCAGTCCTTTGAAGTAACTGAGAATGATTCAGGCCTCATTACAGAGATATAATCTACATTCATACATTTATGTTAGTGATTCAAATCTATTGGGACAGATTGAATTCCGTTAAATAGTGCATCTTTCCTAAGGAACCTTTCTCAGGCTTTCTCAGACTAAACCAAATGGTGGACAAACAATGCAAAGTAGTGGGGTATTTAGAGATTTGACTGTGCTGTAAAAGAAAAGGCTATACAGAAAAGAGAAAAAAGCCAGAGATATAATCTAAAGAGCTATGTCAGGTTTTCGTTTGGTCTCTGTTTTCAAAATGCCCTCCCTGTCATCACACAATATGGAAAAAAAAAGGAAAAATCTGTCTATGAATTTATGTACCGCACCTGTCATTCCATTATCTTTTTAACCCTTACATATCAAATCTCATTATTGTAGCCAGTGATATAATGGAATAATTCTTAGTGTTGGGTCTTCTAACTTTTTTCCTAACACTTCTAGATCTTCCCTGTTACGATCACGACTGTAAGCATAGTACAAAAAGGAAGGATTTGATCCAGCGCTGCAATGGTGTGATTTAAAAAGGAACGTATTCCCAATTTTATTGGTATCAAAAAACAGTGAATGAATGCCATGATTAAGAGCACCAGCCGTGCTCGAAACGCGTAGGCCTATTACACCTACCAAATACTGCCTTGACGCCAAGCCTGTTACCGAATTTTTAAACAAGTTTTTTGATACCAATAAAATTGGGAATACGTTCCTTTTTAAATCACACCATTGCAGCGCTGGATCAAATCCTTCCTTTTTGTACTATTGCCTACCGTGGACCGTTGCGGAGATCCGGGCGAAGCAGGACTGTCAGGCGGCGAGCTGGTGAGCTGGAGGTTTCCTCCCCCTTGTAACACGACTGTAAGCAGTCTGTTTTTTTTATGCCTTATACACAGTATGGCGCATTGTTGCCCAACATGTGGCTATAGTGCTGTTGTAAAACTTCAACTCCCAGCTATGATAGTCTATGAGCCAGAGGTTGGGGAATACTGTTATAGGATCTTCATTATACATAGCGTGAGTCTGGAAGAGAGTGACACAGTCAAATGTAAACCAGAGTGCGGAGATCTGGCCGTTTTATGTGCTTGCATCAGCAACCCAAATATATTTGGGCCACTAGAAAACATCTGGGACAGAAATATTGTCACCAAGGGGTCGGCAGAAATTCCATCATACAGTATAATTACAATGAAAAACTATACAGCCCAAATGCTGCAAGGCAATCGTGCCACCACTTCTCATTTGACGGCAGGTGGTGGGGTCCCCAGTCTTTAGAAAAGGCATATGAGCACTTCTGGGAGCGCTCATTCTCTAAGGGCCTCTTCACATCAGCATCAGGGTTCCATTGATCGGTTCCGTCAGACCTTTCCGTCGGAGGACCCCATCAACGGAAAGGCAAACGGAAACCATAGCTTTCAATGGTAATGCTTCAATTGCAAATGGTTTCCGTTTGTCTCCGTTCCGTAAGCTTTCTGTTTTTGTGGCGGAATCAATAGCGCAGTCGACTACGCTATTGATTCCGCAAAAAAACCTGAAAACTTATGGAACGGAGACAAACAGCAACCATGTGCATCGGAAGCATTACCATTGAAATCAATAGTAATGAAAACGGAAGCTATGATTTCCATTTTCCTTTCCGTTGATGGGTTCCTCTGACGGAAAGGTCTGATGGAACCCATCAATGGAACCCTGACGCTGATGTGAACACACCCTAAACAGGAGCTCTAGCTTATAGCTTCTGAACTTAGAGAAGCCTTTTGAGTACAGTTGGGTTGGGAAGAAATGCCGTTCCCAGCTATTTAACCCTTTGATCGCCACGATCCGTCTCCAAGGCATGATGAAAGGGGACTCCCCTCTTCAGTCGCGTCAGAGATCGGAGACTGGCAGAACCCTCTGCAGTCAGCCCAGGGCCGTCTGTTCAGTAAATACTAAGATTGTAAATAAAGTTTATCCCTTCATGGGATAAAAAAAAAAAAGTAACAAATAAAAAATGAACAAAAAATGGCCCAAAAAGAGCCAATATTTTGAATAAAATATATTTTATTGCCCATACATTACATAAAAACTAAAAACCTACACATATTAGGTATCTACATGACCATAAAAACCTGAACAATTAATTTAATGGGTTATTTAGCGTGAAACGTGATTGGGATTAAAATAAACAAAAAAACAGCGCTGTATTGTTGGACCTAAAGTAAATAATATTTTTCAGGATGGGAAGAATTGTCATTGACAGGTTCTGCACGTTATCTGCATATAGCCTGTCCTACTTTTCCTTTTTTTCTGGAGGAGATGGTGTCATATTGGGTTTAAGGGCACGTCAGGGGGATTTCTGTTACGGCAATTTCTAGATGCCCTAATATAAAGGGAATGGCATGATGGGTGGCTCAGTGGTTAGTACTGTTGCTTTGCAGCCCAGAGGTCCCAAGATCAAATCACACTCTTAAAAAAGATTCATTATTTTATATCAGTTGACTTTGAGATTGGTCCCAGTGTGTGTGACAGATTATATTGTGTACCCCAGGGCTGGACACTAACAGCAAAGGTCTCCTGTGCAAGAACTGTTTGTGGCCCCCCTTCCCATTAGTAACACACACAAATCACACGTCATATACTTGCTGCACTCGCTCCAAACTTTCATCAGTGGTACACCACCACACCCATATCATGGCGCAGCTAAGTAAAATACAGACCTTCCCTCAGGTTCCTGTTTCTCTATACAACTCTAAATAATAATGTTGTCCTCCCTTCAGGGCCCCTACCCCTCTGGGCCACTGTACAGCTGAACCGGCTGCACAGGTGCTCTGGAAAAAGGAAACACGGCACTCGGTGCTATGGCCGCCCCTGGTGAAACCCACTGTGGATAGGAACTGTGTATCTGTGAACAGTGCTACAGAATATGCTGGTGCTACAGTATATAAATAAATCGTCATCACATGTCCCCAAAAAAAATAGGTAACTTTTTTCAGGAAATGCGGCTTTTCCAGGTACTAAGGCATCAAAAGTATATAAATGCAAGGATGAGTGCTAGGGGGCAATGAAAAGTACAACAGTGATATCTACCTCCATTCACTAGATTTATCATTAGAAAACATGTCTGCAAGACATGTAATCCCTCACTGGTGGCTGCACAGTTTACAGCACTCTGATCTGGATGACCTGGCTAGACATGAGCCGTGGAAAATGGGAGGTAGCTGCTTCACGCTTCACCATGTAGCTAATTGTCAGACCTCGTCTTGTTAACGACCATTAAATGACCTTATACATTAATAAAACATAAAGAAATGTATTTCAGATGAGATTAGGAATCATGCTTATTAAACAGTCAACGACTGGGAAAAAGAAAACAGAGCAGATCTACACATATATTAATAATGTCAAATCTTGTATAAAGCCTGAACCATCTAGAGCTTTTTTTTTTTTTAAAGGCTATGTACACCTTTGAAATCTTTTGATCTTTCAAAATACTCTTTATTAAAAATTATTTTTGCTTTTTGAGATACAGCTGCTTTGTATTCTGCATACAGAGCAGCTGTATCGTGAGCTAAGACCTGAATGCGTCAGGTCCGCGGGACTGGCGGGTTCAGTGTCAGCAGGTCCTTAGTATCTCTGACACGCAGGATCCACCTGTAATCGATCACATCTAAGTTATTAACTCAGATGTGATCGGTAAGGCTATGTTCCCACACACAGGATACGCTGCAGATTTTCTGCAACAGAAAATGTGCAGCAGAATCTCAAGAAAAACGCTGGTAAATCTGTCACAAAAATCCACACCAAATAGTGAGTTTTTCCTGCTCACTTTGCTGCAGAAACGCAGCAGTTGTACCTGTGGATTTAGTGTTAAACACTGATTATAGCAAAGTAAGGGCATGGCCAGACGTGGCGGAATTGCTCTGGAATTCTGCTGCGGACACTCCTCAGCGGAAATCCGCAGCGGATCCGTTTCTCCATTGCCTTCCACATCTTTTTGCACGTTGCGGACAATTCCTCTGCGGAGCATAGGCTGCGGTGCGGAATATGGTTTCCGCAGCATACAATGATTGTTGCGGACGTGTGGCGGACTGGTTGCGGACTCATTGCGGAATTTCCCCATTGACTTCAATGGACATTCAAAATTCTGCAATGAAGTCCGCAGATGTAATGTAGATGTTATGTGTGCTGCGGAGCGTACTGGTTTTACTAACATGACATTTCTTAATTCTGGCTGGACCTATGTGTATTTCTAGGTCTACAGCCAGACTGAGGAAGTCAATGGGGCTCCCGTAATTACGATTGACTACGTGTGTGCACCCATAATTACGGGTGACTACGTGTGTGCACCCATAATTACGGGTGACTATGTGTGTGCACCCGTAATTACGGGAGCGTTGCTAGTCGACATCAGTAAATAGTCACTGTCCAGGGTGCTGAAAGAGTTAAGCGATCGGCAGTAACTGTTTCTGCACCCTGGACAGTGACTACCAATCACAATATACTGTACATCAACCAGTAAAAAAAATAGAAGTTCATACTTACCGAGAACTCCCTGCTTCTTCCTCCAGTCCGGCTTCCCAGGATGACGTTTCAGTCTAAGTGACGGCTGCAGCCAATCACAGGCTGCAGCGGTCACATGGACTGCCGCGTCATCCAGGGAGGTCGGGCTGGATGC